>NC_134039.1:28451082-28760204 GCF_965140245.1 Athene noctua
TGTGAGCAGACACCGGGTCATGTCCAGCAAAACAGGAGCAAGGTGACTGTGCTAGCCAGAATGCTGGCCTCAGAGGATACGCTACCTCTCAGAGGGGCTTGATGAAGTGGGTAGCTGCTCAGTTTTGGTTCACTCAGGGTGTGAGCCCAGTGAAGACATTTTCTGAGAGAAAGAAGCAAAGCAGCCAGGGCGGAGGCCCATTAAATGGCTCTACTCCAGGAAGACTTCCAGTCAGAGTAAGCAGTGTATGAGTCTCTATAGAATTAGGTGCTTGAAGCCAAATACCAAGAACAAGGACAGGCACACAGACATACCAAACACACCCTTTTCAAGAGCAGGCCTGGAGTGACCACTCAGCCAAGTCCATGTAGCATTTCTGGCTGTCGCAATGCCCAAAACCATTACTGAATTAGCAATCACCCCCTATTCCAATGCTTTTCATCACTGCTTCGTTGTTTCCTCCCTCCAGTACACACAGCTTAAAGTCACTATGTCAGGATACAGCAACTCAAGTGCCTGAAAACTGCTCAAGGTGCTATCTTTTTATAACAGTTTAATTCTTAGATCCATGAGGGAGGGCCGGGGCAGGAGAGGAGGAGTGTGGAGATGTCCTGCGAAGTATCAGTGGCAACTTTTATGTCTCTGAATGGAATTTAAAAGACCAGTTGGCAGAGGAAAGTGCTTTTTGTCTAAGTACTTGCTTTCATGCTGGTTTCTTTAAGTGTCCTTTAAAGAAATCTTGCATTGCTCTCTCTCCCTGCACTTTTAGACATTGCTTTTTCCTTTGAAAATCTGCAACACAGTGATTCTGAGCAGTTATTCCTTTATCTGCTGGTTGGAGATACATGCCAAATAAATACTCTGTATCCCCTGATGTGTTCTTATCCATCAAACAACAAGCATGGCTTTGGGCAGCATGCAATTGATTCTGCTTTTAGTATTTTAGTATTGTTTCTTCCTTCTCCCCTTCTTACTGCCTGGCCCCTGAGCAGCCCCACTCTTGTACACGTGCACACCAAGGTACAAACTTTGTCTTCATGGAATGGAGTCACCTCATAAGAGGCAGAGTTTAAATATGGCTGAGAGAAATGCAGCAATAAAGAGCTTGCAGGCAGTTAATCTGTGCATGGAAGCTCGATGCAATATCCTTAAATAAGAAGAACGGCACTTCTGGGCAATGACTGTATTAAGTTAAGAATATACTTTAACGTTCCCAGAATATGTAAAACCACCAGATATGTTACATATGTGTTAGCATACTGATCCACATTGCCTCCATATGACCCAGTATCCTACACTCCATAGACGGAATGCCAAATCCCATATGCTTCTAAGCCAGCCAACTCTGGTCTGGGGTTTCAAGGGACATGCCCAATTATTCATTTTCCTGAAAAATTTTGATCAAGATGTTTTGAATATTTTATAGGGGTTTTTTTTAAAAAATCAAATATTCTTGCTGTTCAGTCGAAACCTGTCATTAATCCTCTTTTATCCAAATAAGTCAAAAGGCATTTGTGACTGTGTTCTAGTATTCTCCACTTGATAAACACTTGTCTTTTTGTGATCTTTTATGAGGTATTGAATTACCATTCTTTTAATACAGAGGAAATTTACTTTCTGTGGCCTGTCTGAACATTACTAAGGTCCAGCATTAAACACAAATGTAGGGCCCTTCATCTCTGCAGCACGGTATCGCTTTCACCTTTCTGACACCTCTCACATCAGTCATCTCCAAATGCCAATGCACCCTAATGCCAAGCACATTGGCCTCAGCAGTCCAGGAAAGGGCTGAGCATGCCATATCAGCACAGGATGAGCTTCTTATCTCTCTTCCCCACCAAGCATTTCCTCATAATGTTACAATTCCACGCAGGAGGGGTGCAAAAAAAACAGTGACAGAGCACACACTCCTAGCCTACATGAAGGCCCTAGCAGTCCCTGCCATCACAGATCCTTCTTGTTACCCATTGTTACTGATTTTGTTCTTATGAACTCAATCCACCTTGGCTGGGGAAATGCAGATGTTAGGTGGCATAATAAACAAAAAAGACAAGTACCCTAAAGGCTATAGCTACACGACTCTTCAAGAGTGGTTGTGGGACTGGCCAGAAGTCACCCACTCAAGGGCACCTCATAAGCAGCACTAGATGGATATGCAGGCTGCCCTTCCTTCCCCTTCCATGCACCACCACTAGTCCCAGGACATACTCTCTCTGCCTGGAAAATCCCCTGTCCTAATCCGAGGCAGCAGTTGGAACAAGATACAATGCCAAAGGTGATAAAGGCTGGGCACCCCCACGGTGCGCTCAGCCAGCAGGGCTCTGCCAGCAGCACAAGGCATCAGCACATCACACACCATGCAGCTCAGTCTCTGGTCCCCGGGGCCTTGCCAGATACACCGCAAGGAAGGTGATAAAACAGTTACAAAGAACAATAAAGAAGAGGCACATGCACAGAAAGAGGGAGGGAGAAGAGCTGGCAAGCAGTTCCCTGAGGACAATGTGATTCTGTAAGTCTCAACAACACCAATCAAGCACCACATATTTTAATCTTTGCTGTAATTAACTTTATCCAAATGAGCAGCAGACTGACTGGCTTTGTTTAGGACTCTGCTGGCAATTTAATATGTCTTTAAAATTACTTGGCACTCCTAAAGGAAGAGGAGAGGGAGAAGAAGATTGATGCAATGCCAAGCATTTACTTCCACTAATGAAAAGGGATTTCTAAGGCTGTTTGATCGTATATTGTACCCTGTTCACTAGGTGTGACTCAAAGGGGAGCACTGTTGCAACCACAGCGGTCTCAAAACTGCCAGCAAAATAACCTACTTCCCAACACGTGTGTAGCATGTAGTGCAAAATGAATGGCACAGATATTTAAAATTACATCTGCAGCATGTAAAAAGGTAACGTGGCATGAAATTGGTCTTGCTCAGACTGAAGCAATGGACGTGACAGTCCCTGCATTTCTGGGCAGGCTTTGGTCCTGAGATTTTGCCTTGATAAACTGTGAGTGTTGACACAGAGAGGCTGGTGCAAGGGAGGCCTCTGTGTTCATTCAGCCTTTTTGCTTGAGAAGGGAATGTGTTGCATCCCTTGCTAAATATCTTATTGTGACTGTCTTGGCCATCTTAGAGCTTGGATGGAGCTGAGAACTTTGGGTTGGGATGTGAATTGGTCGCTATGAGATACTTTATGGCAACACTTGGCCATAGGCAGATGGCTTAAATGGTGTATACTTCCTTGCAGTCAGTGCTTCATGTTAGCTGGATCTGACAATAGTCTCACTCCATGCTTTATTTAAGCCCACAGATTAATTTCTTAGTCGTCTTCAGAGGTACATAACCCTCCCCTGTGAGTAGCACAGGAACTTTGGTGAAATTTAGACCACCCAAATGTGATCAAGTTATTTATAAAAATCACCTTTTCTTTCTGCATATGTTTCTGCTGCTCTAGGCGACTTCTTGTGTTCCTGAGAAAAAAGACATGATGAATACCAGCCATGTTTCTTTATGCTGGGAGCTCTGCATGGGGCCAGCAGGCCAGGGTTATGTTTGTACTTCTGTCAATCAGCTGTGTAGGTGCTACATCTCAACATGAGATGCATGAGGTTGCACATCTCAGCAGTGACATGGTCAGGTCATAGTTAGCAGGACTGGCAGTTCAGCAGGGACAAGCACAGGGTGGCTGAGGAGAAGTAGATGGCAGTGCCTTGGTGTGCAATAACAACCTTTTGTCATAGTTAAGATTTGTTTCTTAACACTCTTCCAAGCCTGTTGGATCACTTTGGGCTGATGGATCACACAGTCCATTACAGTCTGATGCATTCCTCCTCTGGAGATACCACAGTGTTACCTGCTCTCATAAAGGGGATACGTAATGGAAGATGATGCCTTTTGGATGGGATTTAGTGTCCATGAGGTCAGGCTATTAATGAAGATTTTGCAGTACCTCCGTCTAGTACTGAGACCTCATCCCCAGCATAATGACCATGCACCAGCTGCCTGGGATCTTCTTGCTGTTTCTGTTGAATCTGGTATTAACTCTTTTCTAATGCTTGTGTTCAGGTCAACCCTCATGATATTTGAGACCAGGCAAGTCCAGTGTCGGTGCATGACCTGACTATGGCAAGCCATGCCCTCAGTGGCAAGTGTTGTGTTGGAGACATAAGCCACTTTTTTTTTTTTCTAGGTCTGGAATAAGATTATCCACAAACATGGTGCTTTCCTACAATGCTCCAAACAGAAAAGAGACGGGGTGACCAGGAGAGTGAAGGGGTCACTGGATATGGCCATACTAGCAAATCAGGGTTCGGGAATATCCCTATGCCAAGCGCCACAGAGCAGCCTGCAACTGCGTAATGCTCTGCCTCCATGCACACACAGCAGGGCAGTCATATGCAAACTGCTTCTGGGGAATGGTCTGTGAAACGATCCAGTCCCCAAACCATGCCAAGCAATCCCTTAGGAAAACGTGAGATGGCACAAGCCAGGAGAGTGCCTGAGAAATCTCTAACAGGATAGACAATAATATTTTCATATTCAAGACATTCCTAGGCACTGTTTGGTTTACTACTGTAAATTTAGTCACTCTGTCTCACCTTGCTAAAACCATATTTCCCCACAAATATGTTTACCAGTACTTCCACCTTCTCCCAAAGCTTTGGCAATAAACAAGCCAATTCACCACCTGTTACAAGGAATGCTAGACCTGCAAGGATTAACATTTAAAGAAACTAATAGAGTGTGGCTGAGATGAAATAATGCATGATCAAATACTCAAGAAAAGCCATAAGTGTGGAGGAGAGAGGACCTACCTGTACATTAAACCTGCTATGAAGTAGGCATTGCTGCATCAATCATTATGTGGTTGGATGGGGGGTGCTTCATTCCCATGTTTCAATGCAAACTGCCCAATAACACAAGGGATGCTGAGTATGAGAGGGGAGGAGAAATCTCAACCACCCCAAAGTCAGTGGCAAACTTCTCTGGATGCATTGTGTCAGGTGTTTTTACATGCCTCATTTGGCTCCTTCCTTCCAGCCAGCTGCTTGTAACATGACTCTCAGCACCTGCACTGGGCTGCTTCAACTATTTGGAGAGAGTTTCTAGGATGCTCAAATTGTCTAGCCCTGCACTAATGATCTTTGAAGCTGGTGGGATCCTGAAGGCTCCAGGTTTAAAAAGAGAGTATTCCTTTGGATGGACCAACATACCACTCACTTCCCTAAATCCACATTCCTCATTCCTTAATATGAGCAGCCAAGGGACACGTATGCTCATCTGCAGTGAGAGCTTCACCATGGGAAGTCAGTCCTCTTTATGGCCCAATAACATCTTATTTAGCAGCAAAGTCTGCTGAGTTCAGGGGCTTTATCCCAGGGTAAATCACTAATTAAAACCAACATGAATATAGGGAAATCTAGCCCCATTGCTCCACTCTGTTTTACAGTTCATTAACTTAGCTTTGTTTTGTGGCCAAATCTAAGGATATTTCCTCTTGTTTGTCTGCTTTGTGGGTTTGTTTGTTTGTTTTTGTTGTTGTTGTTAAAAAATGGAGCATTTATTGAGAAATCATTGACTGAACATAGCCTTGTGCTCCCAGTGAGAATTTGATAACAAAATGAATGCCAGGACTGTTTTGAAATAGACAGATCAATATATACAATATGAAAGTGAGAAAATGATTTAAGGTTAGAGGTGGCATGCTTGGTTCTGATCTCACACAGGATATAAATCAGGTATTATACCACTGGAGTCAATGACAGTGCCCTGGGGTAAATCTACTAACACAATCCTGAATCAAACCCAATAATTTTCAGGGTTGTGGAAAGAGAGTAATGATGGTTAAGTGGGACAAAATAGCAAATGAAATAATGTATGGGTCTATTAAAGACTGTTGAAAGAAAAAGTCTAGCTTCCACTTGCTTAAAATGGAGATACTCTGGAATTTTGCTGGGAGGAGGAGAGAACGCAACAGAATGGATTTGTGCATTTATTCCTGAAATGAGCTGAATTGCAACACCACCGTAAGCACATGTAACACAACCAAAGCTCCATGATGCAAAAAATGTAAGTTCTGTTTCAGCACACTCTGAAGGTGACCCAGCCTTTTAAACTCTCCTGTGTTATAGCAGAAATACTTCAGTTCACCCCAGAGGTAGAAGAAGCAGGTTTCAAAGTCTAGCTAGCTTTAAGAAGTACTTTTGATGCAGTCCATCTTTGGCCTGAGGAGCTAACTCATATCTGGAAGATTCTCTTGGGCAGCACCTTCTATTGTCTCTAAATATCCCTCTCCATAACAGCCTTAATTGTTTCTTCCAGAAGGAGAAGGTTGGTGACCCCTCAACATTATCTAGGCCTGCAATTCCTACCAGCCGTTGAGCTCACCCACTGTGGCATCAGTAACAAGCTCCCTGATTTCCAAAGCACTTGCCCAGTCCATCCTACTTACAGTATGACTTTTTTTAGCTCCCTTGCAGCAGATTTTTACCTAGCATCACTGCCCTCCCTTGCTTATTATCTTCTTACCCTCCACCATGCAATACGTGCTCCAGTGACACAGCATCTGGAAGGCTGTCTGTAAAGACAGTCCCCTTCCTTCCGTAGACAAGTAACAGCCGTGCCAGGATTAAACCGTTCATTTAGGAGTGATCAAGTTTACATGTGTTGTGTTTTCTTTTATTTTACTAAAGGAAACACATGAGTGAGTGATTAAAGCAGACACTTGGGTTGCTGCAATTTGTTGAGATTGCTGTTGTTTGCTTTGATGAGATTCCAGTCTGCAGCAAATTTCCTCCCCGTGATTAGCCTGGTGTGGAATACACAATGCTTGCTCTGCTCGAATAAGACCTGGGGAGAGCACAGGAAGCATATTTATGCACTGATGTGCTTTATTATTTATTGCAGTATCATCTCGGTAGGATAGCACAGGTTAAGAGAGGGATTGCAGCTAACCCATGCCGGAGCTACCATTATGTCCTTCATTAGGCATTACAGGATGATCCTAAGTGGGGAAAAAATGCAGGTCTTAACTGATCACCCCTCTACACCCCACAAACAGCCTGTGGCAATTTTTAACCCTATTCTCACCAGAGAAAAGCCGTACGTATACATGTAATGCTTCTCTCTCTCAGTCAAGGTTTTTTGTCTGCTGTCACGTTTTCATAATCATGCAGAGCTTTTGCTGGGAAGGGCAGAGTCCCAGGGAGAAAGCCCACATCCTAGGTGAAAGAGAGGACATAGCCCTCCTCTTTATGTCCCTATACATGCAGCCCTGGGTGGTATCTCTTCCTCGTACAAGCGTTATTTCCCCATTATCTCAGGACAACAACAGAAACCCACCTCCTTACAAGAGATTAGCATGAGCCATTGTGCTGCAGCATTAGGGATGGATTTAAATTGTTTTAAATACAACAAGTTCACGACTTGCATGCTTTCTGCCTATGCCACAGGCTACTTATGCAGCTGGTTCTCCAGCTGTGTCTACAATACATCTGGAGGACTACCACCAGGTCACTGTTTCATGCTGTTTAACTGCTCACACACAGCCTGCAAGCACAGCCCCACGCATAGCTGGAAGATGCCTTAGCTCAGACACCCTCCCTGACATACAGTGTGGGTTAATATCAAGCCACACAGAGATGTTAGCAAAGGGCCTGGAGGCACATGTGAGGTGGCTGTGTTGGCAGGACACCAAAGCTAGCCAGCAGAGCAGCATAGCACCCAGGCTGTGCATGGGAAGGGCTAAGCACCAATCTCTGCTGCTGGTCTAGATGGCAACAAGCACAGACGTACCCATGTCTGGCCTGCTGAGAAAGTGCTGTGAGCTCAGGGTCTGCTATGGAGCCAAGTGCCCTCAGCTCTCCTCTCAGTGGCTCCCAACCGGGTCCCAGCTGAATACTTCAAGTGAACAATGTGGCCAGTAGCTATCATAGCCTGGCTTACAGGCTATGAATAGTGTGCTCGAAGTGGCACTAAACACGCCCAATGCACCCCTTCTGCAGAAAATGTCCGGCTGCAGGGTTTGTACCAGCTCCTGGGCTGTCCACCAGTCCACAGGAAGCAGGAGCTGTTCTGCTGATTAAGGATACCAATTAAACTCAGACACCAGAGTGAAAAGAGCAGGTGTATTTTACTAGTGATAACAGTGTAATACAGAAAACATGCAGTAAGAAAAAGCAGAATAGTGCACTTAAAGCAGCAAACGGCAAAAAACAGGGTAATGCATTAAATCATTACTACACAAGAGAGAGAGAATGGAGATTAAGAAAAATACATCACCACTTGCATATATTATCATCACCCAGACCCGCAGTCGCTGGGCAGCCCCGGTTACAGCGAGGATTTGGAGAGCCTGTCCCGGCAAGTGGGAAATCCTACGCGGTGCGTCCACCCATAGGTGAGGCTGCCAAAGTCGCTGCAAACGGGCCCAGCCTTATATACCAGAGATGGACAAGCCAGAATAGCTGGCACCTTTGTTTTGAGCGGAAAATTTCTGGTTTCATTCTCCTGTTGGATTCCACCCAAAGCCTGGCCAGGGCTCAGGGGGGAAAAACCAAGGGAGTTTCTAACGAGGCCAGATACTTGGGTTCTCAGCCTTGAACAAGGCTAAACAAGGGAAGCTGGATACATTCTCTCCTCACTACTGATTATATTTTGTCTAAGCTGCATCTTTCACTAGCAAGTTTACATACTTTGTTAATGATTACAGACTAAGTTAGCACCTTCGGCTTGGGGCCTGTTGTTCAGGCTTCAGTACTTCAATGTTTTAGCACTTTTTACATCATCATAAGTGCGTTGTTATAACTTAGTACAATACCTATTAGCACAATGGTTTTCAGTTATAAAATATACAGGATTCATCTATAGGTCACCTCTGGCTTGGGCCAGTTGTCCAAACCTCAGCACTTCAGGAGCAGAAATGCCCTGATGGTATCCTGTAATGATTTAGGCCCTGCTGGGACCGGAGACCACGTTGCCGTTTTCCCTCCCCCACCCTCGGACCGAGTAGGACACAAACCCCGGGGTTAAAATAAGGAGAAATTTAATACAACAGTGTAATAAACAATCTGAACAACAACAATAGCAATAATGACAACAATAAACAGTAATAACAATAAACAAGACAAAAGATACACAGAGAAATACCGCGGTGAACACAGCCAGCCCGCCGTGTGCTCCCCAGGACCAAAGCCACAGACCTGACAACAGCATGGTATGAATAACCCAGCTGGAGATCCTTTCTCCCTGCTGGGGAAACTTAACCCTATCCTATCTGAACCAGGACATATCCCCTTAGCCCACTGTGTGCCAGGGATAATGTCCGATGTGCCTGACAGGACAGGGGCACAGCACAGCCCAGCAATAATGCAGCAATCCTAGCCAGACCTGCAAGCTGCAGGAACAACCATCAGAGCAGCACTGGCAGCCTAGTCTGGAAGAGAGGGACACTTGACCAATTACAGCACTGCGGGGCTTAAAAACTGGCAGAAAGGGATCTGTCTGTTTCAGTTGCCTCCTGGACAGCTGGACTTTGCCTAAAGGCTGTTTGCTGGCCTCCACCTGAGAGAAGCATGCAGAGTGAGGCCACCATGGGTCATTGTGACAGTCCCCACTGGGTAGTCCTCTTACACCAGTAGCAGGACTCCAGCATGGACCCAGAGTAAAAGAAGCAAAGCAGGGGGGCAGAGGCAGCCCCTGTGCAAAGGGGAGAGGGTGACCATGCAGTTGGCAGCTTTGGAGGCATCACAGGATCCTTTTAGCCCTCCTGGGAGACCATGAACGAAACCAAATTTGGTTAAAGCTCCCTTTGCCAACTGGGAGCCAGTCCTTTAGAAACTGAAGCCTGAGAAATGAGAGAAGGACCCTACAGAAGCTGGTCTAGCAGATACTAGCCAGCACCAGCACTTCAGAGAAGAGCAGCACTTTGGTCTTCATCCTTCTCTCCAACTATCATCCTTTCAGGAGATGTATGGGTGTCCCTGAGTGTGACCCAGCCTTTTAAACTCTACTGTGTATCCAGCCAGATTCATTCATGGTTGTCATATTCCTCAGGGGAGACCACACTTTGCCTGATGGAGCAGTTCAGCAGTGACTTACCTAGAGCAAGACATTTTATTATTTATGCATATAATCTGTTTCAAAAAGCCAGGATAAGAATCCACCTGAACTCACATGGCATAGACTGCATCTGCTCTCCCTGGCAGCCTCAGCCAGTTTTCTCTCTGCGGTCACCTTTGCTGAAGAGTGGTTATTTGGTGAGGGGCACCCGCTATCCCTGGTGAACACACCACCTCCTATAAAGCAATGGAAACAACTCCAGCGCTCCAGGAGGTGTGAGACACTTGCATTTGGCTAGCAGGTCACACAAAAGCCAAATGAGATATTGATGAATGTAACTCAGATATTAACGGTTAAACAAAAATTTTTAAAAATAAACTGCCAGGGATAACAAAAGCTTTGCCAGCATAATCCACTGCAAGAACAGACATGCTAAAATGTTAAGTTTTTAATGGACTTTGTTCCTAGATAGAAGAAGAGAAATTTTGATTCAGCCTCTTGGATAGCACTGCAAGCACCTTCACCCTTTCCTACATCTCCAGGACCACTGCCACTGTGTCTTCATTAGCACAGTGGGAAACCTAACCAAAACTAAGGCACATGGGAATACCCAGGCCCTGAATGGGGTTTGGACTGCTCCTAGCAGCAGGGTGGCTGCACTAGCATAGGCCCCTTACTGAGCTATTTGCACTATTTCTCCAGAGGTGCCTCTGGGATGCAGCTGGATGTCTTCTGGGTTTGCACTAGATCCACAGGGCACTGCGTCCTGCTGCCTGCGTCAGCCATGCCTGGAGTGCCCCAGGGTCTAAAGTTGACCATGCTTACCACAGCTGTCTGCACACCCTGCAGAGGAGAGCTGGGCCCCCATGAAACAGAAAGCCATCCAGGGCTTGTTTGCCTGCTTCCCCTGCTTGCTACTTGTCACCTGTTTCTCAGTGAAATCTTAGACTGGGTTTTACATGAGCAAATTTTTGGGTCAGTTCCTCACCACTTTGTTGCTTCTACTCCTGTTTGATCACCCTCAGCATCCTCTTTACCTTCCACCCTGGATCTTTTCCTCTAACAACATCCCTGTCATAGCTCAAATTATTCTTGTTGTCCTTTTACAAGCACCTGTGTCCTTCTTTTACCTTTGTGGCTAGCATTGCCTGCCACACGCCTGATTTGTACCTTTTTGCCCACCACAAATCAACTGCCAACACACAGTCATATGTCACCAAAAGTGGAAGTCACACCACCCCTCAACATCCCAGAAACCCCTGGTTCTCCTGAGTGCACTAGATATGTGGTGCACAGCAGAGCAGCTTTCTGGCTATCCAGATGGTGGTCTGGAACAAGATCCTCACACTGTGTGCTGAGCAGAGCCTGGCCCCAGCGGCATTGTGGGCCTCCTTTATTTGCAAAGAGCCCCCAGTTTTGCTACCCTGCTGAAATGAGCTTGCAGCCCATCCCTGTTTTTCAAATGCAGTGCACCTCAGAGCAAATATCCTGCCCTGGCAACAGCAATTTGGCCCCACCTGCTCTGTGCCAACAGAGCAAACCTTGTGTCCTCAGGGGAGCTTCAGAAGAGCTTTATCCCTGGCAAACAAGGCAGGAGAGATAAGGGAGGAAGGTATTCCCTTTGGAAAGCAGTTTCATGTAAATAACCTCTGAGTCAAATGTTGTTGTCTTTATGGCAACACATAACATGGAGGAAGCTGTAGGAGGATGATCCTGTGTTACAGTAATAGTCCTTCCTTTCCTGTCATGCACCATCCTTTTCTCACAGCTTGCTCATCTCCCCAGCCTGGGGTGCAGCAAGCAGAAGGGTGTCTGCAAACACACGCTGCTTCAGCCACCTTGCATGGGTGGGTGCTGCAGGGGGTTGCCGCCAGGCCACCCCACACAGAGCACCTCGAGTGGCTGGGTGCCCTGCTCCACACTTCTCCTGGCATTCAACTTTCCAGGGCTGCTATCAGGCCAAGAAGTGTGGGAGCTGCAGTGCCATATCCTGAGTTCCACCCATGGGGGGTCCTGGAGAAAGGGCAGTGGGCTGTCCAATGCATAGCAGTATGAACAGGGAGCCATGGAGTCTGCATGCTGGGATGGTTCTGTGCTCTCCTTGGTCTTACTCATCAAACCCTTATCCCCAGGGGACAGGGTCAGAGGAAGGCATAGACTTTCCTGTCTGCATTTAGTTCTGGCTCCTTCAGAGAGCAATGGGAGAGCCTGGGTGGACTGGGCTCAGACTGGCGTTTATGTCTCAGGCACATGGAAAAAGGCCAACATTGAAAAGACCTTCTCAAAAAACCAAACATCGCAAGGTTTTTTATGTGCTCATCTTCTGAACTAATTTGCTCAAAAGTCCTGGCCTTCAGAAAATTGTACTGGATTCTCCAGTCATCTGGGATATAAGGAAGGAGAAAAAAAGAAACCATAAAGCTGTCAGTTATTCTCACTGTTAGATCTATTGTTTAATTTATTTGGCTTTTCTTTTCCTATCTTCATCATTACAACATTGTACAAAGTGTAAGATAACATTCAATCACTGTAAAATAAAATTTAATTATGTCATGATGAGATTCATTAGTTAATATTTGTATAGCACACTGAAATTGTAAAGTGGCAAGTAAGTGCTAAGTATTAATCTTGCTGTTTCAGAAAACAAGGGAATTTGCTTTTTGGGAGGAGAAAAAGCACACTAAATACGTGCATTTGGGGTGGATTTTCAACTGGAAGAAATCAGTCCTAGCCCTTTGTCTGGGCCACTTCTGCGCCTTTGGCAGGAGTCTTGCCCTCCTCTTGGACCATGTTTACATCCACAAGGCCCTCAGTGATGAGGCTCTGATGAAGCCACTGTAGGAGCAGGACCTATTTCCTACCATGATGGTCTGTTGTATTATTTAGTATGTCCAGTGTTGGGATGCCTTAGCCTCTGTACCTTCCAGCTTCCAGGATTTTCACAACTCCAAAGATATTATGTCTCAGCCCCTAACCTGATGCTCATAGTAGTTGGGATTTCATTTTCTCTGCATAGGTCTGAGGCATCACAAACCTAGTTTGGGTGGCCAGACTCAGGAATATATGCTCTCAGCTTTGCAAATCTTTCCCTAGTTCTGCTCACGCTGTGGCATATTTGTCAAGACAGGGCACTTCTCAATAGAGCAAAGGAAAGACAAGATGTCTGAGAATTGATGGGCTTTCATTGTGGTCTGAAGCTGTTCCCCACTTACAGCAGTTGCTGCTCTTCTGGTAGCATCTATCACTTTTTCAGTAACTACTGCACAATGTAAAATAAAACCAACACTAGGGATGTATTGTGGGCCACCAATTCTGGTGCACCAGCAACCTTTCTAGGGACTCAGAGACATACAGAGTGCAGAAAACAAGAGGTACTTTGCTCTGCTTCCATGAACCTGATCAGCATGGCATCACGAGCAACATTTTGCAACGTGCAAGGAAAATGGTAGGTCTGGTACCCGACACTTCTGCTTTAACAGACAGTCTATGGAGAAGCACAGAAGATGGTGTGGAGAGACAGGCGCTTCTGTAGTGTTCCCTCCAGCAATTTCCCTTTGGCTGCTATGTGCGGCCCCTAAGAAGTAATGAATGTGTTATAAGATCCACCAAGTATGGTATGAAAATGTAAAGGACATGGAGACAATAAATTTTTGCAAATGAATATATTAATACGTAATAATGAGTGTCTCCTAATGCATACACTGAAGAGACTCACCTAAGGTTGCACAGCTTTGACTTACAGGAGCATGCAGGAAAAAAAAAGCACTAATCCGAAATACTACATGGCTGTGTCACTATTAGCTGTCTAGCTGCATCCCAACACATCACCCCTCTGTTGTATGAAATAGCACAATTTGTCTGCTCTGAGAAGCAGCCCAGAGGCTGTGGTCTCCTAAAACTGGCTGTCTTGACCTCCTGGCTTAGCTTCAGTGTCCGGGAGGCTGAAACATCACAGTGACAGGGCCAACAAGTCCCCCAAAAGGCTCCCTTGAAAGAGCAGTGGGTTTGTCCCCGTCTGCTACAGGGGAACTTGGTAAGTTCCTACTCATGTAAGTCCTTCTAAGGTTTATATGATCGAGTCTGCATAGTTTGTCCTCTTAACTCATAGTTCTTCCTTACAGCTCCAAGAAAAGTGCTGTTAAAAGGCATTCACTTATTTTCTCTCATCCTCATTTTCTGTCAAGCATGCAATGAGATGCTCTTGTCAGAAAGCCAATGTTTAACTCCCAGCATCCAGTTCTCCACCTTAACTGGGTTGCACAGGGGGATTTACAGAGCTATCACACTGCAGTATCCATACCTCTGTACACTGAGATGTGCCACATCCTCCAAATTAATCCCTCATCCTTTCCAGATTCACTTATGCCCCCTTTAGGTGCAAGCTCATCATGCTCAGGCACACTAAAAAGGCAGTAAAGAGAAGCGTTGGCTATCACCTGTGCCATGTAGCCACCCCAGAGCACAGAAATGTAGCAGCCCTGTGAACCCCACTAAGGCAGCTAATGAGCGAGACTGCACCAAAGTATTTATTTTTGCTGGAGCATTTTAATTAAGTGAGAACTGTTGGCAGAGTAAATACAGAAGTAAAGCAGCAGCTTCCCACACAGGAACACCTACCTCCACTGGTAAATCTGCCCTGACTGCAAAGAAACTCCCACTGCCCCCCTCCTTCACACTTTAAGAGAAGGAAGAAGCCTCAGTCATCCTTGGAGCCATCCTGGAAGAAGAAATCTTCATGGCACCCAGGTTTAATGGCACTCTCCAGTGTCTGAGGGGGGAGCAGCCAAGCTGCCCCATTGCCTGTGAGTCCCTGTCTCTGCGTGTGACTCCCACGGGACGAGCAGGCCACAGTGGTGGTGCTCAGCCTCCCTGTTGCGATCGATGTTCCTCATGCTGCCGAAGGCAGCATGCACCCCCACGTCACACCCTTCATCTCAGCTAGGCTGGGGGCTCAGGGCAGCATCGCACCTCTGCAGCTCTTCTGATCTCTGTGCCAGCTCCTCTCCAGCCGACGCTGTCTGATCACCTGGCAAAAGATCATTTTCACCAGGATTTTTGACTTGCAGCAAAATAGGGCATAAGGAGGTATCAGGACAACATGGCAGGCCAGGATTCTCAGAGGCTGGTCCCTAAAGCCAAGGTGGTTGGATTGGTTGGTTTTGCATTTTTCAAGGCACTTGAATGAACAGCCATATTTTTCAGAAGTGCTGAGCTCAGCAGGACCTCAGCAGTTGCCAGCATTTCTTGGAATCGGTTTCCTTATTATGGGGCTGCTTCAGTGAGGTGCTTACCCACCTCAGTTTACGTTGTAATTTCTCTGATTATTTTAATAAATAAATACAAGAATAAATAAATAGAATTTATTTGAATACCAAGCTGCAAAATCATACACCAGCAAAATGATGGAGAACCTTCTCCAATGGTGCCTTCCACGAACAGACTGAGTCTGAGTCCAGGCAGCTAGCACAAAGTTCCTAAGGGGCAAGGCAAGCCAGGAACCCAGGACTTTCTTCTTTCTTACTTAACTTGTCATCTCCTGAGCTTGCTCAGCCAACACTTCCACCTAGTGGCCTGCTCCATGCCTGCTGGGAGGATGGATGTCCTTGGGTGTAATGGACGATCAGAATTTTCTGCAGAGGAAACATTATAAAATAATCAGATTATTTCTCGCTGGTGAGGGGATCTGGCTTGTGTCGGGCCAGTTAGCTTTCCCCTCTGTAGGGCTGATTATCATGTAATGCTGTGCAGCTGCATACAACTAGCATGCACATTATAAAAGTAATCAGCAGTAAATAACTTCTGAGACAATACTTGGCTGCATGTAAATGATTGCTTTGACTAGTCATTTGGAGTAGATGAGTTTTGCAAAGTAAGTTTAAACAATCCTAGCACGGGATTCTGCTCTCCTTAATGGGACAAACAAAACTGCCAAAGAGCCAGCACCGAGGAGTGCATGCACACAGGTCCATCTGAGCGCTGCTCCTGGCTCATGTGCTTCCTGGAATAAATTGCTTATGCTCTTTGCCTTGCTTTCCCTACCTGAACCATGCAGATAATATTCGGGGAGGAGTCTGTGAGCTAACTACCAGGTTACTGGTTTGGATTATTATTTATACCAGCACAGAATTCCCTCAAGGATAACATCTGTGCTTGTTCTCTGATGCCTCACCTGGATCTTGGCACCACAGGACTTGTAGAGGATAGTGAGGGAGAAGGCTACCATTAGGTACTCTCTCTCAGGGCATACCTGAGCAGGTCTGAGATCACAGCTAAGACACTGATTTCCTACCTTTAGAGTTAGGGTTTTATTTTTATGACATCATTGGAACATTGCCTTAGAGACTGGTGGCAGCTAGTATCACCTGAAAAAGGTCTAGAAAACCCCCACAATGCAGTTACATCTGTTTCGCAGATGCTCTTCTAATCAGCATCAATGCTCTCTACATTACTATATGTATTTCAACAGCAGTTAAATTCCCCCATGTGACTCCAATCCCCTGCACCACTGTCTCCCCTGTGCAGAGTAAGAAGCAAGAAAACTAAAGCCTCAAAAGAAAGCATGCACCAGGGAAATACACCTTGTTCTGCATCACAGTTAGGCAGTGCAGGAGCAGAGGTGACAGTGCACACCCATGGCACAGTAAAAACAGAAGTGAGACTCCTGAAGTCTCTATCCAATACCTTATTTGTTAGGTTATTTTTTCTCCTTCAAACATCTTGCTGTGGGATAAAGCCTCCAGGCAGCAACAAGACAAAGTTCTACTATTATTTTTCCTTTCAGGGCAGAAATATTATATTCATCTAGGAAAACTATCAATAATTAAGAGAAGAAAACAACATTATTATGGAAATTAAGGCACCTCTGGGTCTGTGAAAACACAGTATTTCCTGATGACTTACTGGCATCCTTTCCAGCTCCCAGACAAACAGCATGGAGAGCAAGAGACATTTGTACCTCCAAGGGACTACCCTGGTCGGTTCAGGTCAATGCACAGGACTGATGCTCTGTAATTAAAGACAAGTTGTTAAAGGATTTTTCAGTTTTTCGTTGCTGTTTGCATTAAGGCAGTGAGAAATCCTTCCTCCCTCCTTGCTGTGTCACCAAGTCACTAAAGAGGCACTGGCTGTGATAGACCTGCAGGAATCACTCCTGCTCTCCCACGGCAGGGCAGCAAGACCTGCCAGGGCTCTGCACACCTCAACATGCAGAGCTACATTGCCAGCAGTGGTGGTAGAAGTGAATATCCTGCTGGACTTACACTATCCAAGCGTTAAATGGTCTTCACTGGACTTGAGAAACAAAGCCCCTCTCTGCTCATTTTGCAAGGACCACTTGTACAATTAGGGTCACACATAGTAATGCACGTAGGTACTGCAGCATATCTGAACATTACTCCAACTGAGTTAACCCTGACCTAAAGGAGTCCCTGCCATAAAATTGCTGTGGGCAAGATGGGCCCTATCCTTCTGGAGATACCTGTGCTTCAGGGACCACTGCTTAGCAGACAGACTTCAGCTATTTTGGACACAAGTAGCTGTGTAGCCTTGGCAACATGTAAGTCTCCTGGGGCCTGCCTGGAGTGTGCTTACAGGTAACTTCACTTTCATTGAGGGCCAAAGTAGTTCCTAGACATGCAGGGATGTGCTAGTGACAGAAAAAGACCTTTGCTGCTTTGGTGCCCATAAGTGTGGCTAAATACAGGGAATGGAGCAACGCCATAGGAGGAAATGGCTTACATCTCCAAATTTCTCAGAATCAGATTATTTTCTTTGGATTGAGCAGTACTCATCTATTCTGAGAAGGAAGAAGCTACTCCCTCTCCCAGTGAAAAACCACCAATTAGCCAGCACCCCACCACCCACAGGGATTGTGGGCACCAAACAATGCTTCTTCTTCCTGTCTTTTGCACATCCCAATTCCTTCTCCTTTAAAGTAGTTCTGGGACGAGCAGTATATCTGCAGTACATCTGTGGCAGAGTGGCCACCAAAAATGGAATTATCCCTCATCAGCCAAGCTGCTGTAACCAACTGAGCTCAGGTGTTCCTGGCTCAGCCCAGAAGAGGAATGAATTTCTTGCCTCAGGTGACCTCCATAAAGCCACTAAGCTACATGAACTCACTTGCCTGTGCCTCTGGGATCTGCATGGATAAAGGATTTCAGCCTTTTCATGCCAGCTCTGCATCTACAGAAACTTTTTCTGGGAGCTACAAATAAACTTGACAAGTTTTTGGTTGAGCTTTAAATGTGGCTCCTTCCTCTCTAAGCAATGCTAGTAAGGACAGATCTTAAGACTTTGCTGCCTTCCAGTGTCTCCAGTAAATACCAGCACCCTCAGCTGAGGCTGGAAGTTAAGTTACTAAGTGACTCCAGTTCCAGCTCAGGCTTGTTTTCCTGCGGACAAGCAAAAGTTGATGCTGCAATACCACCTTTCCTGGGGTGCACTGCATTATTATCCAATGCTCTGTGGTCTATGCTAGGGTGGGTGCTTTATGGTTGATGAGTGGCTTCAGTGCTACTCTCAGTGCCACTCCATTTATTCGCTATCAGAAAGACAAACAAACTGTGTGTCTGTACCGACATATTCTTTAGGGTTCATCCTGGAGAGGGAAATCAATGACTCAGCCTCTTCTTGAAGCATCTATGTTAAAACATGAGGAGTGAAGTCTGACATTTTGCATGTGTGTGTGTGTGGTTCAGCACTGCCATTCATCTTCAGTCTCCAAATCAACAATTATCTGGAGTCCCCCAGGAGGGAAATGTGCTCCTCATTAGCTTGGAGTAATAACTTGGAAGCAGTGGTGTGTAACAGGATCCCCAGTGCTAGGCTTTGCCTGATAATCACATACACTAATAAAACAACCCTGAGTTGGTTCCTGTCCTTAACGTTCCCTTATTACTATTCTGTGATGAGGCCTGTGTTGGGAAGAGAAATACCACTTGCCTGCAAACTATATAATATCCAAATGCAATTCATGCTTAGCATCTTATGTGGGTCCTCATAAATTCTAGTGAGTTGTGTCTCTTCCAGCTCATTGACCTGACAGGATGATCATTCCCTGCTACTGTGCTGGCTAGGTCCCTTGTCAATAGCCCATGAGGAAAAATTCTACATTGACATATTTCCTTCATAATTTCTTGGTCTATAACTTTTTTTTTTTTTTTTACCCTTTCTCCCTGCCTAACTCAGACCACTTTTGGAAGCAAAGGCCAGTAACCCTTGAGACTTTTTCTCCAAACACCAGATCTCTTTATTCTCAGAAGATCAGAAAAAAGTTGAAGGAAGTTAACATATGGAGAACCTTGCAATAAAAATTTCTTGGCTATGGGATGGAATGCTGAAGTGGACCCAAAGGCATAGATCAAAAGAAGATGCTGAAATACATACCTAAAAAAGAATCAGCTATTAAACTATGGGTTACGTCTAACCTGGCACTCCTTTTCAGTACCTTCATGCTCTGTATGTGCTGACTCTTGTTTGTGTTTACATGAAAGGGGAGAGCAGGAGCTTGTGTATTTGCTCTGTGATGTTACTGATACTATTATGAACTCTTTCCTGTATGTAAGTCTGCTTGCCTTCTTACAGAAGTTATAGCTATTCATGCCAATTTTTAGTTATATATTAAAAGATGCCTGTTTCTCACCGGAGGGACCTTGACATGGGTTAAAATCACAGCCTACACATATGAGAACAGCTCCTGAGCAATGAAAGCCACAGCACTCATCTTGTGGTCCAATACACTGTGGATTCTTGTGCCTACGCACATATGCATTTGCTTTAATCAGCCCCTGCCTGGGTATGATAACAGCAGCAGAAGCCCAAAGACAAGGGTTAAGCAGCAGGCATAAGCAGAGAAAAGATTGTGGAAAAGCCGGGGGGGGGCAGGGCGTGACGGGGGAAGGGAAAAAAGACAAAGACTATATTAACATTTACCTCCTCTCATGTACAGACCACAAAGTTCCCTGCCAAGAAACAGTCACCTGCATTTTGCCTGCTAGGAGATTCATCATCAAAAGGGGAACCACTCGTTCAGGGTTGCTTCCCAGGCAGGAGGCAAGGAGGCAGAGCTGCCAGACACACCATCACCTCTTGGGTCCCAGCAGCCCAGCCACTGCAATGGGGAAGTCTTTAGCTTCTGCCACCCACAGCTGGGATGTGCTCCCCATGGAGCATGGCTCTGCCAGAGATGTCAGCTCTGGTTCCAAAAGCCCACACTATAGAAGCCAGGACCATGGTATGGAAAAGAAAGGCATTGTGTAGTGGTGCTGGGAGGAAAAGGTGACCTGAGCTCACAGAAACAGGGCAAGTAGCCAAAGTCCAACTTTCCTGACTATGTCTATTGATAGCAGGGAGGCTGGGGTACACCTTCTAAGTATGGCAGGTGATGAGAAGTGAGAGAAGACAGCCTTGTCCTGCCCTGTGCTGCTTTGGCTATGCTTTCTGGACTATGAAGGCTAATTTTCCATAACTCATGAAGCAGCAGGGAATTTCCACAGGACTGATAGAAAGCTTTAGTTGAGCTAATATTTTAAAAGGGTAAAGGAGACAACCTAGGTAATTATAGGCCTGTCAGGCTGACATCGATCCCAGGTAAAGTAATGGAGTAGCTAATAGGGGAAATGTAATTCATGCCCATCAGCACAGGTTTATGGAAAACAGATCCTGTCAAATGAACTTAATATCTTTCTATGGCTTTATTACAAGTTTAGTTGATTAAGTCAATGGTGTCGATAAAAGAGAAAATAAGATTTTTCCAAAGCATTCAACTTAGTATCACACACCAGCTAGATTTAAATCCTAGAAAAATACAAAGCCAACAGAGTATGTAGTAAATGGATTGAAGTGACTGATCACTCTGAAAATATGACTAAACACACAAAGCTGTCATCCTGCAGTTGTCTTATGTGTTGGGTCCCACAAGGTTAGGTGGGTGGCATGTTGGTGTTTTATATTCATACTTGTGAGCTACTAAAATCTGCCATACTGAGATTGGAAGGGTGGAAAATTGTAAGGAGAGGTCACTGATATGAACAACTTTGTAATTTCTTGGTGAACTTGACAGAACTAAGTATGGCAAAATTATATGGGTCTCACTTCAGTCATGTGAATGAACAGAAAATATAGGTGGTACCTACAGGATGGGGAACAGGCAGAAATGTCTTCAAAAATGAGTTATGGACCCCAATTAGTCAAGCACAAATATCCAGTGTGATACTTCCACCAAAACATCTGATAAAACACCTGATCTGGGCCACGTCTGAGGGCAGTAAGGAAATAACTTCACCTTTTTTTTGGAAACTGTGCAACCACACCAGGAACCCAGACTGCTCAACTCAAGAAACAGTTTAATGAGTTGGAGATGCTCCAGAGGAGATCTGGGACAATGGTCTCAGGATTTGCAAACCTGCTTTCCAAGGCATGTCTTCAAGAGTCAAACTGATTGGATTACCAGAGTGATGGCTGTGGGGGTGATCTGACCACCATCTTTCTATCCAACAGAGAGGAAGGCATCAGTAGGAATATTACCATTGATTTCAGTGGAGTAGCTACTTGCTGAGTGATACCTGCCTCTGAAGCTAGTCCTTGATGCATAACTCTACTCCCAGTATTTATCCCCTGTGTCTGTTGCAAAGGAATATTTACTTGTCTGCTGTGTCAGGGCATTGCAACAGCAACTAAGATAACAGTTGAAAAGCGCTTCCTTGGTGCCAACTCACTACATAGTTATATATTTTATTACCGTGTCTGCTCAGCACTAAGAAGATTGCAAAGTTTCCCTTTGCTGCAAATGGCTTCTTTTGACTCAGAGGCACCAGGAAGGGCTCAAGACAATGGGAGACGCTCTCACAAAACCTTCCTGCTGGGAATATTAATGTGCGCCATGCACTGCCTAAGTGTATACCCTTTACTATGGTTTAAGCCATGATACCAAGTTGAGCTAGTACAGATGGCTGTACATTATTCATTGACTGTAAATAGTAATAAATGTCTCCATAGTGTGGACTTGTAATCTTATAAATAAAGTCCCTGGCATCTGCATTGACAGTAGGCAGCATGCAGAAATGTTCTGGAGAGAGGTGAGCTCCCAGCCCCTGTGGAGTACAAGCTGCCACCCTGCATCTTAGCCAAGCAACTATTTTGTATTTCAATTAGTAAAGAATTCATCAGATCCTTTAGGCAAAAAAATTAAAAATAAAGCTGACCTCTAAGGCCAGTCTGGGGACTGGATTTTCTTATCTGCTTAACATTTCCTAGGTCCAGAAATAGAAAGGGTGGGTGACTAATAGACTTAAAATCTCCGAGGTGAGATGATGCTAGTGACTGAAGAATATGCAATATCAGCACAGCCAGAAAAAGGAGAAATCCACTCAGAGCTGCTTCTCCTGTAAGATAAGCCCCAGATTCACAGAGTGAGATGCCTTCTCCCCGCTGCAGCAGTGAATTAAGTTTGTCATTTGTTATTGTGTCTTGCCAGTGCACAAAATAGCAGCCCTGGGCTGTAATCTCCACTCATCTGACTCTGCACAGTAATTGCTGGCAGCCATGGAAACCAAACTTCCCAAAGTCATTTATATACTTAACCCTCCTTGCTTCCTTATTGCTGTATTCAGCCAAGCTCTCGATGGGGGTACGTGAAGAGAGAGGAAATTGTAAACTGCATTTGCAAACTAACATTTGGTGGCAGAGCACAGAGAACTGGCCAAAAGCCCACCATGCAAGTAGAAGCTTTTCCAACGGCACCACTAGGCTCTGCAGCAGGCTCCCAGTGAAGAAGATGGAGCAGTGCCATCAGCTACAATAAGCTCCAGTTAATGACTAACAGGCCTTTATCTGATTCGCATGGGATGTGAGGATGGCCTTCTCACCTCCAAATCCCACCACCATCTTCCCAGGGACCCTTAGCCATGCCACCTGACTTAACCTTCTGCAAGAGGTCCTCCAGTTACAAACTGCCTATTTCACAGCATTGTGATGAAGGTGAAATTATGAAGGTCTCAAAGTAGCTCTAAGATTTGGGCCATAGAAAGCCAAAGAACACATGTTGTTACCTTCCTCTAGGGTACAAGAATAATTCTAAAAATATTTCCAGCCCAGTTGAAGCTGGAGGACCATGCTGAGTTGACATCACTTGGAGAACTCAGTCCCTCTGCTGACTCCTAAAAAGAAACCCAGGGAGAGTAGTGTCCGAGGGAGCCCTGACACTAAGCCTGCCCCTGCCCCCAAGCACCTGCCGGGGCTGTTTCTAGTGGCCAGACTGGGTCTTATTATCCCCATCAGGTCACAGTCCATTATGAGAAGTGCAGGAGCTGTGTAGGGCTTTTCAGGTCATGAAAGCAGCACAGGTAACTTCCAAGCTTACGCACTGCCAGCTCAGGAAGATCTGCAGTCAAAACCCTGACACATGATTTCCCCAAATTCAGTGCTCCTCCAAGTCTTCATTGGTCTGCTGTGGACACTTGGCCACCACTGTGGCTTGGACTGAGACTGCCAACCTTATCCACATCAGCCACCAAATACTCACCACATGCACAACCTTTAGATGGCTAAAGCCTGGTGAGACCTCTGGCATGACTCTTAATTCCACAATTTTGGGGCCATCCAAAAATATGATCATTTTATAATCACTATGAAATACCTACTGCACCAACAAAAAGCAAAGAATTAGTTGAGTGGAGTCTCAAAAGTTGCTAGATTTTGTCTAGTTTAATTATTCAAGCATCCTAGCCTCTCACACTTCAGGAACAGCAATGACTGAAGACTGGCAGGAGTTTCACCACTACTGAAAAACACAAAATCATTGACCATTGCAGCCATCAGATTACAGCACCTGACAAATAGCTGACTAATAGATCTCATTCCTACAATCGACTTGTAAGGGTTTCTTTTTTTTTTTTTTCTCCTAGTATTTTTTCTATATTTTCTATATTAATATTATTGGATCTAAAAGTTCAGTCCAAAAGGATGACTAAGTCTTCTTAACATACTGCACCAGGTTATTATATCCTGTCAAGATGTGTTAAGCCTGGCTAAGTTATGTTAAAAAATGACACATCTGTAACAGGTCAGGCATTCATTCAAAAATGGTCTTTTCTGCGAGGAGTATACCATCTCATTCAATTCTTTCCTTTGGGAAGATGGAAGCTAATTAAGATATGCTAAGCTTGGTCATTTTTTCTCAAAGACAGACCTCCATAATTATTTGGACCTTATTTGAAAGGAAAAGAATATGCTTTGGTATCTTTATTTACCCAAGCCATGTGTTAGCCATAAAGTTTGGCTCTAGTGGTTAAATTCTCTTGTGTTCAGATTTGTTTTAAGCCAAGGTTTTCAACTTGACCCTAATGCAAAGTGTTACACCTCCAGTAAGGATTTGGTCTCCTTCTTTAAGCACTGCCTGATGCAACACACTACTCCTAGTCATAGGAAAGAACAGCAGATGCATGACACTCCCTTTTCTTTCCCGAAATCCATGTAGCCATTTCATCTATGTCTCCCCACAACCTCCTTATTTAAATTTCCCATCTCTCCCCATTGTGAAAAAGCCTCTGTGGGGTTTGTAGGTTTGCACCTCTGTGCTGTACTTCACAGACTGGAAATGTTGCAGGGGAGTGCAAGCAGCAGCATTTGTTGTGCCCAGTTGAATCTGCTCAATTTTGGTCTATTAAAACCAGTTGAATATCAACCTTTCCCATCTGTGTTTTCCTCTGTAGAACTTACTAGCCACTGCTTGCTAAACTTATGAGAAATGAGGTACAAGGGCATCTGGAAAAAATGGCATGTGATCACATAACTAATGAATGCACCAGAATGAACTGGCATGAAAGGTCGGGATTAAGTTTGGAGGGAGATCTTTAATTTATGTATTTTCAGCATTCAAGGTATTTGCCTTAACATGCAGAGTGTATCTTTGGCATGCTTTGTTTTATAGAGAGACAGAGATCTTATTAGGCAAGTCCACTATCCCTGAAGCTCTAGGTAGTCTAGTCATGCATGAGCTGACCCGCTTTAAAGCTGCGCACATGCAAGTGAAACGTGCACCACAAGTACATTCATAGCTAGTAGTCTTAGGGGAGGCTAAAGGGACAGCATATGAGCATAAACACCGGGTCAAGAAATATATTAATAGCACCTTTTTCACAGGTTCCAGACCCACCCAAATCCACTCTGCAACCTAAAGGGCATAACAGTTCAGTAGTGAGGTCCCCTGTCTCTTCCCGTCTCTCCCTGGAGTCAGTTCCACTTCAGGTGATCACCAGCTCCTTATCTGCAGCACTGCCCACCACCTGGAGAGTCACCACCACCTCTGATTTTCCCTAGTGAATTTACCTGGGCTTCCCATGCCACACTAAATGAAAGAGAATAAGTCTACAGCTTTCTCAGCACCCACTTAATTCAGTTGCTGTGGTTTCTGTTGACTTGACCAAAATTATTTAACAAGGGAAGTTTATTAGAAGAAGTAGCACATACACTTTCCCTGTTCTTACTCTTCCCCAGGCATCTGTTTATGGCCATGTGTCCTGGTTCAGCTGGGATAGGGTCAAGTTTCCCCCAGCAAAGAGAGAGGGGGAAGGGATCTCCAGCCGGGTTATTCATACCATGCTGACGTCAGGTCCAGGGGCGGAGCCTTTTTACTTTCGCTTTGGGTTTTGGGGGTTGCCATACACGCGGCGGGCTTGCTCCCTGGCCATTTTGTGGTATTTCTTTGTATATCTTTTGTCTTGTTCACTGTTATTGCTGTTTATTGTTGTTATCATTGCCACTGTTGTTGTTCAGATTGTTTTATCACACGGTTGTATTAAATTTCTTCTTATTTTAGCCCGGGGTCTGTGCCTCACTTCCAGCCCAACCGGCTGAGGGTGGGGGAAGGGCAACAGCAACGTGTTCTCCGGTCGCGGCAGGGCTTAAACCTGCACACCATGGTTTGTTGGGCTGGCGAGGGAAAGCTGATGAATTGGGTTGTGGTTTTTTTCAGGCTGATACATTTCCTGATGACTACAAAAGATATTTTATGGGTGAGGTGGAAAAAGACCCGCCAAAATGTCCCATTGGTTGCAGGGCTGGACAGCAGGGTGTGGTACCTAGGCAGGCAGGGTTGACCCCACATTTCTTCCCTTCCCAGCCAGGCCTATGAAGGTGCTGTCTTGCTCTCAGCCATGCCAGGGCACAGGACATTTGACCATGGCATGAGGAGCTTCAGCTGCACTGATGCTCAGTAGCACTGTGGCTGGGTGCAAGTGGGAGGCAGCTGCTGGAACAGAAGGGCAGCAATAACCCTTCCAGATGGGAGGAGGGGAGCTGCAGGTCAGCACTTGTGTCATAGGGTCTCACCCTGATGATCTGGAGGAACATCGTCAGTCACACAGCATCAAGTACAGACCCTCACAATCACAGGCAACAAGTACAAGATATGAAATCTTGACATTTTCTCCCCAAACCTCTTCTAGTGGTCCTTCCACTCATCCCAAATCACTAGCTCCCTTCCCCCAGAGTGCTAGCCATGGCAGGATCCTTGTCCACTGGGCTTAGCATAGTATTTGTTAGCTTTACTGCAACTCTCTTTGGAGGATAACATACTTTACAGCCAGTCTTTATGTTATCAGCTGCTCTATTTAAAAGCAGTGCCTGAGATTTGATTTTTAAAAGCTGTTTCTGGGGGCACACAGCACTCTGGTGGCAATGCCTCCATAAGGGTTTGCACATGTGTTGCTTCTGAAGTCCATCTGTTCCCCTCAGAATAGCAGGGCTGGGCTGGGCTCCACTGCTGTTCACCCCAAAGGATCTAGAAAAATGACTTGTCTGGACCCGCTCTTCAGCAAGAGGTAGAAAAGATGCAAGTGGGAGACTGCTAGGTATACTTCATCCAAAATTTAACTACACATGGGAAAATGGGCAGGCAGAACACGAATTGTTATGTCCTACAGGATAAACAGAACTAACAGCCCTGGTGCTAACCAGAGAATTCTAGAAAACAGAGCTGAAAGGGCTCAGACAACATCTTGTCCATCCTATTTCCACAAAGCACTGTCTACTGTTTGCCTAGTCAGCTCTTCAAAGCCTCCCACAATGGAGACATCACTGTCTACCATGCAACTTACTCCCAGGCAACCTACTCCACTACTTTATCTGACATTACTATCATGAAGTTTTGTCCTAATACCAAACCTAAAGCTCTCTTTTGACAACTTAAAACCATTATTTCTTTCCCTCACTACAACAGGCAAGAAAAAAAAAAAAAAAAAAAAAAAGTGTATTCCTGTTGTCCTTACTGTGGCTTTTTGTGTGTTTAGAGATCATTGTCATGTCTGCCTTCAGTCACCTCTTCTCTCCCTTAAGACCAGTTCTTTCATTCTTCCCTCACCCGCTGTGTTTTCCACCCTTTATGCTTCCTATCTGACTGTCACCAGTCGGCTCAGACCTTTCTTAAAGAGTGGTGATACCATGTCCAAAAGACAACCCAACAGTCTTCTGACTGATTCCTGTCCTTCTTGAACCATATTCTATTTTCAAGAGCCACTTTTCCCATTAGCCATTTTAAATCCTGACTTCCAGACATGTGTAGAACCCCTTCCAGCTCACCCTTATCTGCAGATTTAATCATTCTCTAGACCATCCACCAAGCTAGTAATGAAAACATGGTATTATAGAAGACCCAGAGTACCCACTCAATAAATCTTTATAGTCTGATAGCAAATTATTGAAAACTTATCTTTAGATCTGTTTATTCCTTTTCAGCTCGACTGTTTTCTAGTATCCATGGCTCAATGTCTATATTAGAGAGATGTCCTACTGTTGCCACAGTTTGTGCAGTCAAAGCACTAGCAGTGGATCAGAGTGAGAATAACCCTCTCCAAAGGGGTTACTCTAGGTGCACTCTCCAAAGCAGTGGATTTTTCCCTTGCAGGAGCTCTCAGCACACAAACATGGCTATAGACGTCTGAGCCCCACTTCTGGTAACCACACTAAATGAAAGACTATACTCCACAGTGTATTTAAGAAGGGAAAGCTTTCTGGAGCCATTAAGTTACTAACATCCATATACGCAGATCTGAAAGAAAGGTGCTGAATTGATGGATGTACTTGTCATATTTATGGTTTGTACCAGAGTGATGAATATGCTTTGTGGTTTATAATGTGATGCTCATTTAACTCTCCTTTTTAAGATCAGGTTGATTTATAGAAGTCAGCATTACTATTGCATTTCAGTGGGGTGACAGGGATAGTATTATAGCACAGAGGTTTGTCAATTAGTCTTGTATGACAAAGCCAAGCTCCAAAGGGAGGACTCTGATTGAGAAGATTTAACCCTAGCAAAACCAGATTCCTTTTAAAGATATCTCTGCTGCTGGACTGACCCCCTGATTTATATCCTTACTTAGCATTTTGTGGAAGCCCTAATTAACGGGGCTAAAACTTCAGCTGTCTCAGTGAGTCAATCTGCAAAGGTGTGGTCCAGCATAGCGAACATCTCTGGCTGTTGCTGACTGGCATAACAGATACCAGATATCGCAACCCAGCTACAAACAGCACACCCTAGCACAGTCCCTGCCCTACTTTCCAACAATGGTAAATGGTTTGGAGACGTTCATTTTTATTACCTATGGAGAAGCACTTCACCTTCTGAAGTCAAGGGTTCAGCATGCACCAGAAAGGGAGGGATGCAAAATCTCTAATAATGTAAGTCAGTGCAGGCATATAGTACTAATGAGAGCTTTGATTTACCACACATCAGCATCTGTGGTTTCAACCTCTCCTGAGCCATGGACTCTCTTTTGATGTTTTCAGCAAGTTTCCTGCTCCATCAGACTCATCTTTCCCTTCTTTTTAAAGCTAATAGAAGTATTTACCTCACACTAGTAATTAGCACTTGAACAGCACTCTAAAACCACCAGCCATGTATGTGTTTTAAGCTTTTTCACCCCAGTAGGGAAAAGAGCAGAAAAATAAGCCTACATGTAACACAAAATAACATCACACTATTTTTGATAATATCTTCCATATTCATTTAGCTCAAAATGTTTTGCAAGGTTACTGGAAATGCAGTTAGTTATCAAGCTAAATATAGCAACACATCAGAGGTGGAGGCAAGAAATTTTAAAAAGTGAAAATGTGTGCAGACAGAGAAGCCAAGATGGCCCATTTAAATCAGCCAACACGGCCCATTTAAATCAGCCAACACACCTAGTTATTCTTTGTTTGCTTTCTCGTACTCCAAATTTGGACTATGTTTACTGCTGCAGCTTTTACGATGGTTCCCCTTGGGAATCCATTACATACTTGATTTAGTCCCTGGGACAGAGACATGTTAAGCAGCCCAATGGTGTGAGAAACAAAAAGCTGGGTACACAACTACCTGGTGCCAGACAGGCGCCCAGAGGTCAGGCTGCAGGAGTGCAGAGTGGAGGCAGCTCTTTTTCGGGAGGGAAGGGAGCAGACCTGGCCAGAAATGCTGTCAGGGATGGGGGCAAAGAGGTGCCTGCTCGTGGAGGGGTCCCAGGGGCAGAGCTGCTATGGAGCTGGTGCCATAAAGATGTGGTCGCATTTGGGGAAGAGCCTTATCTGTTGGCTCAAACGAAACCAAACCCTCATGATTTATGATGTTTTTGAAGGCTGGTGAGAGCACCCCAGCTCCAGCACCTCTCAAGATAGCCCCAGAAAAATGCCTCCCTATCAGTGGAAAATGTTCACAATAAACCATCTGTTAGCGGTGATGTGGCAGTCAGGCTCTGTCACAAGAAAGGACACAGTCAGCCTATATATTGCTCTGATGTGTGTCTCCTGCTGGGTAGTTCTCACTTCTATTTTTAGGCTGAGGCACTTTATGCCTTCAACTTTTCCCTTATTCTTTTTTTTTTTCACCATCAAATGGCCATGAACTCTCTCACAGTTGGCAGAAATTTCTATCTTTCAGCAGTAATAGATCCATCAAGAATAGGCTGATGTATCTGAATGCAGAAATGCATATTTGAGCTGTTCGTTTTAATAAACTACACTGCATGAATGGAATAGATATTGAATATTACACATACTGGCATGAAATAATTCTTACTAAGTGGCATCTGGAGTCAGTTTTCAATCTAATTTCCCCTTTGTAGATTTTGTTATAAATAGATTTTATAAAGATCAGCAAATTAATTTTTTAGCATGTAGCAGGTTTTACTGATGATGAGGACAAGTCCAGTTAAGCATCCACCTGTATGCTTAAGGGACTGAGATTGTTGGCCCCAGTAAGCTGCAATGCATCTGAATGCACCTCATCAGATAAAAAATTGAATTTTTCAGAGGTCCAGCAGGCTTTTTGAAAGCTAAGGCTTATGCCAAGGTTAATTAGGAGATAACTTTGGAATGCCACCAAGGTAGCTGGCGCAACAAGGAACACAGAGCCATAAGGCTGGCCCTCACCCAGCCCTGCTGCGGCTCCAAGAGACTGGATGCAGCTGTGCAGCCTGGGAGGTTGCTTTGCATGCCCTGGGTCAAGTTGGTGGGAGGGATGGCTTTGCCAAGGTTAAAGGCAGCTCTCCAGAGCAACCCCTCTCAATGCTTCTCCCCTTTCTCCCCACTGACCCTTCAAAACTGGGCTCCAGCAGGAAAGTAAGGCCCCCATACAGACATGGTTTCTTTCTCCAAATATTATTATTCTTCTTCAAGCCATGAAGTATACCGTTACAAAGCCAAGAGGAACATCATGATTATCCAGCAAGTCTGTGATGGGCAGTGGGAACAGAGGTAATGTCCATCCTCATCACGAGCCTTCATAGAGGATGGGAGACATGCTGCTCTCAGTCACACAGACTGTGCACAGATGAATATGTTTTATGGACACTTCCTATTTAAACAAATAGGGGGAGGAAAACATAATATGTATGTCATGGTCATTATAAAGAAAAATATGTTGATTTCCCCAAAGGCTTTACTACAGGACTTCAGCCCAAAGTAGCTGGCACCAATACATGGCCATCAACTATCATCTGTCATTTCAATCCCTTGCTGGAGGACACCTGTCTGAGCAAACCTCTCTTTCTGGCTGCTGGTTTCACAGTGAAATCTGAGCCAGCCTTTTCCTCCATGACTACGTGCTGGATCCAGCCCCGCCTCTTAGCAGCTAGAGCTGTTGCCATGTGACAGGTCTCAGTCCATTTCCTTGCTGGGGCAAAAAACCAAGCACGACTCACCACAGGGCTCCCCAGCTTTTGGCATCCCCCAAGATGAGACAGCATGGGGAGCAAACCATCATCCCCTGAAGAAGTACCACTAGGTCCAGGCTACCACAGGGATGCCTTGCCCCACTCACCTCCCTGGAGAGGACCAAGCACACTCCAGCTCTGCCCACTAGCAGATACCTCCAGCTGACTCTTCCTATGAAGAATATAGATACACTGGGCTTAAGCCACAGGTCATGGGACCTGGAGCACACTTAACATTTCAGTTAAGGCATAGCCTTGACAGATCCAAGTAGACTAACATGGAAAAAAGGACTCTCCACTGCTTCAAATTCTTGCAGCTTCAAACTAACCACATAGCTGTGGTGAGTAGCAGAGCAACCTGCAAGCATGTTATTTGATAACTGCTGAATAGACTGTTTATTGTCCACTTTATGCCAGCCCTTGCCAGCATCAATAACCCAATTTCTCTTGCTACAAACAAAGGTTAAGTTAGTCCAATTACTCTAGTAAGGTAATATCAATAATGCTACTAATTACAGCAATTGCATTATGGATCATTAGTTAGTGATTATGACTTTGTCAAGTGCTTGACAATTTTACGCAAGAATCACTCACAATGTATTATGGAAAAGAAATATCTTCTTGGCATTGCTAGTTTCCAGTTTGTATAAATGATCTTAAAAGATCATCTGAAGACTGCCAGAAGCTTCTTAGGAAGAGATGTCTGCATATTATTTGCAGTTCTGCAATACCAAACAGCAAGAGGGTGATGGTAAGAGAGGGGTGGAGGGCTCCTACCATATGCAAATTAAAATTCATTTTGAGTCCTGAAGAGTTTAAGAAAACAGGATCCCATACAAATAAAATGGCCCCACTGTGTGTGAGGTATTGACATGTTTTTCTAATAAGAGGCATTATTATCCTTACAGCCTCCCTGGACAGTCTTGTCATGTCTTATTTTATTTGAATAAATAATTAATTTAGTTTAATTAAGATCATCCAACAGCCTGGAGACAGGTTTTACTAATTCAAGATTCATGGAGGGGTCTAAGTATGTAGATGGTAACTGCAGAGACTGATTTTTTTCTTTAAATTAAATTGGAGGGGGTTGAAAGCTCTCCCTGTGCTGTAAATCTTCCTCTGCCTGTAGCTCTGCTGTCAGAGCAGTGGTGACCAAAGACACTACGTTCCAGAAGACAAGTAGTGGGAACACTCTCTGTGACCTCTTCTTTGATCAAAAATAAGTGAGCTCCAAGTATCTAGATCACACTGAGGAATTTGTTGCTGTTTTAACAGCTTTTCCCAAGACCATCTCCACCTGATCATAACCCATATTTTCAACGCCTTGCTTAGATAAGCACTAAAATCATTCCAGCAAACTTTCATGAAAAATAAAATTAAAATTTAATTTAAGGCCAGAGAAGAGACCATTAAGAACCACTAATCTCACTTGCATGACAGACCATAAATTTCACCCTCCACTTTTTGCACCAATATACAGTAGGATTAAAATGCTGCTTCTAGAAAAGATCCTTGTCTGGAAGATTATGAGTTTCCTCAGCTTATCACCCCATTAACAACTTCAAGGACTCTTTAGCAATTTCGAGGACCTTATGAAGATTTGGAAACCTTACAAAGCTAGAGCAAACAGCTGGAAGCTAAATTTATTCACGGATAACCCTGGCATGCTGGAATATCCCTAGAACATGTAGGCATCTTGTCTACATAAGTCTTGACTTCTACACTGTGCTCTTCACTGTCCTTCTGGACCTGCTATAGGAGTCAAACTGGCAAAATAACCAAGGTGAAAGTCCAACACACAAGAATGCTATAACCTACAGTTACTCATTATATTTTCAGAAAGAGAAAAAATCTTTCTTGATAGTTCCAGCCTTAACAGTGAAATTCATAGCTAAATATTTGCCAAGCTGCATGGCTGGACAAGTGGTTCAAAAAGTAAGTAAAATCCAGGGACTTCAAAGAGCATGAGATGGCAAATCTCAGATGAAGGTGACTGTAGAAAAGTGATGCCCATAAAATGCTACATCCCAGACCAATTTCTGCCCCTTTCTGTCAAAATGAATCTGAACAGACACTGGCACTCTGTTGGTCATAAAGCTGTAACGCAAGCAGTGATCTATTTGCACTGTTTCTGTCAGGGTTAGAGCAAGCCAAAGCAGTCAGTGGGAAATCCAGCTCCTCACAATGAAAACTAAGACAAGCGCTTGACCGCATTTACCACCACGTAACCCTTAGGAAGATGGCTCAGGCAAAGCTGAAAGCAATATTCAGTCCATAATCATGTTAGATATTTAACAGATAAAGCAGATGCTTAGTAAGATTTTTAAATGACTTACTGGAGGAAACCTTAAACTAGACAAAATATACACAAGCACATTAAACAGGACAGCATCATGGGTTTTCCTATTCCCTTTTTAATGTACAAGCAAGCAACAAAAGAGAAAAAAAAATCCTTAAACTATTGTAATAATGCAGCTCCTTTCCACATCATAGGAATACCGGCTGGAAAAAGAAAGATAATTCACCTCCATTTTCATTTGACAAGATCAAAAGATCAGGTGAATTACGATGGTGTGCAGCTTTGGGTCACAAGAGTAAAATCTGCACTGTTTGTTCGCTGCGGTCAGCATTGATTTACTCTCACTTGAACTGAGAGGTTATTTAAGCAGTAATTTTAGCTTCCTACAATTCAGAAGCAATAAATAGATTCTCTCATGCATCTAAGACATTTTTACTAAGCACATTCCTGGGGTGACAACTGTTGATTATACACCAAAGGCATCTGAAATAATAATTATAACAAAATGTCACAAGAAAAGCATGCCTTCTGATGGTTCTAGCACACCTGCTACTTGTTTCTCTTTTATCTCACTGATATGCTTATAAATATCCACCTTCCTCCTCTTCCTTCTTAGGGCTCCAGGAAGAGAGGTGGCAGGGAGGGGAGAAGGAATTGAGATGCAGGCAAGCAAGGCTATTTGTGACATCCCTGTGACTGGTGTAACTGGGCCTTGTCATTCATTAACATGTGTTGAGCAGCTTCATGGAAATGGGAAGTGCTATTGTACAAAAGTATTGGGAGTTCATTCCTTTTTTCCCATGGGACCATTTGGCCTGTCCTGAAGACCCTGCATCCAGTACATTGCTTGGCTGTGCTTTAAGTGGGCCAAGAAACACAGTCCAGACTTGAAGTCATTGTTTTCCCCTGCCTTCAAGGGTACATCAGGGACCACAGCCTAGTCCTGTGTGTTAATGTGCCCAAGTCCATGACAGGTGGCTGGAGATCGCTGTTACCCTGCCAGTTGTTTTATGGTTCATGCAACCTGATTTCTGCCAGCCCCGTTGCCAGGGAACATGGAAGAACTCATCTACATGGACCATGAGATTGCGCCAAGGACACATCAACACCAACAATTCCCATCCAAGCAATAGGGACTTGGTTTAGTGGTGGACTTGTCAGTGTTATGTTAATGGTTGGACTCAATGATCTTAAGAGTCTTTTCCAACCTACATGATTCTATGATTCTATAATACAGCCAGAGTCACAAGGAGCAGCCCTTATGCAGGCAGGCACAGACCTTTGCTAGCTGGGCTGCATCACTTCTGTGACCTGACCCCCTGAAGACAATTTGTGCTACATGGATGTAGGGAGGCCAAATAAATACTGGCTCTGAAAGAAGAAAAGAGACTCTCTTCATTCCACTGCACAGTGTATGTACACCCCATTCCCACTGTCAGGCACAAGACAACAGTGTCTGAACACTGCACAAGTGTAGGATCACCTTCCAACTACTCCCTCTCGTCCAAAAACTATGCCTTTCATCAGGAAAGTCAAAATGTCCCTCATGTAACTGAGACAGGGCTGTAAAAATTGACAGAGTTGCCACTCCATCCCCAGCATTGGAACTATGCGCACACACCGCTAAAGGAGGTGGTGCAGCTGATTCCTGCTCCCTCAGTGTATCCATTCCTGAGCAAAGCATCCCTTGCTTTGTGTGCTAGGACAAGTTCCCTGGCTGAATAAAACACTGCAGACTGCAAAGCTGTCATTTTGGCACTGCACAACAGCACTAAATTCAATTTTGAAAAGGAGAAAACAAAAGAGAACACATCTGTTGATTCTTGGCATTAATCAGTGAAAATCACTTCAGTGGCGCCAAATGAACATAAAGGTACCTGAAATGCAATGGCCAGCAGGTTGACCACCTCAAACTCTATAGCAGTATAGTCTTTGTGCCAGTTTAAGAATTTTTTGGATTTTTCTTCAGAGGTTTTTCATATGTATAATTACATTTGTATATAGGACCCCCATAATATGTTAAGCCAACAGCCCTCTGTTTTTAAACAGAACAGATTCAATCCAGGGAACAGATGCTGCCCTCTCAGGGAGTCTCATCCCATCCATCAGAGATGCAGCTACTCTAGATTGTTGTACAGTTATTGACCAGCATTGGTTACATGCGCTAGAGTAGTTCGAGTGAAGACATTTATCCCCACGTCTGTATTTTACCACCTCTGGTCTTTAATCAGGAGCAACCAGCCTGTGGTTCTTAAGACAAGACTCACAAGCAATTCAAGTGCAGCTCAAATGCAGGATCTATCCCACAACAGAGGCATGCCAATGCAGGAGCTGCAGATAATCCACATCCCCATCTGTGATAGAAAGTGGACTAAACAACCACAGCCCCATCCTCATGTCTGAGTTAGACCAGTCCCCTCTCACCATGAAGAAATAGGACTCCTGGCAGGCTTTGTTAATCCCTGCTGGTAAACCTCTCCTTGCATTTCTCTCAGGCTTGGCTCTAGGAAGTACATGTTGTCTGCTGACAACAGAGAAAGATGTCAACATGATTTTGCAGGGTCAGGAAAACTGAACATATATATACCATAGGCAGTATTAAGTAGTCAGAATTATTCCTAAAGAAGAAGGTGTCTTGCAGGCAAGGGAACTGCCTAGTCACCAGTCTTGCCTAGCTCTTGGCCACAGTGTCCAAACTGCTCATGCATGACAGGCTAGTGTTTCTTTCCATGACTAAAGAGTCCACAAAGCACAGATCCCAAACACACAGGCTCATGGATTACAAGGGGTTTTGCTGTGGCTGTCTTCATGTAGCCCAGCCTGTAATGAGCTGGGTACTGACCTCTTTGGTCACTGGTTCCTCTCCTTCACACATATTTAGATGCAGCCTTTGGGGATTTGAACCAGCACAGATCACTGGTTCACACAAAGCCAGCCTGGACCAAGTCATCTCTTCTCAGAACAGAGTTGGGTGTAACATGAATACTGTGTGTAAAATCAGGAAACAAGGACCCAAGGGCTGACCAGCATGACTACCATTGCAACAGTCTCATTTCAGAAAAACTTACCAATGACTGTGGCTGGCACTTAGTCACCTCCAGTGACCAAGTTCTGAATCTGAAACCATGAGAGTGTTTGCATTTTCATTCCTAATTCCCTAAACCCAACCTGTCTCGCAGTGAATCTGCTTTTGAGATTTCTTGCTTGGCAGAATGCGAAAACTGGCTTGTTAAAATGTCCAGATGGGGAGGGCTAACTGCACTTAGCATCTTCTGTATTCAGGCACAGAACAGAGGGTGCAACCACAGAGCACAGCAGAGTATGCTGTTTATTCTGTCAGGAACAACTTAAGCTGGTAAATTTTAATCTCTTTTAATCGTGAAATACTTGCAAACACATCGGGATTTTAGCACCTGAACTCATTATTCAGAATTATTTGATGAGTGTTTCATGCAAACATGTTTAACTGTACATGGATCATCCACAAATCATTTGGTATGACCTTCATTCAAGAGTTCAACATTCACATACTGCCAAGGAACCTGTCAACCACAACGCTCTTTTCAGCCTTAATTTTTTCAGGCTGAAAAAGGGGAACCATTCCCAGGAAGAAGGATCAGAGAAGACAAGTGTGAAAGAACATGGGACATTTTGCTTTTCCATGAGATAAAGTATGCCTTCAGACTGTGAAGGCAGGGTTCAAATTTAGAACTATTTTCATCCCTTCCTGACTAAAGAATCAAGAAAGGCATAAACCTGATCAATGGGCTGTTTGGAAAACTGTCTCCCATTTTCTCCTCATTGTCTCAAAAAGTAATCATGCTTTCACGAATAAGGGTGATTCTCTTTGTGGTCAAATATCTCTTTCTACCTGCCTTTCACATCTACCAATTGCTGTAGCACTGGGGGTCTGGCTAGAGCTATTAAATGGCCCACTGTGTCATGTAACATAGCTCCCACAGTTGCACCCACTCTCCTCCTCTCTATTTGCCTGTTTTAATTTTGCTCTCTTTCTCCTTGTGCCAGAAAAGGAGGAAAGAGGAAAGGCCCACCTGTGGGAGACACCAGTGATATTACTTGATAAAAGGTGTTCCTACACCATAGTGATGGGTTAGAATGTCAAGAAAATCAAATTTGACTGATGTCATCAGTATTGGATCTCTCACCTAGGATATTGGCATTATAGTGCTAAAGGCCCCATCTCTAACATGATAAAGTTTATATACCTGCCAAGCACACTGATTTGAATGTGTTCATCTCCTACTTTGTTACCTATCATGGCTATCCACCTATCATCCTACTTTGTTACCTATCATGGTTCACCACAGTCACTGCTGTATTATTAATAATCATTTCTCTGTGTGTATGTGTACATTTGTAGCTCAGATGGAAAAGATCTCCACCTGATCAACAGCAATCTCAGTGGAGGGCACCGTCTGGGAATTTGGAAAAATTTCACAAGAAGTCTGCCCTGCTATGTCAGTTTGAGGAAGAGTCAGCCACTGGTTAAAGCATCCTCTCCAGCTGGCCATGCACAATACAGGTGAAGGATAAGGTAACAGGGAAGAGAATAAGGGTGTACACATTTAAATGGCACTTACCAGAAAGCTATCCTGATAAGATCAGTATGTGAACAGTGTGCAGTTGAATAGGGATTTTACCCCAAAACTCTGCAATATTTTAGTAAGGGGACATCATTGTCAATAGGATATTATCCCATGATTTCTGAATGGTGAGATGGGAAAACTATTGCTCTGCTTTGCCACCAGACGTAAAAGAACCTCAGCTATTTAGTCATGGCTGCTGTTGGTAAAAAAGAAAAAGACTAGCCAGAAGAACATTGGCATGAGAAGAAATGTTATGGGCACTGACACATAATCCCTACTTCAGAAAATACTAGGAAAGATCATTAAGAGCCCTGTGTTTCCCTTTAACAGTGGAAATGGCTGATGGCTCTCCAGGACACAGGGATGTGACCATTGATGTTTACAGTGAAGACTCCAGTGCTAATAAACTTCTCTAATCTGTGTTTTGCCAGAGGACAAGATCTCTTTCAAACAACCATATGTGTTACATCATCATCTTTGTTTGAAGAAAGAATTGCAAACAAAACTGAACCCCAGCCCTGAAAAGTGAAAGCCCAGTCCCTCTCTGTGAGGTATCTATGGCACATGAGAAGGCTGTAATTTTATCTTTAGGGCCCAGCTGTTGAAATGGCAAGTTCTTCATCCTTGGCAGAATCACCCTGGGACTCATGTCACAGCAGATTTTCAACTTTACCTGTCCTTTGTTCACTCTTTTCCCAAGAAGGAGTTTCACAGCCAATGAATAATGAATCCATCTCTTTCCAAGAAGAACAAAACATGATGGTTGCTACCTTGCTTAAGACAAGACAAGGTTAAGGTAAATGTGAGAGCTGAATCCATTCTTCAGCTCTGAACCAAGATCCCAGTTACTCTGGAGACCACTCAGTAGCCATGTATTTCTTTGACAGGGGGCTCATCTTGTCAGAATCAAACATTATTGTCAGACTGACAAGTGCTTTGCAAACCAGCAAGTACATCATTAACATCACTCCAATACAAGCCTTACAGTATCTCCTATCCTGTGCCCACCCTTCCACCATGTCTGAGTCCTTGGCTGCAGAAATGCTGCTCCACTGCCTCTGCTGCCATCTTCTGCTCTGGCAGCATACTGCAGAGTGAGGTTCGCAGTGGTGAAACTGAGCACTGGTGTCCCTAGTGTTGTAACACCCTGCCCCTGCTGCATCAGAGAAAAGGCAAAAGAATCACTGCATAAATAATAATGCCCAAGATAACTATGGACTGACAAATAAGCTCTGCCAGTGGAGTTGTATCAGGTTAAAGAAGCCACCCCCTCACCTCTCTGATGGAGCTGAGGCACAGGGTACACCAATTCATGGCTTAGGGCAGCCATGAAGGTGAGTTTTTGTTAAGATCCCCTGGGAATGAGAGAAGCTGAGTTGAGGCTCATGTGCCCTTCAGATGTCTCCACAGTGAGGCAGAAAGCTCTCACAAAAGAGTGGTGCACAGGGATGGGTCTGCTGTGCTCTGACAAGATGTCCATCCTGCCTCAAGAACAGGATTTTTAAGGTTTTGCCCCAAAGCATGAGATTCAATACTTGCCCTTTTTGCCTTGCCTCAAGTAGCCACAAATGTTGTAAAGGGTTGTGAAATTAGCCTCTTTAAAATCCAGCCACAGCCTTTGCCTCCATGACCTAGGAGAGAGGGACAATAAATTCCATGGATAAACTACACAGCATTTTTAAAAGAAGAAAGATTTCTTTTTATCAGCTCTAAATCTGCTGTCCTTTAATTTCAGTGAGTGACCCCTTGTTCCCATGTTGCAGGACAGAGTTTTAAAAAAAAGAAAGAGAAAGGAAGGAGAGGATGGCACAATCAATTTCACTTTCCATCTTTAATCATTGTGAATGTCTCCGAGAAGTATCTCTCTAACTAGTCATCATTTCTGGCTAAAGAGTCCCTGCAATCTCTCATCATCTATAAATTCAATGACACTTATATCTTCATTGACCTTCTCCGGATCTTTCGATATCGCCTACATTTTTCTTCACCTGACAAACAACAATTTCTGACCCACCATCAGCTTGATCCTTTCTGTTCTCCTCTGGAAGGGAGCCTGCTGCATTATTCAGCCAGTCCCTGACTATTGCTTCTTTTCTGCTTATTTAAAAGTAGACACCAGAGTCCCTGTTTTCAAAGCAAAGTCCTTTATTTTAGGCAGACTGTCAGTGTAAGAACAAGTTGATAAAATCTCTACCTAAACCCCAGAAGAAAGCTTTCAAAGTGAGTTATTGCCTCATTCCTACTACCAACATGCATGCAGAGCTGGAACCTGATACTGCTGTGGACAAGCCTGGAGAGAACAACCGCAGCAGTCTTCACTGCTATGGCATCAACTTGCTTTGGAAGCTGCTCATAGTTTAGCTCTTTTAAGGACAAATAAGCTCAAAGGAAGCTGTAGGTTTTGGGTCAGACACAATATGAGTCACAGAAAATACAGTATCTGTTACTAGCAGAGATTGTGAGTGCATTGCTCTGTGTATTCTCATGCCTCATTGTCCTTCTCTATAAGAGTCAATGATGCTGTTGACCTGCTTTGAAAAAACATTGATGGCTGCCAATGAAGAGCTCTAGGAAAGAACCGGCTGTTATCTCACTGGCTTTCCCCTCTTTGGGCCAAGGGGCATACAGAAGAGCCACATCTCCAGAATATCTCCTCATCCTCACAGGACATGAAAGCAAGGATATGTTCTCCCTCCAGCCCTGCCCCCTGCTTTCTTACAGCATATAGCCCAGAGCATTGCACAGGCCACTAGTCTGTCTGCGAAGCATACATGAACCTTTGTACGCCTGGGCTTCTCCCTCTTATCCCCAGGCTTCATGCAGCAAAGCATTTCATGTTGAAGATACTGAAAGTGTCAGTGCTAGCTGTAGAGATGGCACGTACTGAAACAAATTGGCATCATCCACATACCACAGCAACTTTTGCAGGCTGTCTGCAAACTTGCTCAGCTCTGCAACACTAGACTTGCTCTTTCTTTTGAAATTTGCTGCAGAACTCTAGCAGCTAGGCATTAATTTTTTTCCATGAAACCTGAGATGCTAAAAAGCAGCTAGAAGCTTCTACCAATCCTTCCCTTTCATCTCCTTGCTAAAGCTTCCCACTTCCCCAAAATACTACTGCACTAACATTCAAACTAACCCACTTTAACTAGTTTCTGCTGCCAGCCCTCCACTGGACAGGTCTCTGATAGTGCAGGGATGGAATGAGAAGAGAAAGTTTCTTTGCTGTGCCTGACACTTGGAAAGTGGCTGAAAGGAATGATAATCAGGTGTTTTGCTGGCAAAGGCCAGGAACAGTGACCTCCTAGAAATCCAGTGCCATATCCTTTTTATTCTGTGAACCACTGACCTTGAGTAGAAAATAATCTGGTATTGAGCAACATTACAAGGGAGTACATGCAACGTGGGCACCTCCACTGATATTTGCCTGTCTTTGTTTTACTATTTATATCTGTGATCATCCTGGAGAGAGAAATTAATTACAGTCTGTCTCACTATCCAGAGATTCTGTTCATATTACAAACCCCTGAAAGCACAACTCAAGCAGTTTTTGATTATCAGTGAAAGCCTCAAACTAGAACACAAGTTTCTTAATTAATCTCCCCTCTCTCCTTTTTGAGTGATGCTTTCATGATGTTTATGAAAACAAGAAGAAAACAACAGTAAGACGTTGGGAGCAGAAAACAATTTTCTTCCATTTAAAAGATAATTGCGGGGGAGAAGCTGGAGGTAGATGCTGGCAGTAGATTTCAGGCATCATGTGTGGCATTTCCTCTTCTCTAGAACAATGATGGAAGTTGGACATTAAAAACCAAGCCTACCATTTGTACCGTCCTTCACTTCCCCCTCAAGGTTCTCAGTGTTTAGTCCATTTCCCACTTAATGAAAATTCAGACATTTTGATGTAGATTTTCTAAGGAAATGGAATTCACACAACTTCGTTCTTTGTGCAGAGGTGTTAATGCACGTGTGTCTGTTCAGTTGTCTGCCTTTCCTTCCCTGAGTCACTTGAGCTCACTTACAATTTTAGCTGAATTCACTGGCATGACAGGAATAAATAAAAGATTTTCACAAAAAAAAAGGGAGCTGTCTAGGTAGAGGACAGAGTCCCTGTGTCCCAAATGAGGGAAAGTCTGCAGGCTGAACTCACAGCTTATTAGACTCAGGACAGCCCACACAGATGAGAAGCCTTATAAATGCCCCAACGACATGAAGTTTCAGATGGACTGACAATCATCCATGAGACAAAAACGTATTGAAATCAGGCCTCATTAGTTCCACTTGCGATCAACTATTCACTTCCTCCCTCCTGTGTCTCTTAGACTCCCAGTAGGTTTTCATCACCTTGGGCCATCAGCAGTGTCCTCTCTGGGCACTGACTCCTCTTCCTCCTTTCTGTCCTTAACAGGGAATGGGGATGTGGAAGGAGAGAATTGCCACTTCTGCCCCCACCACATCTATCTGCCCCTCTGGCTGCTCAGGCAGAGAAAGGACTCTGTTTTCCCTGTTTCTCTCATAATTATATAAAAGGAAGAAAGTTTCCTTTGCTCCCACCTTCCTCTAAACTGCCCATAAGGGAAAGGATAATTACTTTCTTTGTGACTACCTCACAGGTGACCTCCCTTTTACTAGGTTACTACTAATCCACTGCCATTCACAAGAATGAGACCTTGACAAGGCCCAAGGACAGCGATGGAGATCATCAAAGGCCATTTATGGCCAGCACAGAGGCAGGGGATCATCACCACCAAAACCTGAGCACAGACAGCTGGGAATACTGGCAAAGGCAGCAGTTCTTGAACCCCACCTGACCATCAAGGTGGTAGATGTGAAGCAATACAGCAAAGGCAGAGATCCCCTGTGTCAGAGCAGTGCTAACAGTCAGGGGAACATGCTTAAGGCTGCTGGGGTGGCTAAGTAGGTTAGTTTAAGCTGTATCACTGTCTCTTGACAGAGGGTTCAGGTTCAGCACTTGACTGATTGCTTTAGAGGGGAAGCATGCGATGAAGTGCCTCCTAAGATGTTCCTGTAAAAAGCCCCTACTCAGCACTCAGATAAGCAGCTTGTATCTGAAGGCAGTGTTTACTTCTGAGTTAATTCCTCTCCCTTAGAGGTTATGGAAGAATTTAAGCAATTCATTCTCAGAAGAAAGTGAGGAAGATTCTCTCCCCACAGCAATACATGTGGGAACATTGAAGGAGGCTGGGTGCTTCCTATCATGCACCTGTCTGATCTTAAAGTCAGCAGGAGCTGTGCAACTACAGTTAAGGGAAATTCATCCTCCAGTTTTGGAAAGAGGGCCCAGCTCACTGTTAAAGCAGGAAGTGTAATAGTTTCTGTTAATAAAATGTAGACAGGATCACACATGAGATCATGGCCTCACTGCAAGGTGGATTAGGAAGAAAACAAGCAAGCCGTTAAGACCACTTGGGAGAAGCAAAGGCTGCTCACTACCAGCATCTCCTAGTAGACTGTCTACAGAGTAGATCAACAGACCCATGGGCACATCATAAGAAACCAGATGTATCAGTATTATAAGCTATCTCTTTAGCTGGTGGAAAACTCATTGGATCTGCACTTGTTACCTTTCTTTCCCATGGAAATAATGCTAATAAAAAAAGACTAATAAAACCATCAGGTTCCAGTCCCCCTGCCTTCACACAAATAACTTACAAACATGCTGATTGTGCTATCAGCCAGGTTGGACAAAGAAGGTCAGAGACTTATGTCTCAGCAAGTCAGTGAACAAAAGCTGTTTGAGTGGTGGAGAGAGACTCTTGAATAGCACAGCTGAAAAAGAGCTTTCAAGAGTAAGCTCAGCTCTCACAGAAATAAGATCGATAAGAAAGAGACACCTGAGGGCACCCCAACCAGAAGAGCTTGAGGTGGGATTTATCACCCCACAAAGCACAAACCCCAAGGACACCATGCTGCATTAGTACTCGCACCTCCCGGTGCCTTTCTTCTTGCCCAGTCCCTTCTGTCCTGTCTCTTTTTTGAGCACAGAGCCAAAGTCTCAGCACATGTCCATAAATGCCATCCTGCCAAACCAAGAGGAAAAACTGCATAAAAGAAGGAGAAAGGACAAGAGGAAGGGTAGGAGGCAGCTACTTAGGAAAACTAGATGAGACCCAGAAGGCCCCGTCAGCAGCTACTGAAAAGGAACAAGCATCACATCAGTGAAACTGTACTCAGCTTTTCTCACAGACAATTCTAACAGATGTGTTCAAGTACCCCATGTCTCACTTCATTTGTCTTTCCTCTCATCTGTTAGCAAGGGATTTTGATTCCTGCTAGTCTGCTAGTGTTTTTCACCTAGTTACAGGAAACTGAGTCTGGACAGACCTTTGAGAACAGACATCAAAAGAAGGAGGCCATACCACAGCTTGTAAGCTGACCAACTGATCTGCAAGTTGCCTTACCTTGAAACACAGTTTACAGCACTGCAGCCATTCATTTCAGAACTAATTGTCTTAACCTAAATGACAATGAGCAGGGAAGGCAAAGCTAGCTTCTATAAAAAACAAATACTGTGGCAAATGCTCCAGCAGCAGTGTTACTGGGTGAGGCAATGAGGGCTGCCCAAGCATAGTGGAAAACATAACGGGATGAAATCATTCATGTATCAGTGATCCTCTTTGAGTTGACATGGGAGAACAATCCATCCTTCTTCTCTGATCCCACCTTGAGCTGGCAAATAGAAGGAAGAAAGCATCTTCTTTTAAGCAGTGTAATCTGAAAAGGACCAGAGCAATGCAATAAACATGTAGCTACACAGTTTTTTAGAGCCTGCTTTTCAGAACAGCACTTGAAGGCCATGGAATTCCACAGACCTGACAATGCAGCTATTTGAATTCAATGTGTGCTTGTTGTCTGTAATCTGCAGCATGGCTGACTAATGCAGTATGTGTCATGTTTGACTACATTACATTGCACTGATAATAGAGAAATTAAGAGTCAATTATGGGTGGTCAGATAAAGTAAAATCCAGGTTTATATATGATTACTATCAAAAATGCTGTCATGAGCTGTTCTATACATTAAGTAAGTTGGGCTGAAGTGGACACAAACCAGTCCTATGATTAAAGCTTTCAGAGTTCAAAACTTTGTTTCCTAGCAAGCCCTTGCTTTCACATTAATAATAAATTGTTATATTGAGGCCCTCAAAGGACCAGCAATTAGGTTTGAAATTACAGACAACCACTTTTTTCTTTTTGGCACATACAGTACACTGAGAAGTCTCCAACTTGCCATTGTTCTGCCAATTATTAGGCCTAGCATGAGGGACAACGCCACCACAAAGATAAACCAATCACCAAATTGTATTTGATACAAAAGGGTCAGTACATGGGTGAGCACTGGGGGTTCAAACAAGTCAGTCAGATTATACATAATTGACATCAATCCCACTGACCCCAACAACAACACCACACAACCAGCAATGGGTGGAAAAAATGGTGAAATGCAGTTTCCCATAGAAGGGACAGGAGACAACCAAGTCAACAAGCCAAATAACATAAGACCAAGAAAGCCACATACTGAATCTCTACACAGCCCACATTTACAAAAGCCAGACCTGGCTGAAGCCCAGTTCTAGGGAGACGGCAGGTCCTCCCCCAACAGGAAATTCTGCAAAGTGCATCCACCTCACAGACAGACACTGCCCCTTCCTGCAGGTGGTCCCAGCTTTTATCCCTAAGTGGGACACCTGACCTTTGTTTACTTAATGTGGGACACCTGGGGCTCCTTTACCCAATGGCTCTCCCTGCAAGGCCGGCCACACCCTGGAGGGAAGCTTAAAGTAAACTCACCCCCCCTTTGTGAAGGGCTGTGGGAATCACCCATATGTCAACCTTAATTTGGCGCTTGGGGTTGAAACCCCAGCATTTCAGCCATGCATGTTGCTCCTTCACATTTCAACACTCACTACTCCAGCATCACTCCTCACCCCATCTAGTCTTGGTTTTTGTTTCCCACAGCCAATCTGACATCATGTTTCATAGGGCACTGTGGTTTAGACCTGTCATCTCTTACCATGCACAATGAGATTTCCCTTCCTTCCCACAACACTATTGCACCTGCCAGTGCTGTCTGCCTGATCGTATGAATTTGGAAAGACTGTAACAGGCACTGAGGTAGGTAGTACCTCAGAAAATTTGTCTGTGCTCTCTTACCCTCTTAGGGGATTTTAAATAATGTGCAAGATGGCAGATCTTCAAAGTTATTAACACACACTGAAATGGGTGGTATTTAAGCAGCTAAAAACCAATATGGACCAGAAACACTATCCTTTTGCATTCATAGAGCCTTTTGTATACTTACTTACGATGTGGGCTACCAGACTCTGGCCTAGACTCTCACCTATTATAAATCAATGTCCTGCTGGTTTGTATAACCAAAGACCTGAGCTAGTGAATCAACAGCTTGTTTTTCTGAATCTAAACTGTCATTTAGAATAAGGAGTCTACACAGACCCCTGCCTGTGCCTTTTGTAAAGCTTTGAAATATTAAATCAAAAGTCCTTCTAAATTCATTCTCTTTTCCCTTTGAGTAGAGCAGCAACATAATACAGCACAGTCCTGCAGCAGGAAGAATTTGTGGCTAGCAGCTGGAGAAGCCTCCAGTAGCAGCAAATTAGGGGGTTGTGCTGGTTTTGACTGGGATAGAGTTAATCTTCTTCATAGTAGTTTAGTATGAGGCTATGCTTTGGGTCTGAAACAGAAAAAATTAGTTTGGCATTTGAACACGGTCCTGCTTTGTTTTATCAACAATTATTTTTACCAAGCTCACATCTGAAGCAGCACAGGCATCTACAAAGTAGGTCAACCACTGGTTTGATCCCAAGACACTGATACAGGCAAAGCTGGAGAGGCATCTTGGAGACATTAGGTATCGTGCAAACTTCTCATGCCTCTCTCCACCCAGAGTCACTACTAGATATGCCAGACATTGCTGTTTCTGTTAGACCTCTCCTTTTATGGCTTGGTCCATGCAGCTCTGTTCTCAGCTACCTCATCCCCTGTTTTATTCAAACTTGGTATTATCTGCACAGCAGTGACAGTACTGCTAATTTTGCTCTGCTCCCAGCTATTTTAATCCTGAGCAGAGATCACAACAAACTATTGCCAGTCCTTTCCTCCCTTTCCTTTCCCCTGGAAAAACAGGTTACATTGCAACAGGAAAATGTTCCACCTCAATTTGAAGATCATCTTCTTGTCATAAAGGGAATAACTCTGGTCACAAGGCAGCTCCCAAGGCCGAGCAGTCTGTCTCTGATCAGCAAAGCACTTAAGTATATGTTTACGTGTAGGCTGATGGTTATAACCCTTAGACTTTCCAGAGCTGTGCTTTTCTGCCTGTGGTTTATGGACACCTAGAGGGTCACGAACTACTTCTAAGGGGGCCTGAAACGTACTTAAGGAGAGCAAGCTTGTCACCAAGAGGCTTGTGTGCTACAGAGAAGGTCCAGACTCCTGCTCAGGGAATTAAGAGACCAAGGACCACTGCCTGAGAGCAGAACAGGTCTGAATGAGATTGGCCATGGGCTTTAACAAGCTGGGATGCAGTCTCACCCAAAGGGCTGAGATCCCAACATCTCTATATATGTCTTCATGGTATCTTGCAAACCAATGCTAAGTTCTTCTGGAGACAATCTGACAGGATGCAATCATCTCCAGACTCAACATGGAGCAGTGGTGGTGAGCACAGGACTGAGTCCGAGCTAAGACACACCATGCTGAGGGATGGACATTAGCACAAGCCTCCAGTTCTGAGCTTGTGTCAGCTGGCTTGGAGAAAAAGCAGAACATACTGACATCTGCCTGCAAAATATCTTATGGACACCTCCTTAGACTGAAAGCTGTGGAAAGCTTGGTGTTTCTTATCTTCTCTGCCATCTGGACAGAAATGACGTGAGCTGCTCATTTTTGCTGGGTCAAAGCTGTATCAGATCCTTTTCTCATAATGCTAATCATGAAAAGGCACCTGATTTCAGCCCTGAGGGCATTATGCCCACTTCTGCTCTTGCCTTCTCCTCCCCATGTAACCCAGCAAAATAAAGAAGCCTGAAAGTGGTGAGCTAACCTGGGCCCATCCAATTTTACTAAGTAAATGTCCCGTGTCTGCCCTTTATCGATCCATCTACAAACGTGCATATGAAAGTAGGTAATTTGTGCTGACATTTACTAAAAATATGTCCAACTCACCTTGCGTTTCAATTGGCCATTCAAATTATTTTCAGAAATCTATTATGTGCATTATCATTTTTATTTTCAGTGCAAAAGGGTGGGTTTTTTTCCCCGCCAGTCAAGTTAGTGTCTACTTTTATAGAATAAATTGCTATAAATTAAGTTAGCAGCAGTATAAACAGAGGTAACAGATCCCTGCCTCTGTAGTAGCAACTGACAGCATTATGGAAATGTTGAATGATATTTCTGAGTTTATTCTGATGCTGATGAGTTTGCACTGATGTTCATCTGTCTCATTTCTCATTTTATCACCTCTAATGCAGTGATTTTCCCTCCACAAGCTTCTCCTTCCTGAGGTTTGATTTAGCCAAGTAAATCCTAAAGGCTATTTTTAAAATGAGCTATAAGAAAATGCTTAGAGTTGGCATAGTGGGTAACAGCCTTTTGTCTCAATAACAAAACTTTGTTTCAAAATAATAAAAGTTGCTGCAATCTAATGCATTCAGTCCAGTTAAAGTATAATCCATTTTCCCCTTGAAATATGCTCAAAGTAAAAGAGAGCATGTATTTTCGCTTTAAGTCCATTTCAAACTTCCAATCCCTTCTAGAGCACAGCATGGAGAAAGTTAAGTAGGAGGCAGAATGAGGAAGTGAAAGTCTGTAGCCCTAAATGTCTGGGTGTGCAAATACATAAAATGGTCTCCTTTTCTACTTACGGCCTTTCCACAACTCTGGCCATGTAAAGAAGGCTTTAAAAATGGGTAGAATAGCACCAATTTGGGGGATTTCTTCCACCACCAAATGGTAATAGGGACACTTGTGGAAATAAGAATTAAGCCCTTAGTCTTGTGAAAGTTTCCAAATACACCAATCCCCACTATCAATTTAAAAAAAAAAAAAAATCAGTCATTTCACAGGTTACACAGCAGGTGACCTTGGAATTCTCTATCCAGGAACATGATTGATAACCCTGAGTTTAGAAGTCTCTGTCTGCCTTTTGCTGAGGATAGCAGCATTTATGATCTTGCAAGAGTTTGATAAATGTGGTTTTAAAATCTTTGACAAGAGACATGTCCTTTTGTAGGTTTGAACACAGTTGCCTTGATCCATTTTCAGACCTAAAGCTCCACTGAAAGGAGCTCTTCTAGGAGGAATAAAAGTGTGGGATTTTTTTTGTTTTTTTCTGTTAAAAGAAGCAAGTCAGAAGAATAACAATAACCTTTCCCTCTTCCTCCTGCCCTAGAGCTCAGCTTGTCATTGAAGCAGGCAGGAAAGGACCCACAGAGGCCATATCCTGACTACCACACAAAACTTTCTCCTGGTTTTGGCACTGACATCTGAATAGTTCCTGAACACAAGTTCAGTGAGGTTTCTTGGGAGAGGAGGCAAAACAACACTGACACCTCCAGCCAGGCTGCTTTCCCGTCTGTACACCCATCCATCAAGCTGCTATGAAGCCTCAGTGTCTAATGGTTGTAGCTGGAAAACTGCCTAGGAATTATTCATTTTTATGGGAAATTCCCAAATTGGGAAACTTGAACATTGTTCCAGACCAAAATTATTCTTCAAGGTATTTCTCTCCTCTTAGCATTTTGCTTTCAGCATTTTATTGAGCAAAACTGACTGCAGTGGTAGAACAACAGCAAATAGCACCATTAACAAGATTTGTATTAGCCAGTTTCATCGCTGAGCCATGGAGTCAGCCTCTGTTGGTTCCAGAGACAGTCTCTGCTCTTAGTCAAAGCTAAGTTAGTTACATTACCTTGGCAGCATATAACATACCATAAGAACACGGCCATTAGTATGTGTATATACCAGTGTCTTCCAGCTACAAATTGAGACAATTCTGTGGGAAAACACGGAATCTGGATTAAAAAAGAGAGAATCATCTCTTAAAACCCAGTCTTTGTAGTCGCACCACACGGAGAACATAAATCTCTTGCTGAGGAAGAGGCAAGTACTTTCTCAGTAGGTATAGCTGCCTTTGCATACCCGGCAAAGCTGGGAACGGTGGCTACGAGGAGCACCCCAGAGCACACCGCTGTGACCAGGAGTTCAGGGCAAGAGGAGATCAGAAATGACTCTGCTGCCATCTGGTGATTTTTGTAGCTATGTAAGCTTGAGGAAATATGCTGTAAATCTTGGCAGGTAGCACTAGCTTAGCAGCACAGGATAATACGTACATAAATTGTGAATTTAGCTGTGGTAAAGAGAAGAATATGGTGAAAAATTCAGTGCTGGATGTCTTCAGAACATAATGTTGTGTAGACCCATGTTCAATCCAAAAGATATCACTGAGACATTATTGCTGGCAATGACTTGAGCAGGAACATTTAAGAAATGCTGTAGCTGACATTTATGTCATCACTTGTCTCCCAGGAGCATTTCTTGACAAGTTCTCAGAATCCAAATTTCACTTCTGTTCTGTCATGGCAGTGATCTGGTTTTCAGAATGGCAGTGTTTAAATAAAAATGCATTTGCAACTACAGTAATTACACTGTAATTAACACAGAAATTTCCACCCTTCTTTAAAGCTGTGCTCCTGGACTCCAAGAAACATGAAAGCAGGGATTTCCACTGCCTTTTTTTGTCATATGGAAAAGAGCTTACTTTTACCAGTCTTCTTTCTCTCCACTAAACTCTACTTTCTTCTTGTTTCATAAAAGCCAGCAATTAGTGGTCACGTGTTGTCCTGCACTGTACCTTACATGGTGCACATTTCCCATCCCTTCTCTTCTTCATCTCTTCACAAATGTTTCAATCTTTCTTTATATGGGATTTTTCCATGCATAGATTCATTCTAGTTGTCTGACTCAACCGCTCTCTCCTCCTCCTTTGGAGGTGATCTAAACTGAACTGAAAACTCCTGCTGAAGGCATAGCACCGATTTGTGTAATAGCACTGCAGTATCCCCCATCCCATACTTGGTGCATTTTGCTTCTCTTTAACTGCTATTCACAGAAGCTATTCATTTGTTGAATGTGCTGAAAATATGCAAACACACTTAACAGAAAAGGAAGAATGTCTGTTGCTTTTCTCCTTGTTTGATCTTAGATGCTCATCCTCCCACCTATCAGAGGTTATAATTTACTAGTGCTATTTCCAGGACAAATGTATCTAAAGAGTCCTAAATTTCAGCTTGATAATAGGATTGCTAAATCCAAATATAGAATGATCCAAATAAATATATAGATATTTTAGCCCAGCCTCACTCATTTTACTAGAATGCTGTGCTAATTTACAAATTTCTTGGTAATAATCATCTTTTCTTCAGGTTTCTTCAACTGGAAACTAATGCATTCCAAAGAGGAAAATGTGAAGAAAACAGCCACAACTGAAATAGACTCAATGGGAGAGGTTTCAGATTTGCTTTTTATTTGGTCTTTTATTTCCTCAGAAAAAGCAAGCAGTTCAACTAAATAAAAAAACTCCTTGCTTATGAAAACCTGCAGACAATACAACGGCCTCTCAAGTGATGTGCTAAAAGCTTCCGTTACCTGAGATACCTAACCATTAACTGAATTTAGGACCATAAAACATCCCATTCTTTCTGTGCTTCAAGTGCAGCACCAATATTCAATAGCCTTAGCAGGCTGGTACTGTTAAAAAGAGAAATGAGTTATGACTGGGATGTACACTGATACAATCTCTCTACTTCTCTCTATGTAAGTACACGGTTATATCCTTCATAGAAATGAAAAACAGCTTTTTTTTCTTGTTTGGGACTCCCCCAGTCTGAAAACTACAAAACAAATTCTTCCTCAGGTTTCTCACCAAGGTAAATGTGGAGCATACAGACCTGTATGCCTTATTTGGGACCAGCATTTCTTGGGGGAACAATTTCTCCTCCCTTGCATAGGGTACAACTGATCAGTACACAGCCCGGGCACATGATGGGGATTTGAGAGGCTGATCAAAACTGCTTCTCAGATTGTCACAGTTTCAGCATCCCCAGACAATGTTGAAAACCCTCAACTTCCATCTGGACAACAATTAAAGGAAGAAAAGAAAAAAATTCAAAATATTGTTGCATGGTTACAGTGAGCTATGAGCTGAAAGATCTTTCACTCTGATTCACCTGAGCACCTCAACTTCTTTTGTAGGGTTCTGATGTGGATTGCACAGAAAATGTTTTTGTTGCAAGTTTACCCCATGTTTTAACTCATGCTTCAGACTGATACTGTCTTCACACAAAAAAAATAAGCTCAACTTTATGATTCCTCTGTCTTCTTGGTGCAAAGTACCATTAAAAGTCATTTTATAGAGGCCTTCCTACATTTTTACCAGCACTAGCTCAGTCATAGTCCAGACTGCAGACTTCCCAGTTAGATAGAGAGTTCTCTTATACCATGTCACAGTGCCACAGGTCCTTATTTTTAGGTTCTCCTGTAGCCCAGAAAAGAGAGCTTGAGTTAATTTTTATTTCAGCTTGTGGCACAGTGAGAGGTGAGGCTTCTTTAAGCAAGTTTGTGAACAAACACTAATGCAACCACACAAAAAAGTCACTGTATACTTGACCAGCTATATCTACCCCAAGGCCAAGTTGCTTTTACATAGCTGGGGAAGGGCGGACTGATGGCTCCATGTAGTAGTTTCTCTTTTCTTTGATGATTCCCAGAAAGTCTCAGCACTCCTAGGTCTTTCCACCATGATGTGTGCCCCTGCACACATAAGCCAAATGACCAGGATAAATATCCTCTCTCTAATAAATGTTATAACTATCTCCCATGTTCCTACTTCTGCAATTTCATCCTGTATTCCATTCGCAAGTGCTACAAGTCTTGTGATCTGTCTTGTACAATATAGCAAACAGTTAATTTTTATTTAAGACAATTAAAACTGGTACCCACCTAAATATAAATCTAATATCATCTCAGAAAAATGTGGGTCAAGCAGGCAGCTGGCCAGTTCATGGAGAGTGGTAAAAGGAGTATCTGTGTTTAAGCAGCAAAAGGATCATAGATGCATGTTCAGCATCCACTGACACCCTGACTATCAGGAGAAAAAGTGATGTAGGGAGGAAAAGAGAGAAAGAAGAGAAGAAAGATTGTACAGCCTTGCATTAGCTAGGGCATGTTGGAAAAAAGACACAAGATGAAGGTCAGCTCCAGGCCTCACATGATCAGCACCCCAAAGCCTCCAGCATGATGTTGGTGGCCCACCCTGCAAAGTAATATGACAGACTGCTACCTGTCTGAGACGACAGGACCTCCTCCACATTACATGTGCTGCAGTCACAGTGTAAATCTAGACCTGAGCAGTCTCTGTCCTGGTCCTCAAATGGCCAGGAGTAAACTGTATATGTTCCTTGTTTGCCATATTCCCCTGTGACTACAGGGAAAATTATAACACAGACTGGCTCTTGCTGGTTTTTTAACATCTTATCAGCAAGCTGTATCCAAAAGTTTTAAGAAAGTACTCAACTTTTCCGTCCTCACAAAAAAAAAAAAAAGTGTATTTCCTCTAGAGAGAGAGAAGTATTAGAGTCACTCTGTAAGACCTTGGTGAGACCTCTGAACAAACTGCATCTATTACCAGTCACCCAGCTTCAGGGAAGAATTCAATGTGAGCAAACACAGAGCAAGGCTCCTGGCATGGGGAGAGGAAAGAGGAGGCCACCAGCTAGGAGGGAGCTAGGAAAGCATGCCTTGTTTATCCTAGCAAACTGAGAACTGAGAGTAGGTATGATGGCGCTCTATAAATAAAATAAATCAGAGCAAAAAACAGCAACAAGAGACAATAATTATATTAGCTAAAAGAAAAAGCTGGCACAGGAACAAATGGATGCAAGCTAACTATGAATACATTTAGGCTGGTAATCAGGAGACAGTTTCTAACCATCAGACAAAGGAGATTCTGGAACAGCCTCCTAGAAACTGTAGTCAGGGGATGAGACTTTATTAGTTTTAAGATAAAGACAGACCAGTTTACAATAGGGATTGAATGACAGCGGGCCTGCAACAGCAGGGAACAGCACATTATGACCCGGATCATCTCCTCTAGTCCCATGACCCTGAAAGCATTGCATATTACCTGCTGTGTAAATGGCTGCAACATATAAAATGTCCTGCAACACCACCAACTTCCCCCAACACATACCACTCTGCAGGGCCTGTGGGTGTACAAGGCACCTTTTATTATTCCTAACCCGGTCCCAACACCAATACAGCTTCTTATCGCCTTTGCCATGCCTCCAAACTTTGAGAGTCTGGAGACCTTTCCACATGTCACCTCTTGCCAGTATTTTTGCAGCAGCTCCATAGATCATGGCACATCACAGTCATGAGGTTGGCATTAGCCCAGCTAGCATCCCAAGAGTTTTGCAGGCAGAATGTCCTGTTGCCAGCCTCTGCAAACTCCACTGACACTTGACAGCTGTTCAGGGAATGGTGAAGTCTTCTGCTCTTCTCAAAAGTTCTCATCTCCAGCTAGGACATCTGTAGCCAGAAGCAGAAGCAACATGCAGGCTTAGTCCACAGAAACAGCCATGACCCATCTACATTATTTTAAGAGAAATTTTAGCGGTATAATAATTTCTGCTACCCAGTGTAGGACAGGTGCTGAAGCTGTGCTTCTGCATAAACAGAAAATGGCAGGAATGAAGCAGCCCAAATTTACAGGGTTTTTTGTCCAGGTGTACAGGCTTTTTTTTACAGCCACTCTGTCTGAAAAGAGAGGAGAAGGTCGGTCTGGCCCATACAGAAGAGAGCTGTAGTGGAGAGAGTCAAGGTATACAAGGAGAAAATAAAAGAAACTGCCTAATCCAATGTTGGGGAAGGTTTCGATATGATCCCAGGAGCGAGATTAAGATACAAACGAGGTCAAATGCCATACACACAAACCACTTTTTATTATTAAAAGTTAAGAGGGGTAGGACATAGGACAGAATGGAACTGACTTGCAGAAACACGACTCCACAACATCTAAGGTTATAAAGTAGGTATGTTTATTCAGCGCTGAGGCACACGGGGGATCGTTCCACCACAAACGTGCGTGCCTCTTGTGGCACCTTGTCTTGGCTTTATGCTACAAAGCACCACATATTCATAATACACCTATACATATGCATAACATATCACCGCTTAGTATTATAATGCTTGAAAGTCTTTTTCATATGTTCTGCCCTGATCTCCTCCTAGTTGCATCTGCGCGGTGTGTCCCAGTGGTCATGGGCTGGGGTTGCAGAGATGAAGTAGCTCCTCTTCCTCACTACTGAACTTTTTACCTCGGTTTCTTGCGCAGTCTCTGTAGCCTCTTGGACTCAGGCTGGGCCATAGGGTTGGTTTTGACCAGTTTTTAGGGCTGTCTTCCTATTGCATCAGGATGCGTTCTCTCACAGCTTCCATTAATCAAGCTTTCCATATTGTTCTGCTCCCTGGCCCATCAACTATGATCTATTACCCTATTTTAATCTTAGCTATCTTTTAACTAATGCGCCTCTAGACCCTAGCCTGATCTCTAAGTCTTCCATCTTTATCTCTAAACTAAGTTACACCTTCATTTCTTGAGTGTCTAATTTCTATATCCTATTTTAATTTCCTAGCTCCTCATCTCAGAAGGAAAAGAAAGAAATCAAGCAAGTATCCGTAATAGAGTTGCAAGAATAGTTACCACCATGGATCCAGAAGCATCCCATTGGTCCTCAGATCTTTGGTGGTGGGTGCACACACAGCAAAGTTCTCTGTTGCCTTTTAAGCTCATCTTATCAGCTAATTTGCATACTAGACAAAGAGAGGCAGGTATTCCACAAGCTAATTTCCACGAGAGACGAGCAAAAAGGTGGAGCATGGGTTCTGTGTATACATTGAGGGTGAATACGTGAGGGTGCACAACCCATTGTCCAATTGAGTTTGTGGTCATGCTCGCCCTGCCCACCTTTGTTTTTGTCTCAGTTCTCACAGATCTGCTGACTTCATGCTTCTTGAGCAATCATCCGGCTTCTGGGGCAAAAATAATCACCTCTTATCAGTTCTTATCACCTCCAAAGTTGTTTGCAAGGTATGCATGGCATGTGGCGTACTCAACAGAGCCACAAAGTATTTGGCTTATACAATGGAGCCAGTGATCAGCAGTCCTTGTGCTTGATAAGAAACAACTGGTTTCACTCAGTCCACCTTTCCCTCTCTTTGAGACTTATCAGTTCTCCCTGCCATAGCTTGCAACTCACAAATTGCTTTTAACTCCTGATTTGCGGAAAAAAGACTCTACAACTCGAATAGAGTTATACAGCAGGTATGTTTACTCCGGCGCCGGGGTGCAAGGGGATTTCTCCACAAAGCTTGCACACCCACCGCACATTTTACCAAAAACTTATATGTGGATATCCATATTCATTGGATTACATAACACATACATATGCATGAGTAAGGCTGGGTTAGTTCGAAAGGCTGATGTCAACAGTTTATGTTAATTTTGCACCTGCACATTGCCTCCTGGCGGGCATGTTCGGGGTCTTTGGGAGGAAGGCTCGTAGTCTTTCTCACCCTGTTTTTCCCCCGGAACACGCACAGATTCTCTTGGCCAACTTCTTAAATGACAAGAATATTTTTCAGCCGGTTTATTTTTCTATCTTACCTAAGAGTACCAATAGAACTTCTACCATTCATATATAGCTATCTTTACTCATTAGCAAAATTTCAACTAGTTAGAGCCACCTGTTCCTCAAGGACAAAGCATAATATTTTGCTGAACATTGTAGTCCTTGGTAGATTTTCACAGTGAACTGCTTTGTTTCGATGAACACAGGAGTGATATCAAAAAGCCGGTTGACGAAAAATTCCCTAAGACTCAGAATCAGAGCTTTAGAAAGCAGGCATTCTTTATTGCAGCACTGGGTGCACAGGGGATTGCTCCTCCACAAGCGTGCACACCAAGCCCCTTAGATTTACCACTTAAATGCTGGTACCTTACACATACACATAGGACTGCACAACACAAACATGCATATTTACTATTAAGGTGTGGTTAGTCCAAAAAACTTTATCAGCAGTTTTAAAACAGTCATGTCACTCTTGCGACTGCACATTGCCTCCAGGTGGTGGTCTTCGGGGGTCTTCAGGAGGAAGGTCAGTAGTCTTCCTCATCACCTTTTCCCCAATTTCAACATCACCAGCCCCTAAAAGCCTGACCCCTCTGACTAAATCCTACATTGCCCGCCTTATCTGAAGTGTGATGTCCGTTATCTTCTGTTGCCAGGGCCTGGGCCTACTCCTTTGGGTCATAAAATGCATGTTATCTTCTGTCGCCATGGTTCCACATCTTCTGTCCTTGGGGCTCACATATGTTTATGTGAGTTTCTTTGTTCCTAGAGCTCAGAAACTCCTTAGCTTAAACAGACAACTCTTAGGCCTACTACTACTAACCACCTTACTTGCTAAATTTCTTAACATTTCATATATCAGTAGTCCTTGGTAAAATTCCACAGAACAGTCTGGGCAAGCAGGATTCTTAGCAATATTATAAAATACTATAAGTAATACTATAACTTGCTATAAGTAAGTAAATAAGTTGCTAAGCAGTTTTCTATAAGTAAATAAGTAAGGAAATCTCAAAACAAGTAATCATTTCTCTGTATCAGTATCTCACTACCAAGAAGAGACCTGAGGGAACATACTATGTACCCTTTTGCAGTTTCTCTCAGTGGCATGTAGGCAAAAGAATGCAAGATGCTCCGAACAAAATGAGTAAGCAATACTCGCACAATACTCTGAGACTGACTGAAGCTGCGCTTCAGGTCCTAAAAACTATGGGGACTGTTTGATTTTCTGATTCCCTCGCTATGACCTTTTACATTCAAGACTACTAAGAAAAAATTCTGTCAGGTGTTAAGGATTTGAAGGCGTTGTGACTCTTAAATTTGCTATCAGCATCCTGACATTTTCCCCACCTGATCTGTATAATCTAGGTGTACACTCCAAAGGGATCCCTGGATTTTCTAAAATAGGGAAAGGCTAAGCTATTTGAAAGCACCCAATAAACAACCACGGTTTGTGCTGGCCAGCTCCCTTTATTAGTTCTGAAGAATGGGAATGATTGAAATTAGTTTTTCAGAGCATTTCTGCACTGAAGAAAAGTGCAGTAGGAAGGACTATATATTGTTGTTACTATTACAATTGCTATTATTATGATGATGACAATGATTGTTCTGTAGGAGGAAAGGAGCATGGATAGATCTCACCAGGAGAAGTCTGAATGATTGGTGCTTCAATGGCTTTATGTGCAAGTACCCTGCTATATACTCATTTTTGAAAATTCACCGGCAAATTCATTCTCTCTCCTCCACACACAATCTAATACCTATGAACCATCCAGCAATAAACACATTAAACTGCAGGGGAGCTAGAATCCTTTCTCATTCTAGGGTGCAGAATATTAAACATACCATTTGTACACATTTACAAGCTATCATTATGAAACGCCACCATCAAATACCAGGCTAATTTAGGCTTTCCGTTTTCAAAGCAATCTCTATCGCTGTTCCTTCAGGCTGCACCTAGGCCTCTCCCAACCATACTAATGACTTATTCTGACTTGCTCCCATTCTGCCTCCACCTGACCTGTAGGCCCCCAGGAGTTAACTGATGTTTCCATACAGTCTGTAATATGAGCAAGAAAGCTGAAGATTGTAAAATCCTGGTGACAGGAGCCATGTTTTTGTTGTACTGTGCATTGCCAAATGGAGTATGGATCAACCACTGGGATGCCTAGAAACAGCATAAATAATTGGAGGAAAAGAGCAGGTCTTGGTGGTTCCCACTCTAGCAAAGTCCTGGTCATAAATTTCCAAAGGCATTTATCCACCTGGGTAACTCCTCTCTGGGTTGGAGGGCAAGGAGTGATTTTAGAGAGAGCTTTACCAGCAGCAGGCATGATGCATGAGAACATCTGCACAGGTCTTGTGCTCAGCCTAAGGGCTGATGGGTTTCTCTCTAGGTGTTACAGCTGCTGTGCTTGCAGACATTGATCTGTGCCACTCAGTTTGGATCAAACTGTACTTTCACACAGCATAACAGGCACAGACCTCTATCCTCTTCTAAATCCTCTAGGTACCACAAATATAGGCTGTTTGGAAATTAATTTCCATTTTGTAATGTGATTTTCATTGTATATGTTTCAGGAATAGTACCTTCTCGACTGGCATACTGTTATATATTTCTGAAAAGCTCATGTTATGAACTTTCACACTGTGTAATTAAATTATAATATAACTGCATTTTTGACAAATTTTGGAGGTTTGAAGTTCAGATGTCAAAACAGCAATTTCGACAGATCTCCTTCTACAAGTTCAAACTTGGACGTAATGCAGCACAAGCTGCTCGAAACATCAATGAGGTATATGGCCAGGGAAGTGTTAACAAACAGACAGTATGACTTTGGTTCCAAAAATTTTGATGTGGTGATTTTGACCTTGAAGATCAAGAAGGTCGTGGACATCCTTCTGCTATTGACGACGATGAATTGAAGGTTCTGGTGGAAGCAGATACATGCACAACTGTTCGAGAACTTGCAAAAGAACTCGGGGTAAGCATATCAACTGTTTCTGAGCATCTGAAGAAGATTCGAAAGTTGAAGAAGCTCGGCAAATAGATGCCGCACGAATTGAATGAGAATCACAGAAATCGCCGTTTTGAAGTGTTGTCAGCGCTTCTTTTTCGCAACCAGAACAACCCGTTTCTCAACTGTATTGTGACATGCGATGACAAATGGATGCTCTATGATAACCGGCGATGATCGGCTCAGTGGTTGGACCGCAATGAAGCTCCACAGCACTTCCCAAAGCCGAAGCTGCACCAAAAGGTCATGCTGACTGTCTGGTGGTCTGCTGCTGTTTTAATCCATCACAGCTTCCTGAATCTGGGTGAAACGATCACAGCAGAGAAGTACATCCAGCAAATCAATGAAATGCACCAGAAACTTCAACAGCTGCGCCCAGCACTGGTCAACAGAAAGGGTCCAATCCTTCTCCACAATAACACGCGGCCACACGTTGCACTTTCGACGCTGCAACGGTTGAGCGAGCTGGGCTACGAAACTCTGCCTCATCCACCGTACTCACCAGACCTCTCGCCCACCGACTATCACTTCTTCAAGCATCTCTGCAGGAGACGCTTCAGAAACCAACGGGAGGCCGAAACTGCCTTTGATGACTTCATTGCCTCCAGAAGTCCAGAATTTTATGCAACCAGAATAAATATGCTTGTTTCTCATTGGCAAAAATGTGTTGATTCTAATGGTTTTTATTTTGATTAATAAATTTTATTCTGAGCTGAGATATGACATTTCAAACATACAGGTTGAAATCGGCAATTAATTTCCAAACAGCCCATAATTATCACCATCATTATGTACTTGTTAGGACACAAAAGCATCAGCAGGACCAGATGCGCTTGCATCTGTAAGTGTTGAGAAACCAGCATGTCTGTGAGGGGTCAGGTTTAACCTCAGGCATGGCTGGGAATTGTAGTCTGCAGACAGCATGTGACTGTGAGCAGCGTCTGACAGTCATGCGAGTGTCTGCCTGCATATAAATAAAAAGAAGACTCCTGCATCTGTGGAGATGATGGGATTTAAGGTAAGAGTTAAATGAGGTTTGTTGAACAGGGACCTCCTGAGCAGTCAGAGTGAAGAAAGACTAAACTGATGGGAAGAAGACTTTTCTGACCAGGCTGTTTGTTGATTTTTTTTTTTTTTCTGCCTCTGTCTTGAACCCTTTGCAGCAATGAATTAACAGTTTAGAAGATGCTCGGGGTAATTTGCTTTTTTCTTGCTTGCCACCTTTGGACAGCTGATTGGAAAGGGTGTGAAGGTTGCATGATGCCTTTGTTGGCAACAGACCTGAGTGCGAGTGCGGCGTTCAGATATGCCGATATCAGCTCCAGCTGGTCCTGACTCTCCACCTGTGCAGTGCATCCACTCAATTCTTCAGGCAATCAGATAGGCTTACAGATGTGCCCATGCATGTGCATGCACAACTAATCTCATGAAAGCGCAGCTCTCTAACTGCTTAATAACAGGATTTCACCCTTTCCCACTGACCCTCTGTGGAAGGCACAAGCAGCCAATACTAACTCACACTGCAAGCCCAGCCAGCTCAGAGACCTATTTCTTAAAGACAGGGAGGATGAGCGAGGGGAAGTTGTGCCACAAAAGCACCACACATGCACAAAACCGAAGTTGTGCCCAAACCAGGGGAATGGTGTTGATATATGAAATGCTAATAAGTTTAGCACATAACTAGTAAGATGGTTAGTAGTAGTACACTACCTACACTGGATGGCTGGAAGCTTTTCCTTGCTGCACCAACAAAGCGTGAGAAGTTGTAAAGTTACTGTTAAAAGAAATAATTCCTAGATTCGGAATTCCAATAGATATATCATCGGATAGGGGTCCTCACTTTATAGCATGTTATCTCAGGAATATCAAGGGTACTAAATGTCACTTGGGACTTGCATACCCCCTACCAACCACAAGCGGGAAAGTAGAAAGTAGAAAGAATGAACTGTACCCTTAAATTACAGAGAAGTAAATTGTGTCAGGAGACTTCAATGGATGGGACACACGTTCTACCCCTGGCCTTGTTGCGAATAAGAGTTCAGCCAAAGGGTAGGCAACGGCTGAGTCCATACGAACTCCTTTATGGAAGGCTGTACCAGATCCCAGGCTTACCTGGAGATCCACCATTTTGCATGATCGCTTTCTTCTTGACTAAAAGGTTTTTTTGAGTAAACATATGTACTTAAAGCCTGGCAAATCCAGTCTTCAAAAGATCCAAAAGTAGGCCAAAAGACATGTGGTTTCTTCAGCCATTCAACCATACAATATTGGACTAATTTTAATTTACTTTTTCCTTTTCTAGGACCACTTTCATTCCAATTTCTAATCATTATGCCTAATGGACTATCTGGTGGTATATCTGGTAATTTACTCATTTTTTTCTGGTCCTGGGTTTTTGATTCCTTTTGACCCATCTAGGGGTTTTACTGTGGCAACTCCTACAGCCCTTGTAGGGGGTTAGATCGAGGGAGTTGAATCTCTTACCCACCCACATATCTCCTGGGAATTTTCTACGGCAACTCCTCTCACCCTTGTAGGGGGTTAGATCCAGGAAGTTGAATCTCTTACCCCCCCATGTATCCCTTGGGAATTTTCTACATCAATTCCTCTCGCCTTGGGAATTTTTTACGTCAATTCCTCTCACCTGGGAATTTTCTACGGCAATTCCTCTTGCCCTTGGTTACCAGTAAGAGTGTCTTGGGGGGGGGGGGGGGGGGGGGATGAACCCTTTACCCACACGCACATACCCCTAGAACCCGTGCTCCCACCCATGAGTCCTATAGGATCCGCTTCGGTCCTTCACTGGCCAAATCCCCCACAGGAGTTTGGAACCGCGGTTAGAAGACCTCCACACTCGATTCGCAACTCAAATCCTGGTTCCAAAACTACTTTCATTTCCAGAATGAGGTTCTGTCTCAATCACATTCTCACACACAAGCAACCGAATCCCACCCAGTTGAACGGTATCCCTTATACTCACGTCTCCATCGTCTTCATTCGGGTCTTCATGCACCAGAATTACGGGTATTTTATACTACAGTCTTTCCTTTGGAGCTCCAATTCCTTTGACTATTGCTTCTCTTTTGTCCATTGATCTCTGGAGACTGACCCAGACTGCTACTTTCGAGCCACAATCTGTGGGGCGCCCCTCGAGAAGCCACAGTCCAGGAAAGCACACTGAGATCACGTCAGGGTCACCAAACTGTTATAATCAGAAAAAGCCAATTTTTATAAAAATATATAGTTTTATTTAGGTTCAATCGATTTAGGGTAGGAAGCAATAGGCAAAGCAGCGCTGGGTGCATGGAAAGCCGCAACTCTGCCACACGCATCCCGAGTTCCAAATCCAGCTTTTTTTATACTCTTTTGCCATCGTCTCTAACCCATCTCCTCCCATCAGATAGTTGTCCTGCTCTTCTCCATTGGGTCATTTGAGTTGCTGGGGTGCGTGTCCTCCTCCTATTGGGTCTTTTGAAAGTCTCGAAGCCTTGGTCTCCTAGCGCGCTTTTCTCCTATTGTATCTTTTAAAAGCCTCATGATCTCATCCTTTTGGCGGGCTTTTCTTCAAAGAGCAGTTACATGTCAGCTCTAGGTGGGGTTTCCGAGACACGTTTACATTGTTCTAATCCGAATGGCACACTTTACATTTAACTGCTTAACATTTACAGATCATTCAAGTGTATCGTACCCGCCTTGCCCAACCTAGCAAATTAGCTACAGTAGTTTATTACAGCACCCGCCCTGCTTAACTTAGCAAATTAGATACAATAGTTTACTACAGCACCCGCCTTGCTTAACTTAGCAAATTAGTCACAATAATTTATTACACTGACAACATACACTGCTGTTAAGTTAAACAGCAAGAGCCCCTGGATACACTATTCACGAATCAAGAAAGCTCCAGCACCATGGACATGCCAAGAGGAAGCCCCTTTAAAGCTCCAATTCAAAAGGCAGTAACCATTTTATTGTTACAGCTGGTGATGTATCAAAGGGGCACTTCACAAAGCTTGGGGACACTGTGGAATGATAATACCCATGTACAACTAATAAAACGAGTAGCACTGGCAATCAACATGAGCGAGCGCTGGGTATGTGCTAAATTTCCAAGGCACAGCTTGGCTACAAATCTTTCATTAATTGGCATTCCCACTCCTTTCAATACTACCTGGAATGATCTCTGGGGTACTCCCAGGGATTACTTTAAGGAACAAAATGAGGACCCTCAAATTTGGGAAGTTAGAGTTCCTAAACTAAAAGAGAAAGTTAAGTGTATGACAGATCAAAAAACTACGCTACAAGGTAATCTCTCAGTGGGAAATTATCCTCAGTGCGATTGGTATTTCCAGTTTCAATTACTAAAGAAACATGAAAATTACAGAGACATGTATTGTTAAGTTCCAAAAGGGTTGGTATTTGCTTTGTGGAAACGTAGCCAGAAAATCACTACCTCCTTGATGGACCGTCTGCACATTAGGAATAGTCCTTCCTCAAATTAAAATACTACCTCAATTACAGGGAATAGAGTGGGCTAGAATAACTATTGGAAGGCAAAAGAGGAGTATACCAAACCCACCCATTAGTTACACGTCCCACAGCCTTCCACTCTTTTGTAAGATGGTTTATTCCTTCACTAGGGATTAATGAGAGAAAGCTATAGTAAATGGTTCTGGTGTAATGGAAGAAATGGGGAATGCCACAACCAATGCAACTGGAGCTTTACAGAGGGAAGTTACAGAACATTCCAAGATTACTCTTCAAAACAGGATGGCTTTGGATATGATGCTTGCTTCACACAGTGGAGTTTGTGCAGTTGTAAATGCCAGCTGCTGTACTTATACAGATGAAACAGAAAGAATAAAAGCAGATTTAGGTATAATAAAACAACAAGTAGGCATATTACAGGAAGTGCAAAAAGATGATACTTCCTTTGGATTTGAAGAAATTTGGAATAAGCTCACTTCTTGGTTGCCAAATTTTAAATGGTTAAAACAATTGCTTTCTTTAATCCTAGGAATCATTGTAATGATAGTAGTAACCTGTTTGACTGTACAATGTTGTGATTGTTGTACTCATTGCAACAAATATGTATAACCCATACCTTAAAGTTACCTTTAAGAGTGTTAAGAAGTATTTGTAACTATTTGCTCACATGTTGGAATTAATCTTTAGTTTCAATAATGTTACTTTAGGTTGCATCATATAAATTCTTCAACCATGAGGGGAAAGGGGGAACGATATATGAAATGTTAAGAAATTTAGCACATAACTAGTAAGATGGTTAGTAGTAGTAGGCCTAAGAGTTGTCTGTTTAAGCTAAGAAGTTTCTAAGCTCTAGGAACAAAGAAACTCGCATAAACATAGGTAAAGGCCCCAAGGACAGAAGATGTGGAACCATGGCGACAGAAGATAACATGCATTTTATGACTCAAAGGAGTAGGCCCAGGCCCTGGCAACAGAAGATAACAGACATCACACTTCAGATAAGGTGGGTGACAAAGGATTTAGTCAGAGGGGTCAGGCTTTTAGGGGCTGGCGATGTTGAAATTGGGGAAAAGGTGATGAGGAAGACTACTGACCTTCCTCCTGAAGACCCCCGAAGACCACCACCTGGAGGCAATGCACAGCGCAAGAGTGACATGACTGTTTTAAAACTGCTGATAAAGTTTTTTGGACTAACCACACCTTAATAGTAAATATGTATGTTTGTGTTGTGCAATCCTATGAGTATGTGTAAGGTACCAGCATTTAAGTGGTAAATCTAAGGGGCTTGGTGTGCACGCTTGTGGAGGAGCGATCCCCTGTGCACCCAGCTCTGCAATAATGCCCACTTTCTAAAGCTCTGAGTCTTAGAGAGTTTTTCTTCAAGCGGCTTTTCCGTATCAGTGTCCATGCACTTTACACGAGGTGGTCAGTGCCAGAGCCGGGGCCGAGCACATGTGCCCTGTGTGTGGCCCACTCATGGCTCCCATGCCTTTGAGGGGGCACCCAGAAAAACCACGCTGGGGGTGCCTGGAGCACGGTGGGTGGCCCAGCCCTCCGTGCGAGCAGCAGTGCACTGCAGCCCCTCACTCTGGTCCCAGCCCTGAGACCGTGCGCTTGCATCAGCGGGGCATCGAGGGGTCGAGGGGGAGGAGGCCCCAGGCCAGGTCCGGGGCCAAGCCGTGCGCCCGGCGCACGGTACTCCGAACCCCACCTACGCTAGGAGCGGCGGGCCGTGGCGGAGAAGGCTAAATGCGCGGCGGCTGCCGCCCGGAGGCCACACCGCCCGCCCGGTGCGGGGTTGCGGCACACGAGACGCCCTCAGATGCTGGGCAACGGCGCTGCCCTCCCGGCCAGGCTATCGATGCGCTCGGCACTCCTGCACGCCGCCTTCTGACCCGCCCTGCGGGTGCCAGGTTGGAGGTGATCGGCGCTCGGCTGGCTGTCCCTGGTCCTGGCGCCGGGCGGGGTGTCCCTTGTCTCCCTCTCCAAGATGGCGGCTGTGGGCGGCGGCACGGCGGGAAGCGGCAGTGCAGCGTGAGGCGGCCGCGGCGCCCCCCATCCTGCGGCTCGGTACCGGTGGGCCGTCAGGCCCTGGCGCCGCTTGGCGGCCCCGCCGCCGGGGAGCGCTCTGGCCTGTTACGGGGCCAGAGCCGCAGGCTAGAGTGAGGCCGGAGCCCGCTCGGGTGAGAGGGCGCGCGGGCGGGAGTGGGCCGGCCGAACCCGCCTAAAGCGGCGGCGGAAGGTGTGTGGGCGGCAGTGGCGGGGCCCGGGCCCTGGGCCCTGGCGGTGTTGGCGCGCATGCGCGGGGCTGGCCCGCGGGGCGCCCCGGTTGGCGCGGGACGGTTTCGGTCTGCGTCTGCGGAGGGGCCAGGGCTGGTGTTTTCCTCTTCCGCCGCCCTCGGAGTTCCCGGCGGGGCCCGCCAGCCCACGCGGCTTCTCCAGGTCGCAGGGAGCGCCAGCGGGAAGTGGGGTGAGGGAGCCCGGCCCGAGCCGCTGCCGCCGCCCTTAAGCTTCCCCTCACCGCAGTCCTGTCGCTAGCGGGCTGTGCCGCCTCCCGAGGGGGACCGAAGTGCGGAAGCCCCCCGTACGGCCCGGGGGGCTGCAGAGGAGCGACGCTGGGCCTTGATCCCGCAAGCTTGTGCGTTAAGGAACGGGAGACGTGAAGAGAGCTTCTCCACTGAACCTGTACTGAAACCGAAGTATTTGAAGTGGGGGAACGTAGTTAGGGTTTATAGAATGAGACTAGTTAAGGATATGTTGTGTGCCTGCAGGGTTAGAGGTCTAGGTTGTAAGCCCCTTTGGGCATTATTTACCAGCCTTTATACCTGTCAAGCACATGAGATTTAAAAAGAGAGTAAAAGGTATACATGTAGCTATAAACAAATCTTAGTTTCTCCAAGTCATCCTTTCATGAATGACTGTCTTCAGCTTTGTTTTGCTGAGCAGTATCTAGATTAGGCCTTTATCCTCTTGAGTACAATGCTTTAGTATCCTGTGTTCCCACTGAAGTCCATATGACAACTGAACGTCATGAAATGTTGACAAGATGAGGTTCCGGATTGTGAGCCCACAATGGCAAGATGCTCTTTTTTTATTGCAAAGTGCAGTGCTCTTGTGGCTGTTTAATTTCTTTCTTTTTTTCCCCTTTCACATAAATCTTGGAGTTCCTAGAGAGTGGGCAAAGTGTTGATGTGGGACTACCAATAAATAAATTCTAATTCTGTCTCCAAATTGCTGTGCTTGCTACCAACAACATATAGTGGTCAGAATGCTGACTTAAAACATCTTGTGGCAGATGTTTTCCAGTATCTGAAGAAATAACATGTGTCTCTATGAATTTAAACAAAAATATCTCCTCTGTACCTGCAAGTTTGATTTAACTGAGACATTGTTTCACTTAAGTAACCACTATAGGATGAGTATGTTGTACTTTCTCAGTCAGTTATTCATAAAATTGAGGCATATGCAGGGATTTACAAGCACAAATTCCCTGCTCTTACGGTATTCAAATGTAACCAGTGTGGCAAGATTACTGTGACACTAGGATAAACAAGCTGCATGGTCTTTGTGGTTGAATGCTTACACATGTTTGCACATACACACAAAATCAGTTAGGTGCAATTGGTGTAATCACTTACGAGCAGAATCTTTTCATGTTTAGCTGGTTGCTGACTGAAGAACAAAAGCTGTTTGTTCTGAAAGAACCAAGAGTGCAGTTCTTCCATAAGGGCTCTGTCCTGCTATACGCCAGCGGTTGTGGAACAGAATGACTCAGAGGAAGCCTGAAACCTGGGGCCTGACAGGGTTGGTGTGCCGCAGGAGGCCTAGCAAAAAGGAGTGCTTTCTTCTGTTCCCTCTCCCAGGCTGGAATTCAGAATGGCTGCAGTGGTAGTGTTGGGAAACACATCAAAAGGATGCACACCTTCACTACAAACTGTGCAATCCTTTAGTTAAAAAAAATTGAAATAATTCTTTTGTATTACGTTGATTTCTGCCTGATTCCTTCTTGTCCTTCACTTCATCTGAGATTCAAGGGTTTGAAATCTCTCTTTAAACATCCCTCTCTTTGCTACAGTGGTTCCTGACAAAAAATGGCTTTGACACAAGTTTGGTGTGTCTTGAAAATCACTCTCAGCTCTCTTCTCACCTCTTTCTGTTTTTCTAAATAAACTACTTCAGTACTTTGGAGTTTTTACAAGGAAGAGGTGATCTTTTATATCTTTAAAATAATAGAACAACCTCCAATTTAACTTAAAAAAAAATTTCTGTCAAGCCTGAAGAGTGAGCATGAACTGACCAGAAGGTAGACTCCTTTCCTTTCCCACTGTCTTCCAGAGAATCTTCACTTGGTTGAGAGGAAATTTCCCATTTTGCATCATGATTCTTTATGGGAGGGTTATTTTCATTCTCTGTTTCTCAGACCTTTTCCTGTAGATGGGAACGGGGAAAGGAGCCCAGACGTGGCAACACAATCTCAGGCTCCTGCAGGACCACCATGGCTTATGATGACTTCAAGAAGAAAGAAGGTATGACTGCTTCAAAATCTCAGAGGGAGTTGCCAAAAAAAAAAAAGAGGGTACCCTCTGCAGCCCTTGCCAGGCCATGCAGTCAGAGTGTGAAAGGAAGCTAGTATGCTGTGGAGCCCTTAAATTTAACATGGCCAAGTTTCTGGAGGATCCCAAGCCCTTGACTTCCAGGTGTAAAGTGTGGGGATTAGAATTTGAGAGAAATGTGTGGCATTTCCTAATGCAAACACCTTGAATGGAAACTCTGCCACTGCAGCCTTTCTTCTCCCTGACAGGTCAGTGGAACAGGAGACCAGGGATAAGGAGATGTTTAGTCATGGTAACATTTCTAGGTCCAGTTGTCTTTAGGAAGAAGTATACAGGCATTAGAAATGAAGTCTTGAGTGACTGTGTTACAGCATTAGAGCACTGAGCCCCATCCCTGTGATCAGAGAGTACAGATTATTATCTTTTAGGTCCCTGTGCTTGTTGGGTCTTGTGCATCACTTTGTGCCAACGTCCACTGCTGTCTTTTGAGCATAGTCCACATGTCTATCTCTATCATTCCTTAATGGGGTATTTAATTTCTTCCTTTTTTCTCATTTCACGTAAATCTTAGATTTCCTAGAGAGTGACGGAAGTGTTGATGACGTGGGGCTGGCAACTGGCAGGATACAGCGAGAGAAAAAGCGCTCCTGCAAGGATCTGCTGCAAGAGGAAGATGAGATAGCAACTCAGGTCAGGGAGCCCTCAGAGGAAAGGTTGAAGGTTTAAGGATATGTGTAAAGCTAGTGATGGAATGGAATGGATGGGTTTCTTGTTCTTTTGCATATAGAAATGCGTGTAGAAGACAGCAAGAGCAGCTTATATTCAGTAACTGTCCTGGGGAAAAGGAGGGGTCAATCCCAATTACAACTGATTCTGATTTTTTTGGCCTCAGAAGATAGAGTAGTAGGATGCTGTCCTAGTCTTGATGTGGAACCCTGGAGTCATAAGATAGCATTAATAAATTTTTACACCAAAACAAAAAGTTTTAAAATTGATGGTTGTATAGATAGCCAGCAAAGAATGAATATGTTAACTGATGCGCTGTTGTCTTCCTGATTCTGCAGACAGCCTGAAACGATAGCTCTTGAGAGGGGGCCTTAACTCTGAAATCACATAGTGACAACTTAAGTTTCTTCAAAACTTTCCACTTTGAGCTAAAATTTCTGCTGCTAGCTCAAAGGTGACTATCTTTTTTTTCTTTTTTTTTTTTTTTTAAATCTGGAAAAGAAGTTCTAGTTTAAAATTAAAATCTTCTACCATGCAGATGGAATTCTGTAGAGGAGCTTCATTTTCAAACTGTGAATTGGTCAAGAGACAAATAATAATTAGGTCACATGACATATTAAAGACAATTTTTTGCCCTGTCATTTTAATTGTCACATTTCTACCTCTTTTCATTTCTTTTATCTTTTTCATCATATTAAACATGAACTGCTCACCTTCATTTTTAAGGCTTGACAGCCTATGCATGCTTTGTTATTTCTTAGCTTTATTAAGAGGTAGATGTCTGTCTTTTATCAACTCATCAGCTGATCTCCAAGTGCTGGCTTTCATTGCCCATTTCTTAGCACTTTCCAATGTGCTTTTACAAGTGTACTTGTGTATTGCTCCTCTTGCTTGGAGGAAGCTCCCTATAGAGATGTGTCTTTTAGTTTCCTTATAGCCCTGTCACACTGCAATGCCTACAGAAAGCATAGTGCTGGTTAGGTGGCTGATGTGCCAAAACCAGTCCTGACTAATACTGGTTTTTGTATTCTCCCACCTATCCATACCATGCTTTTAGTCTCTTACCTTAAACCTACACTGTGGGCTCTTGGGGACAGAGTATGTTTTCTTTGCTTGTTTTAGCACCTAGAATAATGATCCTGGTTCATACCTAGGGTTCCCTGGCGTTACAGTAGTACAGGTAACATTTGATATCTCCTCCAAATTATTATCTATGTCAGTAGTACTTGTAGATCTCATGTTATTTCCCTCTTCTTTGTCAGCAACTTTTTTCTTCCTATTCTAGGACAGTGAGCTTTTTCCAGGGACAGAACCTCACAAAAAGAAGAGAAAGCACTCCTCCGATGAGTTCTGCTACAGAGGTAAGATAGTAAACAAGCAGGGGAAGGGGCTAACAGATCATGACTTTGAGGAAAGGATGCTGTTAAACCAGTGTCATCAAGCTTTGTGGTTAGCACTTTATGGGGGGAGAATAGATCAACCTGTCTTAGGACAAGTAATCAGAAACCTGATGCTGATCAGCACCAGACATCAAAAGATGAGGGAATGATATTTTCAGAGTCTAACTTAACCAGTTGCCATTGTTGGGGGTGGAGATCTTCTGCCTTCCCTTTTGGCATTTGCATTTATTTTTTCCCTATTGCATTACAAGTGTGAATTTACTTGCAGTTGGTAATTACTTGCTCTGAATTTATAAAAGTAGAATGCATCAAGGTGAAAAATAAAGGCTTCTGGGTTCAGTTTAAATACAGAAACATTCTCACAATTAATAAGCTGACCAGAAAATGACAATTCAGTTCATAAAAGCTTATCGTTTAAGATTTTTTTTTAGCCCAATTTAAAGAGAAAGCTAAGCTGAAATTTTGTCAGAATCTGTTTTCAGTCTCACCTTAGCTAAAAAATTACACTTAAAACCTTGCACTCAGGGTGTTATTTCAGGCTCAGTAAGGTACATTTTCATCAAAATATGTTATTTCACAATAGAATATAGAGTTTGACAAAACTTCAAGAACTTTCCTACTCTTGTCTTCCTGCCTTATATTATTTTACCAGCTTAGGTTTTAGATCTCCTGAATTGTATCAGTAAGGCTGTGCTGAGCTGGCTACATTTTTCAGAGATCTGTTTAAGCCAGGATTTAAATCTGTTAGCTGCAATCATTAAGTCTTGCAGGATTTCCACTTCACTTTGGGCCAGTGTAATGCTGTCTTTAAGGGAATCATCTTGATGTACATTTCTCTTTATGTTTTTCAGGTGTTTCGCCTTTGGATCTACCATCAAAGAAGAAGAAAAAAGCAGTCTCTGGCCCATCCTCAGCTGATACAACCATGGATTTACTCAAGGCTATTACCTCACCTTTGGCTACAAGCTCAAAGTCTTCAAAGAAGACATCTGAAAAATCATCTTATTCCTCCTCTGGCCATTCCGAAAGCAAAAAGGAGCACCACAAGAAGAAGCTGAGTGGGAGCAGTGGGGAGCATTCAGTGGACGATGGCAGCTTCCACAAATCTAAAAAAATGAAACCTCTCTATGTGAACACGGAGACACTTACTCTTCGTGAACCTGATGGCTTGAAGATGAAGCTCATCCTTTCACCAAAAGAGAAAAGTAGTGCAGGAGATGATGATTCTTTTTCCTACTCTTCAGCACCAGCAGCTGCAAAGAAATCTTCAAAGAAATCATCTCGAGATGAGCAAGGTTCATTCCTGCTGGGTCATGAACTGCAGAGCTTCCTGAAGTCATCCCGGAAGAAGCACAAACCACCTTCAGATTCACATCCATCTTCTGAGAGTTTTGGTGCTGACACCTCCCTTTTTTCAGAGGGCCATGGGAGTGAGTATGAGATTTCAGGTGTGGAGGCACCACCAGAATCTGGTTCCTCTTCTGGTGGGGAGTTGGAGGCTGGAGAGCTAGTGATAGATGACTCCTACCGGGAAATCAAGAAGAAGAAGAAGTCAAAAAAAAGTAAGAAAAAAAAAGACAAGGAGAAACACAGAGAGAAGAAGCATTCTAAGTCTAAAAAGAGTTCTGGCCACACTCCTGTGGCCGTAGCAGAAGTAACAGTGTCACCACCACCTCCTCCCGGTACCCCTTATGTTCTTCCTCCACCACCTGCTGCTGTTTTTCACTCAGATGGTCAAGTTGAGAAGAGGAGGAAAAAGGAGGACAAGGAGAGGGACAAAGCTGAGAAATGGGAAAAGGAAAAGGAAAGAGAAAAGGAAAAGGAAAGAGAAAAGGAAAAGGAAAGAGAAAAGGAAAGAGAAAGAGAAAAAGTAAGGAAAAATCGGAGGGGAAAATAGAAATTGGGTGGTGGGTAATGGTGAATTAGGCACTCCATTACAAAGGCATGTTAAATTGAAACAGAAGGATAACTAATACCAGGATCAGTGATTTCACTGAAGCGTGTTTGGAAAAATGTGTCAGCCACTGATTTCTGTTTCTAGCAGTCTTTAGCCGATAGAGGTTCTTTGAAAGGTTTTGTACCAAGCACAGCTGCATCATTTTCTAAGGTAACTGGTTCTAGCTATTGCCAGGCAAAATTTTGGACTAGGTATCTAGTCCATCATCACAGTTCTGTAAAAAGGAATTGAGCTCTGACCTGAAAAGTGAAGATATTCACCCATACTCATATATTCAAATGAAATTTAATTCTTACAGACTACCACATTCCCAGTTTTGTCCTGTACTCATAAATTCAGTTTTCCATGGTCAGTGTAGAAAAATATGAGTAGGATAAATGGTAGCTAGCATATGCATGAGTTTACGGTGATACAAACTGAGGCCGTGTAAGTATATAAATGGTAAAAGCAGTTTCTTTATGTTCAGATAGACAGAGAGTTGCTTTGTGTCAGAAAATGGGCAGATGTAGCCCAAATTTGTTCAGCCATTACTCTCTTCGGTTTAGTAAGTTTTTTCTAATCATAGCTTGGCAACTGCTTATGCCTATGTTGTCAGTGTGCTTATACTCTCTATTTTCCTGCCAATTTGAAGTGTTTTGTAAGGATGCAAGGAATGGAATAAAACATTATGATGAGGACTGAATTGTTTTGACAGATATGTAATAGGTACTGTGAATAGTATGGCAGACTTTTTTTATATTATTTTAAGTTTTAAAACTGAGATATATTAACAGAGTTGTATGTTGATCCTGGATTTAGAATAGCAGGTTGTTGTAACTTATGAATGAAATGCATTGATAGAGTTGTTGCAAGATAAGCCTTGTACTGAGACTGATTCTGGCTGATTCCTGTCTTTCATAAACACTAAATTAATCCAGAATATGTAAAACACTTCTTTTTTAGGTTCCTGATCTAAGCACCACATCTTTAAGTCTTTAACAAATGCCAGATTCTTATTAAATTCAAGTAGGTCTCATGATAATTAAAAATCTTTGTTTCCTTTTCTTCTTCTGACTAGCCAAAGAAGAAAAACATGTCTGCCTATCAAGTGTTCTGTAAGGAGTATCGTACAACTATTGTGTCTGAGCACCCTGGAATAGGTGAGAGAATAATCTAGCTGCCTCTTTTGATTATACCCCAGTTAGATTAATTAGCAGAACATTCTGTTTCATACCAACCTCTTACTAATTTTGACAGAATGCAAAGAATCTGGCAAAGGGGACAGGAGTGGATTTCATTATTTGATTTCATTGCATTTTAACCAAGCTGTGAATCTGGATAAAGAAATTGCTAGCTTGTTCTTTCTTTACTTAAAGAGTTACCTTCATTGTGTCACTTTGCTGTATATACATGTGACTTTATATTCCCAGTATCAGCTTTATTTTAATTTTAAACAGTAATGGGAATGCACACTGTCAAGGACAGTGTGGAGAGTTTTGGTTGTGGAATGGGTTGCTTCTTAAATGTGTATGCATGGACCAGTAAATATTTTATGTTGTCTCCTTTATTTTATGATTTTTCTTCTTCTGCCAGATTTTGGAGAGCTAAGTAAAAAACTGGCAGAAGTGTGGAAGCAGCTACCTGAGAAGGATAAACTGGTGAGTGTGTTTGAGATGTTTTTGTAAAATTGTTTCTATAAACTAGATGCTTAGGTCAGAATGTGCTGGCAGCATTGTTACCATACCTTGAAAAATGCCACCTATGTTCCCAAAGTATGTAAAGATGTAAAGTATGGAAACCTTGCCCTTGTGATCATAAAAGTATCCCATTTTCTTCTCATGGTATTGCTTCACCAGTTAGCTATGTAAATCATTCTGCCTTCAGGTCCTGGCATCAGATTAACAGAATAACCTAATGTTATGGATCTCTCTTTTCATACCACGGTATCTGTAGATCTGGAAACAGAAGGCTCAGTATCTCCAACACAAGCAGAATAAAGCAGAGGCCACCACTGTGAAGAGGAAGGCATCATCTTCAGATGGTGCACCAAAAATAAAAGGTAATTGTTACACTTTATTTGCTCTGGTCTTTTTTCTCGGACAGGGAAGATAGTGTTGCCTGTGGAATAAGGAACAAAGGTCCTTTCCTGCTTTACACCTCCACCTCCTTTCTCCCGAGGCTTGACATTTAAATCATCACATTACTCAAAAATAATTTTTCTGTGAGAGCAAGCAAGATGTCAGCATTTTTCAAAAATATTTCCTTGTCTAATTCATAGAATGATACTGGTTTTAGCAGTTTAGGGATTGAAATGTAAAATAAGAAGATGCAGCAGGGAAGTTCTAGGGGGATTAGTTTCCTGCTAGAGGAAGAAGGGTTGTCTTGGGTTGGCACCTATGTTTATCAAATCTCCCAAACCAAATGTCCAAAATCGCATTCAGCTGAGGTAGGTGCTTTGTACATGTAGAAGGAAAGTTTTGACTCCAAAGACCACAGGACCAGGTCCACAGAACTATTTAAGCATCTCAAGCCTTTGAGATTTGAACTTTACTAAGTAAATAGGCTTGTGAAGAACGAAAGAAGAGAATACGAAATTTTAATTTGTGTGTTTCCAGCTTCTCCAACAGGAGTGATTTCCCCTCATAAGAAATCCCCCACCAGCACCATGGTGGTGTCTTCCTCACCAGCCAAAGTCCCTGAGACAGATCCTATTGATGTAGCTGCACACTTACAGTTGCTGGGTGAATCTCTGAGTCTCATTGGACACAGACTGCAGGAAACAGAGGTAAGTCTGTAACCAGCAATGTCACAGTGATGTCATGTAATCTACACACAGGATTGGGGGGGGGGGGGGGGAGTCATTATTTTGTTTTCCTTAAAGGTTTAACCAATGCTTTTCAGTTAGGAAGGGAAATTAGAAATGGCATGTTGTGTTTCTTTGATCCACTGCTGTTTTCAGTGAAATAAAAGGCCTTGTTTCTCAGTAAACAGTAGGCATCAAGGACAGACAGGTCCTTTGCAGCTTGAGGTCCTTGAAGGCTGTTCTTAGCTCAGCAAACTCTTCAGTCTTTTCTTACCATATGTTCACCTTTAGATCTGGTATTTCCTTGCTATCTTTGCCAGACTCTGGTCCAGTTTCTGCTACTGTCTCAAGCCTTCTTAGAAAACTGTCAGCCAAACTAAGATGTTTTTTGCATGTCCTGTTGCTTTCTGGCAGTATCATATTGCCAGTGCATCGGACAGGGGGCTACTATGGTTTCTACCTGGCAATGTAGAAGATGTCATATTTTAATGGTTTCCTACTGTTAGATGGTAGTGATTCTCTGCATGCACACACATGCACTTTCAGAACGCAGGCCAGCCTGTAAGGAGAACACATAATTTGGCTCAGGTAATATAACTGAATTTTATGGCTAGCATGATCATCTCATCCCACTATGCTTGCTTGTTTTGTCAGCAGTAAAATAACTTCTTGCATTTTGTTTCTAGTATGACAAATTGAGGTAATTTCTCAGAGTAAAATCTCCCCCTTTATAGAAAGGCACACAAAGAAATTCCCTTTCCTGAAAGTATATCAATGACTAAAGCATTTGTTACAGATTTAGCATTTCTTTAGACTTAAGTAATAAAACTACTGTCTTTAGGACTCATGTAGTTAACAAAACAGACAGTATGAAATGGCAAAGAGGTTGCATTACAAAAAATTGTGGAATTAAGTGCTTTGTGTAACTGACAACTCTCAGACCTTTTATGTTATTCCCTACTTTTTTCCTACACCATTTGGTTGCCTACTAAATTATTAAATTTTTTAAGCCAGCTGTCTCTCTGTGAAGTGCATGACATAGTTTTGTTACTGTGTAAATAATGAAAGTGGACTAGAGGAGCTCAAGAGTGAAGATACTGTATCTGCATGAGAATTCAATGCAGTTGTGAAAGACCCATAATTTCCATTACTCATTCCTATCTAAATTTTTCTTTCCTTACTTCCAGGGAATGGTGGCTGTTTCAGGAAGTTTGTCAGTACTTCTAGATTCAATCATATGTGCTTTGGGCCCATTAGCATGTCTGACCACACAACTACCTGAGTTGAATGGCTGCCCTAAGCATGTTTTGGTGAGTTCCTTGTGGTTATTTCCCTTCTGTTAATTTCAGAAGAGTCCAACTAGAGTTTTTTGACCAATCAGTCCTATGATGTGACAATAATTTCAGTGCAATAAGAAAATTGTTTTGGTCATACACTTTTTATAGAGGAATATTTCTTGACATTCTTTCAGACGTTACTGTTACATGGTATTGTGCAACATTTTTTTCCCCAGTGTCAACTTACCTAATGTAGCATTGATTGCAATGTGTGTAGGTCCTGGTTTAGTGACTGAATCAATCTATTTGAATCAAACAAAAGCACCTGTACACATGCCAGTATTTTTGAAAGTTCTAATTTTCCATAAAAATAAAAAGCACCTTCTAGCTGCTCTGTATCACACTGTCTGTTTTTTCCTTTAGAGGCATAAAAAATAACTTGTGATCTCAGGATTCCTAATATGATTGAGTGTAGGGCCTTTTACATGTGGCTCTAACCTTTACCAGGGAAAGAAAAATAGTCTCTGTTTTAAGGAACTTCATAACTAGAGGTTCTTTTCCACTTTGAACTACACTTAATATTGAGCTTTGATTTAGCAACAGCTTGTGGCACCTACGTAGCATGATGTGAACATAGATTAAGATGGTAGCAGCATAAAAGGAATCAGGAGTCATACCTCCAACAGGAGACATGAATAAAGCAGCAAAGGAGAGGAGCAGAAATTAAAAATAAACCTATAATCGGCAAAAGTTAAGAGATTAAAACCAAATCTGGCAGAACAGCAAAAATGGGATGTGAATTTGCATGTTGTAACAGGGCAGCACAAACATTGATTCATTCTGAGAACACGCTATTAACAAAAATCAGCGAAGCTGACAGCTTAAGCTGTGAGCTCCCCCAAACTGGCTGCCTGCACAAAAGCTGAGTCAGTGGGGTGTTCCCATCCTAAGCCATGGAAAAACATCCTATGCTTTTTTCCTTCTTGCTTGCCAAGTACATGCAGAGCAATGACACCACATGACTAATGGTGCGTATATTGGAAACTTGATCAACTTATTGTTAGAAGGAGCAGTGGATCTATAGGTGAATTAAGGCCCTTGCCTTCAAATTCTGAAAACTGGTATTCACATTCGATAATATATAAATTATTCTGATTTTTACCATCAGATTCATAATGACAGTGGTGTTTCAAGACATGGATAAAATTGCCAGCGGTCGTGTTGCATGTAGGATGCAATTTATCTTTTCGGTCAGTAGGTGGCATTGTTAAATTCTAGAATCACGACTGGTGCAGATACAGCTCCTCTGTCTTCAGTAATTAGAAGGTGGTATTCCTAAGGCCTTCTTCAGCCATCAGGCCACAGACTTGAGTTTACTGAAATACTGCATTTGAAGAACATGCAGATAATATACTGCTGGGTCTTGTTTTCTGATGTGCACAAGAAGGACTCTTACTCTCAGAATTCTATTAGGTTTTGCAAGGAAAACTGGAGGGCATTTCTTCCCATCTGACAGCCTATTAGGGGGTGTGTTTAAGGGGGTTTCTCTTTACTTTTATACTACAGAATTTCGTAAAGGATTTTTATGAGTGTAAAGCAAGTAATTTTTTTTAATGTGCTACAACTTTGACCACTTTGCTCAAGTCCTTCATCACTAGTCTTTCCTGTGGTTGATGTGATATGGTTGATATGACTTGTTTCAAATTCAGAGACAGAGTATGGGGTTCATAAGGAGGGGGTCACTTGAGGAAAGCCTCAAGCATTTTGCTTCCAGGTGCTTACAAATACTGAGGCTACCTTTATGTTTAGTTGACTTATATTTCAAAAAATGTGAAAGTAAGCCTAGAAATGGTGGTGATGACTAGGCAGATTTGGTTGTCTCATCATAGGATAACTTGTAAGACAAGTGAACATGCTTAGTACTCTCACCTGTGTCATTTTTTAAGGATTTTGAGTCATTACCTGACACTAAAAATTACTGAATTTTTTTTCCCAGTCAAACACACTAGACAACATCGCCTACATCATGCCTGGACTTTGATGGGAAAGGATCCTGGGATGTACTCAACCTCTGCATAACTGACTTGTGTACATATGCACTACGCCGGCACTCCTAAAGGGCTCCGTGTGTAGGGTTTTAAAGTTTTATATCTGTATAGTATATACACAGGATTGTAACTATTTGACTTCTATTTTATGAAAAGTTGTGAAGCTGAGAAAGTCCTTTTGTGTTGGTGGGTGAAATGTCCTCCAATCTGAAAGTATTTTATATGAAGAATTCAGAAGGCTTTTGAAATACTCGCCTTAAATTCAGATCCTTTAGTGGGGGAAGCAGCCCAAGAATGGACTTCTCAATATAAAGAAAAAAACATCACCATGATAGGGGTCATTGAAACAGGTGGCCCAGAGAGATGGTTGCCTCTCCATCCTTGATGATACTCAAAAACTGAATGAGCAGCCTGCTCTAGTTGGACTTTCTTTAAGCAGGGGGATGGACCACATGATCTCCTGATATCCCTTTCAACCTGAAGTATTCTGGTATTCTATGGGCAGGTAGAGATGATATTTTGGACCAAGGAATAGAACTGAACTCTTCACCAGCCCTATTTCTAACTGTTCTTCAGTTTAAAATCTACTGCTTGAGGGGAAAGCTGGATAGCTGATCAAAGATACAGAGGTCTTTGCCTCTTGGTCACTTCTTCCAACCCCTCCCCTCTCTTCAGTCAGTAATAACTGAAAGTTGTCAGCATCAGCTGGCTGGTCTGGTAGCTGGTATTTGAAGTGGAAGATGGCAGTGAATTTAGTCTTTTCTTGTGGACCTGCACCCAAACCATCATTAGCACAATATATCAACCAACTTCACTGGCTTGAGAGAATGAACCTACTGCTGATTTTTCCAGGGCATGGTCAAGCCTGCTTTGATGGATAGGAGTGTGGAAGCAGTTGGGAAAAACATGGATTGCTTCTGCCCATCTTGCACCTGTTTTGTGAACAGACAACTTTGTTTTCTGAGATCACTCATCCCCCATCCCTTTCACCAGCAGTATTGAAAGAGCCATGGTGCTGCTGTGAGGCAGTGAATAATGACCAGTTTGAAGCAATTACGGCTGAGTAGGGTTCATGTGGGTTGATTGGACTGATTCCCTTTTCTTCCAGCCACATACTTGGTGTTTGGTTTTCTGCTCCTCTAGAAGGAGAGTGCTTGATTCTCATATAGGCTTTTGTGTGTCTGTATGTACATATATGTGGTATTCATATCATATGTATTTAACTTTTACCAGTATCTGTAAAAGATTTTCATTTATCCTGTATATTTCTCTGTGTGTATATATATACATAATTTAAAAGCAAAAATTCCTCCTTCCACCAACAGTGTGTGGAAAATAGGAATCAGGTTTGCCTCACTTCACCTCCTGCAGGAATTTGCTGCATGCCTAGTAGTAAGCATTGGCATTGTAGGGGGAAACACCAGGAAGATTTTAACTGGTTGTAGAAACAGGCTATCTTGTGAAGGTAGGTAGAACAACTGAAATATCATGACTCTAGCCTTTCTAGCTTTATAACATAAAAGTTTTAAAGTAACAGAAGAGCACTTTTTTACTTCCAGTCTGTTGTCTACCTTGTTTTTCTGGGCAGTTGAAACTGAACTGTCTGTCATTGTGGCTGAGCCCGAAATCACACTTAAAGTAAACCCTCAGAAGGGTTTTTCTCCCCATTCCTCTTTACCATGTATTCCCCAGTTGTGCCTGTAAAATGTAGTCTGTCTCTTACAGAGCTTTTCTCAGTGCAGCGTTAGGTTTTCTCAAGGTTTTCTCAGTCAGTGGAGGCAGAAGGTTCTCAGACCACGGTACAAGTTCTCAACCCAAGCCTCAGACCAGAGCATACAAGTTTCAACAATATATGACTAATCCCAGTGATCCTGGAATTGGGAAGGGCCTGGGAGGAGGCAGTCCAATCCCACTCTAGATCCTGAGCCGTACTAAAGCATCTGTTGTTGGGAGAGGCACAAACTAACTGGCTCTTTCCAGCCCTTCACAATTGAGAGCATTGTGATGAAGGGGTAGATCTGCTCGCTAAGGAACAGAAGGGGATCAGCTTTAGCTTTGTTGTCTGTACAATGGAAGACTCTTGAAGAGTGAAGAACACACACAACCCTGGTGTATTGTATTTTTATTTAAAGTTTGTACACTTTGTATAATCTGTATCTTGTGGTATTTGGTACTAGAGGGAAAACTTTGGCAAAACTTAGCAGTTTTTATATTTTTGTTATTTCCTTGCTGTTTGATCCAGATTACAATTATACAAAGAAACTTTTGTACTGTACTTACAATATAATTTTTTTTTAACATTTGGAGTATTGTCATTCATTTCTGGCACACACTGTTTTCTTCAGCTATTACTACTAGTATTTAATGTTTCTCAGCAAAGCATTCAATTTTAAACTTAAGTTTGCAGGCAAGCAATACTATTTCCCATAGCACCTAAAACATTGCTCAAAGACTACTGACCATTTGGGGACCTTTCTGCAGGGAGAGTGCCATCGAGCATGGCAGATACCATGGGGCCATGCTCTGCCCTGCCGCCTCAACTCAGGTTTGTGGTGGTAGGAGCAGTACATGGGACTCAAGGCGAGCGCGTTACAGGCACGGTGGTGTTAGATCGTGATTGGCGCTCGTTATTAACACATCCCCATCCCCAGGGTCTGAGCGTCGGTCGATGGCTACCTCGCTGCAGGCCGGGAGGATGCCACGGGACGCACTGCCTTTATGAACCAGCACGCATCCTCCAATGCAGGGTTATGGAAAACGGGACTCCTGTCGCCACCAGCTTCCCTGTATCTAAGCCCAAGTCTAGGTCGTGGGTTTTCTGCACGAGCTCCGCCGCATTGCTCGGCTGCAGAAAGCGGCGGAGACTCGGTGAAAGTCGGTTCCTGCGGGCCGCTGCTCGGACCCGGAGAGCGGCGGGCGGGGCCGGCTGGCCCCCGTGCCGCCCCGTGCCTTAGTCCCACGGCAGGGCCGGGCCGGGCCGGGCACCCCTCCCGGGCGGCGGCCGCTGGCGTCACAGCGGGGCCCAGGAAGGGGCCCGCCCCGGCCTGGCGCGCGGGTCACGTGAGCGTCGGCGTCAGCTGATCGCGGCGCGGCGGCGATGGACTTTCTCCTGGGGAACCCCTTCAGCTCCCCCGTGGGGCAGCGCATCGGTGAGCCCCGCGGCCGCGCGCCCCCCCGCCCCTCCCCGCCCGCTTCGCTCGCTCGCCCTTCCCTGCGTCCCCGGGGGCGCTCACCCCGCCGCCCGCCGGACCCCTTCCTCCGGCAAGCGACGGCCCCGCCTCCGCGGCGGGATGGAGGGGACATTGACCAATGAGGGGGAAGCTGCGCTCTGACTGACGGGAGCTACCGACCAATAGGAGACGCGCATCCCGAGGCGGCTTCGTCGGCGGCCCCCCACCAGCCAATCCGGGCGCGCGGGGGTCTTCAGGCGGCGAGGCGAAGTTTCCTCATTTAAAGTGGAGGCAGGCCGGCGGCCGAGCCACGCCCCCCGGTAGAGCCGCGGCTCATGATTGGCTCGGAGCCATTCCCGCCCACACCTCTGTGGGGTCTTCGCGGAGGGGCGGGGGTCCTACCGGGGGCGGGGAGGGGGCACAGAGAGAGTTGCTGATTGGCTGGGCTCCAGCTGCATCGGCCTACCGCGTTCTGGGCGGGAAGGGGCCGTGCTCTCCGGGGGTGACGGGCTGGCCGGAGCGGCTGAAGGCTGCCGGGGGACGTGGGCTGTGCGCTGGCCAGGCCCTGGGGTGTTGCGGCTCACATAGTCGGATCAGCGTTCCCCACCTGAAGGACAAGCACTCTGGCCACCACGGCGGCGGCTGCCCACCCTGAACTTCACAGCACACAGCCTGGGACAAACCAGGCCTGGCAGGGCCGTGCCCTGGCTCTGTGGAGAGAACCACCCCTGCGCCACCGGCCTTCTCACAGGGCTGAGTACCAGCTCTGGCCGTGAAATCAATGGCAGGAGTGTAGTGTCCACTCTGTGACCTTACAGGCCTGTGGATACACAGTGTCTCTTAGTCCCTGTGCTCAGGTCAACTAGATTAACACAGGAGAAGGACCTAGTCTCAGAAAGTGGAGCAAAGATATACTACAGTTAGAAAGAATAAGAGCATTGACAGCTGCAGTGGTCTCAAAACAGGTGCAGTTCTTATGATACTTAGAACAAAGATTTTCTTCCTGTGTTGTATTGTCTAAGTGCCTTAAAGTTGTGCTTGAAGTTGATGTTGCCCATTTAAACTCTGGCTCATGCAAAGGCCATTTGTAAGTTTATGCACTTGCTCAGTCTTGCTTTTTGGCAGTTGTGCAGACCCTTGTTCTTTGCTGTGAACATCTGGCCCCTGATTCAGTAGTTTTTGATGTGCTTGCATGAGTGAATAGGCTGCTGTGGCTGGGGTAGGAAGGGAGCAAGAGGCTGCTTTAGGTAATGCTTTTGTAAGTGTGGCTTACTTTAGAGGCTACCCAAAGCGCTGTCTGAATTATGTGGGTCAGAGGCACTGCGATGTGCCCCTTTCTAGTGTTGGGCAAGATAGGTAAGACGCACTATAGCAAGGTGGGGGAAGGATCACCAGGGAAGATTTTCTGTAACAAAAACCTCCAGATGATCTTTGACATCTCCCCAGATGAATGTCACGTGTTTCATCACACTTTCTAGGAGAAGCTCTCTCCTGCCCTTTCCAGAATGAATGCTCTTTGATTTCCTCAGTGAGCGTGTCAGATATATTTCTGTGTTTGGGTAGAGGCCATCTGAAGTTATCTTTAGATGTCACAGATCACTTTTTCCCTCCAGACTGTCTGATCAATATAGTAGCCAGATTTTAATTGGGTTCCTTCATGGCTTTGCTTCAGTTAAAGAAGGGATTTTCAAACAACAAACCAACAGCAAAGAAGAGGGAAAAAATATTTCAAGGGTGTTGTCAAACTCAAGGAGTTTACAGTCCTTAGTACCAGAGGTGTGACAGTAGAGAGATCTTAATGACTGGGGTTGATTGGGGTTATGGGAGTCCAAAGGGGTGGAGGATTTGTAGTCTATGAGAAATGAACTCCATGTGGAGGACTTGAAAGGGCTGGTGGCACAAAATATGAATGTTTTCTCCTTTTGAACATTGCCTATCAACATCCTGGGGACATGAATAAATGCTGTCTTCCTTGTTTAATTTGAGACATGAATATGACTTACTCAAACTTGTTTGGTAGGTCCGTGGCAGCTGCATGTTGAATCCATGAGCCTGATCATCAAACCTGCATAGCACTGCTGCTTTGGGCTGCCTGCAGAAAGCTAATACTGCGCCCTTGTAAAGTACTTAGGCAAAGTCATGTATGCCTGTTACAGCTTATAAAGTCTAAAATAGCTTTAGATGAAGGCTAAGGAATGAAAAAAAAAACCTCCGTGGCACACTGCAGTGACATTCTCAAATTCCTCCATTAATGTTAATCTAGTAAATCCCATTTATTTTGCTGACAAGGAAACCGATGCTCAGATAATCTCACTGATCTGTCACAGAATGAGCCAGTTGCAGATGAGTAGGTTTTCTAGATTCTTACTCCAGTCCTGAGATTTAGTCACAAAAGATGCCTCTGTCCTGGTTTTGGACCGTGATGTCTCTTCTCAAGCAAGATGAATACACACTTGTTTGTTGGGGGTTTTTTGGCATTTGTTTTTGTTGTGTGGAGGGTTTTTTTTCAACACAGTACTTCTGACCAGCAGGAAAATTGCCAAAGCGTGCTAAAGTATCACAGTTTGGATTCCCATCTCAAAAGGGAAATCCACTGCATCTCCATCTAGGAGCTAAGAGAAACTTCAAAATGGAAAATCTAATTTCAAGGAGGTGCTCTGAGCAAGAGAATGGAGAGGAAACCACCAATGCTGTCTCTTGACCCTGGAAGTCTGGAATAACTAGTAATTATATCAATACTGAAAGGCACAGAGAGGGGTTATTTCAGTGAGTGAGGGCAGGCAAGGGAGAGAAGTAACAGTGTTAACACAGAGAGGAAGAGGTTTTTTTATGGTTTGATGTTGATTTAAGCATGAGAACCAGGTAAAGTCGATTGTAAAAAGGGAGCAGGTAAGAGAGGCTCATGGTTGAGGAAGAGGGCAGATACAACACAATTTGCAGGAAAAATCCCCACAGCCATTTGTTTCCCACCTTGTAGGTGTCCCTGCACCCTTCTGTCAGTTGGGAGCTGATGGCCAGCAGTTATCAGCTGTTGTCAGTCACACTCTCCTGCCAGAGCCAGATGGGTCCCTGCAAGGTAGTGCCTCTCAAAAAGGATTGCCTTGTCTTCTGTGCCTGCTCTGGAGGAGAAGGGGCAAAGGCAGCAGTTGAAGAGTCATTTAATCCCTAAGAGTTTGAGCTGATTCACAGGAAAGGAGCAGGAGGAGTAGTTTAGAAACCCACAGCACTACATCAACGCAAGTCTGTGTCCATCACCATCCTTGAATTAGATTTGGAGCCTTATCTTTGTCCTCTCTAGAAAGCGCATTGTCCCCTCTGTCTTTGGAGGAGCAATACAGCTAAATGGTGGAGTCCCAACTGAGTTGGTTGTGAAGTTTCCTCAAGGGAAGCAAATCATGAGGCTTAGCAAAGAGACTTTGGGCAGGATGTTGATTTGGGCCAGTGGGGTTTATGAATTGAATGGAGGTTGTGAGAAAGGACTGTTGCATTGCTTTCTGCTGAACCTATGCTGTCTCGTGCAACAAAATGCTTGGTGCCCTCAAACACCCATTGAAATGGGTGAGAAGGTGATGATGCTTTGCTGAGGAATTTAAAACCAGTGAGACCGAGCGCTGTAGGGAACACTGGGAAAGGGCTTAACTTGGAGGAGGGGCACACAGCCTCTGATGAGCTGTCAGAGCATGTCATGGGCAAAGGGTTTCTGAATGGCACCTGGCTCATTATGGGTGCTTCAGATCTGTGACGGGGAGAAAACAGGAGAGGAGTCTGTGCAGTATCTTCTGTGCAGCCCCACAGTGGGCTCTCCCCTGACACGAGGGCAGAGACAATAAACTTGAAAAGAAGGAAAGCTGTGGAATTTACTCATACCACAAAGCAATGTACAGCTCTGTTGTGTCAGTTATGCCAAGCTCAGAATTCTTTCTTATCTGATGATTCCAGATAACATTTATAACCTAGTTGCAGTCAGCAGGAGTACATCAAATGCCAAGTGTGAAAAGAGTTAATGCTCTGGTTCAATCTACACCACAGTCCTCCATGGTTCTGGGTCTAACCCAGCAATTTGTAAGGCAGGAGGCTGGAATCAGACAAACTCCAATGCTGTCATACCCAGGGAACCGGACTGGCTGCCAAAACAATGTGGCTTTGAAGTGGTCCTGTGAAGGGCCTCCTGTATGTTCAACAGCCAGTTGCTTTCAGGCTTGGAGGCAGATGGCATTCATATGTCCGCCAATAACCTCCGCAGGGCTGAGTTCTCTGCAGCAGGTCAGGCTCAGTTCGTTAGCACGCAGAAGTAGATGCTGTCTGATGAGCACCACCTGGCAGGGTGCTGGGCGGGCGGCTGTGCCCTGTCTCCTGTGCTTGCTGTTTTTAGGGACTTGTTGCTGTCCCCAGCCATCTCAGGCTCAGATTTTGTGAGGGGCAGACAGCTCATGTGCAAATTACAGTTTGGGAAATGGGGCCAGCCACCCTGATCCTTCATGTGACTAATGAATAGGCTTTAGTAAAAGGATGGATTTCAGGATTTCAGAGAAAACTCCAACATACCTTACTATGCTTGGACAGTCCCTTAGTGCTTGAAAGCAAGCAAGGAGGACTAAAACAGCATTAGCTCCAGTTCTCCCAAGGCCAGCTAGGCCTGGGTAAATTCAAGCGCTTTGTCCTTGGAAATGCCTCATGGTCACATTCCTGTTTTCCATATGTCCTAATACTGCTCTTCCAGCTTTGTATTTTTTGAGCCTGTGTTGCATTTGTGGCAGGTTTTCTGCTTTCCTGCAGCTTTTCATTGACCCACATGTGAACAGGGGTGACAGTAGCAGGATGATCACAGCATTGTGGGGTAACAGCGGAGCAATGTGGGTCACTTCTGAGGAAGCCCCATTTTCCCTTAAGTGGCCAGCCAGGTGAAGGAGCACGCACTGTTTGTTTGCATTCCTGTCTGAAAAACAAACCTGCTGCCTGACCTTGGCAGGACTGATGTGTTTAGAGGAAAAGGAGCAGTGGTTGGGAGCAGGTTACAGAGTGCCACCAAACTTAGGGAAGTGAGGGAAAGGTGTTTGCAGGCTCAGTGCATGTTTGTGTACAGTGAAAATGAGGATGGGGAAGTGTTAGGGAGACTTGACCAGCAAGGACTTGATGGTTAAAGGCAGTTTTCATTTCATCCCTGTTTTTTTCTGTAGCTCAGAGCTTGCCAGCAGGCTCAACCCTGTTCCTGAGTTGTGAGTTTTTTCCTTCCATGGGCAGTGTTTTTCTCCAGGGGTGAGAAGAGTGGATGTGGACTTCCTTTCAGTAGAGCAACCCCTGTGTGATTGAGTGTTTCACTACCAGAGGCAGCAAACAGCATGGAGAAACTTCTGGCTAGGCTGGGGTTCAAACCAAGGGGATGCTGGAGGAGAGTGCAAGTGAAGGGTGGCTTTGTGACCATGTGTGCCAAATCCATCAGACCAACCTGAGCTGCAATCTGCCTGCCAGCAAGGTTGGCTGTGTGGTGTCTCAGAGCAGGAGGGCATCTGGAGCGCTGCTACTGTACCAAGTCCTGATCCCAAAGGAACCCTGATGGAAATAATTTTCCCCCATGTATTACCACAGCTCCACCCATTCATTGGAATATGTGCTGGTATACTGGACATGCTCCCCTGTAGCCCACTGCCCTAGATATATTTTCCACCACATCACCCAATGCGGTGCTACCTCCTAAGCTGCCTCAGGGAAGCTTGGATCTGCAAGAGACCAGGATTCCTATATAAAATTAATACTTTGTGACAGAAGTTCCACGAATCAAGGGGCTTTCAGGATGTTACAGTAGTAGCCCGACCTCCAGAAAGGTGGAAGAGCATCAGGAATGTTCTGCCACTCTCCTTCCCTTGTTTGCCCTCTTCCATCTGTCTGTGGCCACAATGTAATCAACATAATCACAGTGCAGTCAATACATTCTGCAATCAACAGAAAAGGTGGTGGCTAGACTGTGGTAAAATAGAGATAGGTAGCTTCACACTGTGGTGTGTAATCTGTGGGAGGGGCACGTGTATAAGAAGCTGCATTGCACAGCGCTGTGAATAGCTCTCTGCCTGACCCTTAAAAACAGCACATCCCAAAAGATGAAGGATGTGCTTACTCAGATAGGAGTTAAAAAATCTTTTTCCTGTGACCCTATCCCATTATTTCATGAATGGACATTTCATTTCATTCCCACAGAGGGATCATTAGCTGCTGAGTCAAAAGCAGAAAAAGGCAGCTCTGCAGAGGAGGGGCCTCTCCAAAGGGGTGGAGGACCCACAAGCAGCAAGGGCCAACTCCAGGTTTTGCAGGGACAACAGTTTTGAAAATGCAGGTCCTTCTCTAAGTACCTTGTTGGGTCTGAGATCTGAAGAGCACCTGGGAGGTGCTAAACTGGTCTGGCTAGTTTTAATTCTCTTGCCCCAGTGCTAAATCAGGTAATTCGTAGAATGGGAGAGCTGGGAAGGATGATTCTTGTCCTCTGCTTGCCATCTGCTGCATCTCTATGTTTCCCTATGCTCTGGAGAGTGGCTGGGTCCTGCCTGCCCCGCTGGCGGTTCTCTTTCTCCCAGCCTCTGGTGGTGTCCCTGAAGGCATCAGTCAGTCGGTGTGGCTAGAACAGAGACGTGGCTGATTATAGGGTGGTGACACTGGTGCTCTCCGTCACGGCTGCTTGTTTCCCAAATCTCTGCCTTGAATAACATCAAAGCTGACTGAGGAATTCCTAATTAAAGGGAACACAGTCAAAGCTGAAACAACATTTCTTCAACTTCAGCCTGCAGTCCATACTCCCCAGAGGCCAGAAGTTCAGGGGAAAGAACTTGTTAAACAAGAGAGAGCCCTGCTTTGGCTGTTTATGTTTGCTTGCTTGTTTTTGTAGGGCTCATGTAAAAAGACAGGAGTCAATTCTTTTGTCTCCTTAATTCAGTGCCAACCGAGAATGGTGCCATTGACATTAGATCTGTGTCAGTGTGAGCAGACGAAACTCACAATTTCTGGCCCTGCAAGCAACAAAGCAAATAATCCCCCATTTCTCTAACCGTGGAGCTGAAGTCATGCTGAGCCCCTTCACTTCGCCTGCAGGACACCAGTGTGTGTTTGTGTCTTGGCAGCACAAGTGGCAACACTGAGCAACCACGGGTCCCAGTGCTGGCCAGTCTGAGCTTTGTGGTGGTGACATGTAGCGCGGAGCATCTGGTGGCCTGGACTTTGCAGAAAGATTCACCTTCCTGTGTGTTGTGGTGGAAGTCAGGGAGAAGGTGGCAGGGCTCTGAGGCGTCCTGACAGCTGAACAGCAGCCCATGAGAGTGCCAGGGCTGCTCTTAGCCTTGCGGTGTCCTGGTTTCTATTTTCCAGAGAGAGCTACCGATGGGTCCCTGCGGAGCGAGGACTGGGCTCTCAACATGGAGATCTGCGACATCATTAATGAGACTGAAGAAGGGTAAGGGAGCTGGCAAGGGTACACATCCAGCAGCCGATCCCAGCACACCCTGTAACACTGCATCCCTAGGCTGCAGTGGTAGCATGCACTGGTGGAGGTAATAAGCTACACTTCCCAGCAGTCCCTTGGACAAGATTCTGCTGGGAGACCTAGAGACACAGCAGAGCTGTCAGAGCATCTGTTTTGATGCTTCCCTGTAATCTCTGTGAGCACTGGGAGCCATTCAAACAGGCCTTCAGGGTCCCCAGAGAAACCCTGATTCAAGCCACGCTGCCTCCGATCTCCCAAAGGCATATTTGCCATTCTTCCAGTTCAGTTTATTTCTCTTTCATACCCCTCTCTTTCTCTCCTCTGGGAGTGTAAAAATCTGTAGGCTCGTGACTGAGGAGAGAGAAAATTCTCAGGCTGCTGTTCAGTCCTTTGTCTGCAAGTCCTGCTGAGGTTCACTTCTCAGGTATTTTCATGTACAGTCACTCAGACATGCACAAAGTGGGTAGGGGAGTCCTCATCTCCCTCTTCCTATGGGGAAATGTTCAGAAATCTGCCAGACTTGTTAATTCTGGACCTGGGGATTTGCCAGTGAATGCAAGAGGGACTGCTCCTTCTCACAGTGGAGATTTCAAGAGCAGCATGTAAAAAAGAAGGTGCTACATGGAATACAAAATGTAGGTTTCACTCCTGCTGTTACCCCACAGTGATGCTGACAGAGGATTAGCAAGCCCAGTTTTCAGCTTCACAGCTGTATGAAAACAAAGTCAAACAAACATCTCTACTCACAGATCTGTGACCACTTCTTTTCCATGCTATCCCCATGGTGCAAATACACCTGTCTCTGCCAACAGTTCTCAGTCCTGAGCTGTGGCCACTTGGTGTCTCAGTTCTGGGTGCCTGATAACAGCTGTAACCCTCCTGGCATGGCAAGCTCTCCCATTGCCCTGGTAATGCCTGTCCATTGTAGACGTGCTACCCCATGGGCCAATACACTCCTGCCTTCCTTATCACATCAGTGTCTCCACCCCACTTTTCTTATCCAGCACTGCTGCTCTTTCCAGCCCAGACTCTCTTCCTTGTGCTCTGCCAGAGCATGTTGGTTCATTAGTGCCCTCTCCCAGGACCACAGTGGGCTGAGACCAAGGTGCTTCTTTCCTTTCAGAATGGTTAAGGATACCATGTTATGCTGCTGCTCTCTTGCCCACCTGCAGCATAGACAAGATTTTGCCAGTGTATCTGCCTTGCTCCTTTTTAGCCTCCTTTCCTCCAGGGAAGTGTTGTTAAACAGCTTTTCTCTGAGAAACACGGGGATTGCAGTAGCTTGCTCTCTCCTTCATGTTTCTAAGCCATGCCAAGCTTTTTTGTTCTTTCCTCTCTGCCATGGGATTTTGCTCTGCCCCCAAGTAGTGCATTTCTAGCATTGCTTTTACTCTGCTTAAGTTGTACACAGCACAGAGGCACAGAGGCCTCAGTTTCATTAATAGCACTCATTAGCAGGACCCTGCTCCTCTTGCAGAACCACAGGCAGAAGCTGCTTTACCAGTCATTGCTTCAGGCTGCACTGTAAACATGGTGGGGAGGGTCACCTGATGAATATGAGGCATACAGAGCCAGCGGCTGTTTTGCTTTGCCTCTCTGTAGGGGGATCTCAACCTTCTGATGATCTTTCTTCATCTGATTTCTCCTGCAGACCTAAAGATGCCTTCCGAGCCATTAAGAAGAGAATTGTGGGCAATAAGAACTTCCATGAAGTTATGCTGGCTCTGACGGTGAGTGGTCAGGGCTCTTTCTCAGCTTTATGATATCCTGCTGTAAGGCTCAGTACCTGACTGAAAAGACATGGGCATCTAAAGCCAACAATATGAACACACGTAGGCAGAGAAGGATATAGCTAATGCTTCATTGCCTTTGAAGGTCCTGGAGACATGTGTCAAAAACTGTGGCCATCGCTTCCATGTCCTTGTATCCACCCAGGACTTTGTAGAAGGTGTCCTGGTGAGAACAATCCTGCCGAAGAACAATCCACCTGCCATAGTGCATGACAAGGTGCTGACCCTCATCCAGGTGAGCCAAGAAGCGTGAGCATCTGCGCCCATTCAGAGAGTGTTTCTGTTCAGGTGTTTGTACAGAAGACTACTGTAAATGATGATGGGTTGTACTGTCTCCTTCTCCCCAGTCCTGGGCAGACGCCTTCCGCAGCTCACCGGACTTGACTGGTGTCGTCGCTGTCTATGAAGACCTGAGACGAAAGGGCCTGGAGTTCCCCATGACTGATCTGGACATGCTGTCACCCATCCACACACCACAGAGGGTATGGGAGCATTGCTGAAGAGAAGGATGTTGGGCAGCTGCCATTCTGGAGCTATGAGGGGACTTCAGGAACTCTAGCTTGCATTTAGAGGGCTTCTGGGGAGTGAGAAGCTCCAGGACATCCTCTTTGCTAGAAGAGCTATTGAAAGCAAATGGGGAGTTACCATCAACATTTCTCTCCTAATTATACTGCCCTGACAGCTGTGAGTATCTAACATCTCCTTCTCTCTGTCACTTTTCCCACCTTTGTCTGTAGTCTGTGTATAGCTCCAACTCCCAATCTGGACAAAACTTACCTGCAGTCAACTCCCCTCAGCAGATAGAGTCCATCCTCCACCCTGTCACCCTGCCCACCGGGAAAGGCACATCCAGTGACGCACCCATCACACCCACACCAGAGCAGGTGAGTTGGGCTTGAGCCCTGTGATGCTGCTGACTCTTCCTGCATTTGGGGGCTGTTTCACAAACACTGTTCTGGGACTGCTGTCCTGGTCCTTCTCCAGTCTCTGTCTTCAAGGAGCCATTCCTTCAAAGCATAGTCCCTTGAGAGCTTCTCAGAGCTCCGTTGTGGTCATGGTGATGAGCTGGGATATCACAGACACAGAGTGGTTATGTTTTTCTGAGGCAGGACTGCTTGCAGGTAGAGGGAGGATCTCCTGGCTATAGGGAAGTGGGGAACTGAGACACAGAGATTTTAAGCAAGGTCTTTGACCAGCAAAAGCCTTCTCAGTAGATGCCTCCTTATCATCTTTGTTTATCTTGCCTCACTGCTGACTATATGAATCAACCCTCTCTGGCTATGTGGTTTCCAAAGGCCAGGGCTTTCTCACTTGTTTCCCATCCTCTTTTCTCCTTCCTCACCCTGACTTCATGACACCATGTTCAGCACCAATCCTCCATCTGTCAGTAGCTTGCATCCCCTTGCAGAACAGAGGCTAGAAACTGTTCTCAAGAGGCTCATTAGCAGCTTCTGAAACCAGAGGGGTAAAGCTTCAACTTCACACTTAGCCCAGACTTGCCTTTTGAATGGAAATTCTTTTTTTTCCTTCTCTTACGTCACTTTGGAAATGAAATTATTTGAGTGGCTGCCACACAGAAGCTTCTAGTTGGGAAGAGGTTTGGATCATAACAGCAGCCTGTGCCAGCTATTAAAAATGAAGGCTAGGCTAGCTGCCAAAGATCTCAGGTGAGGGCCTGGCATCTGTTATCAGGAAATGAAATTGATGGTAAGTAATGGAGCTTCCTTCTGCTAGGAGCTCCTGAGAGCCAAACTGAGCAGTGACAAATGAGCTCCCCAGTGGTGGTTCCCTTTGGCTTTGTGAATGCTCACACACATGTAGTACACAGCCATGCAGAGCTACCTTAGCTGTCTCCTGAGTCTCCCAGGCAGAGCTGTCACTTCCTCTCCCTTTTTCAGATTGGAAAGCTGCGCAGTGAGCTGGAAGTGGTGAATGGGAACATGAAGGTCATGTCGGAGATGTTGACAGAGCTGCTGCCGTCTCAGGCTGAGCCTTCCGACCTGGAGCTGCTGCAAGTAAGGAACATTGGCAGGATGGAGGGCTGGCACATGCAGCTCGATTTAGCAATGACTTGATAGACTGAGGCATGATGTGTGACAAGCATGCAGAACAGTTGCACTGGATAGTTTAGTCTGGGCATCATCAGGGAGTGATGGGATAAGGGAGTCACAGGGAGGGCGGGGTTTCAACAGCTAAGGGAAGTTGCACTATTGAGGCTGGAATCATCTCACATGGGGACTTGTAGACCTGTAGAAAGGCCTTTCTTTCTGGGTGATGTGTTACACAAGAAGCATACAATTATTGTCTGTAAAGCTCAGACTCAGTTTACCTCTCATACCAATATCTGTTGCCCATCAACCCTTGCTGACAGATCCCAGTAGCCTCTGGAGTCTGTCTGTCCCAGTCAGACTTCCAAATCTGTGAGTGCTCAGCCTTAGACTGACCTTTGTAGTAACTTCCCCTTGCCGTGAACAGGAGCTGAATCGGACATGCAGAGCCATGCAGCAACGTGTGCTGGAGCTGATTCCCCGTGTCCTCCATGAGCAACTCACCGAGGAACTGCTCCTTATCAATGATAACCTCAACAACGTGTTTCTGCGCCATGAAAGGTACCTCTCTCCTCCCTTCTCTCCCCAGCTCTTCCACAGGAGTTTACTGCCCCTTGAAGGCCTTCTATCCCACCCTTTTGATCTGCCCATGAGTATAATGCTCAAGATGTATAGTCCTGTATCATTCATCTTTGAGAACAAAGACAGTTCTCAGTTTTTGCTGATTTATTCCTGTCCCTTCAAAACTGCTGTGTAAGTTAGTGATGGAAGATGTCCCTGTAGCATAACCCAGAAGAAGGAGAGAACTGCATGGAAAGAACTGGTTTTCTAGCTCTGAGGCAGACAGGAACAGAAAGGACTTGCCCAGGTGGGATCAGCACCCTTTTTTTTTTTTCTTCCATTTTATCAAACCCGTCTCTTAATCTAGGATGAAGTCTGGAGAATTTAGTCCCTATGTCTGTAGGAAGAGCTGGGTTTGAATCATTTTGGTTAGAAGTAGTTCTGGAGGATCACAAGAAGCTTCCTCACACAGCCTTTCAAGAAGGAGGCATCAGTTCTGTGGGCCTTATGGTGTCTTTGGTCTTGAGGGGGAATTGGGCCCTGAGCCATTGTCCTTCTTTCCTACTATGTAGGAAAGAGCAGTCTCTGCCAAGATTTATAAGAAGTCTCTTGGGCTGTGGGTGAATAAGCATACACTACTGAAATGAATCCCATCACCTTTCTTGCAGGTTTGAGCGTCTTCGGACAGGACAGCCTGTTAAGGTAACTTGGATCAACTGCCTCTCTGTGCAGCTTGGTTTGCATCCTGCAGGTCTGGCAGTGTCCTGCTGAACTGGAGAGAGATTCAGTGTGCCCCACTTGCAAGCTGTAGGCTTTGCTCTCCCAGCCCAGCTGCACCAGGTCACACTGGTATGCAGGACACTCCAGTTCCCACTGGTAGCCTCTCCCTCCCTGCCAATGGGAGCCTTCCTCTCACCCAAAGAGTGAGAGCAGACCAGCAGCAGTTACGGTTTTCCAGTACTGAACACTGAGAGGACCAGTTCCCATATGAGCCTCCCTCATCTGCACACTGCCCTGTCCAGTGAACCAAGCACTTAACCTACTCACTGTCATCCAGCAGAGCTCAGAGGCTGCCTACCAAGGTGTATTCTGCCCTGGGACACTATTCACAGCCAGTTATCTGATCACCGTCCCCTGTCTCACAAGGAGAGGCTTCACAACTGCTATCTTTTGATGATTACAGAAGAACTTCCCTCTCTAGTGTTAGTGAGCTGTGACTGAAGGGTCAGGGTGTCCAGGCTTCAGAAACTTTCCACCATCTTCCTTTTTTTTTTCTTCAAAGGCACCAAATGAGGCAGAGAACAGCTTGATTGACCTGAGACCCGGTACTCCTTCTGCAGTGAGACAGCCTGAAGTCACCAACAACCTCTCCTCTCAGCTGGCTGGAATGAGTATGTTACCATGCAGTTTTCCCCTCAGTCCTTCTCCTGTGCTGTTCTGGGAATCCTTTCATGCCCTTGAATCACCTTCCAAAATTATTTAGTCACATTCATAAACTAACCTAGAGAAACAGGGTGTATTGTCAACCAATAAACTCATGAAGAAACTCGTATATGCCCCAAGGCACACAAGCATATGTCTTGGCATCCACACCTCATGTTGTGCAGGAGGTGGACATGACTTATGAAGGACCTCAGCATTACACTGTGGCTGAGGACAGAGCCTTCCAGCACAGTAGGAGAGAAAGTTACTCCCTCTGCAATGCCTAGCAGCAGTGCAGTTGCCTCTCTTGCTGTGGGTGCCAGACTGACCAATGAATTTTGGGAGAAGAAAAGTAGCTGAGCTGTGCTGCAAAGGCAGCCATGGCATCTTGGGCTCAGGACACAGGAGAGGTCCTGAGGGTTCCTCAAGACATACTAACAGCCTATATAGCACTGCCTGAAGCTTTTGCTAGCTGTTAGCATATTCAGTACAGCTTTGATGCAGCTACAGAAAATTGGCAAGTATGGACAAACCAGTTGAGGTATTTTTTAAGTCAGGGTTTTTCAGATGCCTGAGTCATGAAAATCTACTCATCTGTCTCAGAGGTGCTTGCCCAGAAGCACAGGTTATCCTCTTCCGCAGGTTATGGAGCAATTCCCTCTGAGGAATTTTTGAGGAATTTTGAGGAATTATGGGGAATTATTGTCTTAAATGGTCAGGAACATCTAGCCTTCAGGATCAGTACAGTAAATTGATGATGATGATGCTGCCTGAGACTGGGCTAAAAATACCTGCTGAGCAGATGAAGAAACTGCTTGCTTCACCCACGACACTGCACACATGCATAGACTGTGCTGCAGCTGAGGGGCAGGATAGAGAGTGGGCCTAGAGCAGCTGATCCTGTTCTGATGCTAGCTTTCCACCTAGCACCCTCCAAGCCCACAGCCCTCCATTTACTGCTCTGTGCTGCCTGCTCACCCTGCTCTCTCTCCCACAGACCTTGGCTCAAGCAGCGTAAGCGCGGGGCTGCACTCCCTCGACACCTCTGGCAAGCTGGAAGAAGAGTTTGACATGTTTGCCCTGACCCGTGGCAGCTCGCTGGCTGAGCAGCGTAGAGAGTGAGTGTAGCAGCCCACTCTGTCCTGTCCTGCCTTCTTGCAAAGGGGGAGGGCTCAGGGCAACTGGGGCTGTGACCCCAACCAGCAGCAGTTCCTGGGAGACAATAGGATGCAACAGAAATGCACTCTTCTGACATACAGTGTTTGTAGGATGACTTCTGTGTTCCCAGTCATTCTTCCTGCTGCCATCACCTCCTCTTCACAGTGTCTTCCTGGTCATGAGACGAAGGATGCGGCCTCTATGTGCGCATGTCCCTTACCCCTGTGTCAGTGGACCATGGTGCCACATGTGCTGGGGAGACTTAGTGTCTGAAGATGAAGGTGTGGCGTGGGACTGGCTGAGTTTTCTTGTCTGTCTATGAACTCATGTGCCCTGACTGGAATGATGTGGAATTTGGGAATCACTGAATATTGATGCAACCTCATGGCAGAGTATTGAACTGGAGTGCAGAAAGTGTGCAGTCAGTTGTGGTTTGCAAGGCAGGGCACTGCTCTGTGCCTCAGCTTCCCTGTTGGTAAGCGGGACTGATGTTTTTTCCTCCGTAGTGCATTTGAGACCTCCTGGCGTAAAGCATTAAGAGTTTGGTCTTAGTACTGGCTGAACTGAAGAGGTCTCCATCACAAAGAGTGGATTGCTGAATCTTTGTTCTGGGAGGAGCTGACAAGAGCTGTGCTGACTGGATCCCTTTGGCTTGAGAGACTATGGCTGATTTGCCTATCAGAGTCACCCACTGCTTTCCATCAGTGGAGCCCACAGGCACATGGCTCTCTCCAGTCCTCAAAGACCTGTGTTCCTGATCTCCATCCACTGGAGTGCCTTGTTCTGCAGCTGAGCAGCAGCAAGTTAAGGTCTCTTAAGGAAAGGTCCTCTTTCATTCCTCTGCCTCAGACTGCTTCTGGTAAAAGCAGTGGGGAAACCCATGGCCTACACACAACTGCATGTGTTTTGCCCATGGGTTTCCCCACCACTTTACTGTGAGGTGTGCTGCCTAAGGACAGCTGCAGTCCAGGACTAAAACAGTGGCACCGACAGCACCCAATCTGGGGTTGAAATCCAACCCCCGACTACGTGCTTAGTATTGGAGGCTGGGGGAGAAGTGGAATCATATCCTCTCTGCTGTGGCACACTCCTTAACAGACTGCAGCTTGGGATCTCTGCACAAGGAATGAGACATCTTCTATTTATTCCTCACTGCCCTTCATCTGCCTGTGCTGTACTTCTGCCAGGTAGCCTCTACTCTCACTGGCTCAGGCTTCACATTTCACTCACCAGCATCCACTTTCAGTGTCTCCCTCCATCTGAACAGACCCATTGCCCTGCTGCTCCTGCCAGGAGACACAGGCAGGGCTGCTGAGTTTTGTTCCTGACCTTCCCATGCTTCATGTGTGTCTCGGTGAAGCAGTGCTTGAAACACCTGAAGCCTTTCCTGCCATTCTTCCTCATCAGTGGCATGATAGCAGCGTTGTACTTCATCCTTGATGCCATTGTCCACAGTGGCCCCTTCACTGATGAGCACTTCTTCGAAAAGTTTGAGTGCCAGTGGCCCAAGCCCCTGGCCCCCAATAAAAACAGCTCCGCTTGATGGTCTGCCAGATCTGCGAAAAGGAGCCTGGGAGCAGCTGGAGAGGAGACTTGCAGAGAGTTTCTGGGAGAGGCTTCAATCTCTCAGCATGGACGGACTCTTTTCTCCACTCTGCATGGATCAAATGGTGATGTGTGGTATTAGCATGTGTGGTAGCAGCCTAGAGGGGACACAGAAAAGGAATGAGGGAGATTATGGGTGAGATGTGTCTTTGTATGGAAAGAGGTTGCTGTAATGGTGCATTTGGAGATCCTGAAGCAACATTAGGCTCTTCTGATCATCCAATCTCACCTGTGATGTAGCATAGACCAGTGAGTCTCTGCCACCATCAGTTCTTGAGTGGCATTGATTAAAGAGATGTTTTTGAGCTGTGTTTGTGACTGTGAAGGTAGGTGAGTATGTAGGGTCTTGTTGCTTGAATCCTTTCTGAAGTAGCTGTAATCTTCTGGTCAGTCTGTGTTAGATATCTCTCTTCCATAGTCAACCCCAGAGAAGATGACTGTCATGGTTGATGCGCCTAGCTCTGTAAGTCTGTGTTTTAGTCTGTTGGATGGTTTTCATATGATGCCTTGTCATCCTCCTGTCATGTGCCAGGGCTATCCTGTGGTATCCCACAGTGATGTTGCAGTGACTAGATTAGTCTGGTTTGTGGTGGGCTACGCCTTTAGTAGGGGTTTTTCACACCTTTCTAGAAGCTCTTGGGAGCAGAATGACAAGAGATGAAAAGTTGTGCAATCAGAATCATGTTTAGGAGTTCTTGCTCTTCACTCTCAGGCATCTCATCAGTTTGTGTGTTATCTAACTTCATGCTTTCAGGGTGAAGTACGAAGATCCCCAAGCCTCCAAAGGACTCGCTGGCGCCCTCGGTGCCCGGCAGCAGAACACAGGAACGGTAAGTGGCCACAGAGCTTTTAGTGCATCTTCAGGAATGAGAAACAATCAAGTTTGGAAAAAATCAATTGTTTAACATGACTGATGATAACTCCCAGTCTCCACCAACCTGCATTTCCTATCTAGGCTATATAATTCATTCTTTAAACCCCAGAGCTGGGGAACTATTGAAAGTCTGGGGCTGACTCAGTCAGTAACAGGATGGTCTCCTTATATCTGCAGTGAAATTTTCACCTGGAAATGTTTGTTTTATTCCTCTTCAGCAGGTTTCCAAATCCAGTTGCCTTCTCTCTGCAATCAGAGAAGTAGGCCACCAGTGTGTTCTTTCTCCCACTCTAAACCCACTGCCTCCCCTCTCCCTCACCCTTCACAATACCAGCTTTCAGTGCAGACTCCCTCTCGACCCGGGGGAGTCTGGTGCCTCCAGTGATGGAGCTCAACTGACTAAATGGATGATGCAGCAAGGAATGGTGAGATCATGGAGCGCCAGCAGGGTGGAAGGAGGCTGGGGCTGCTGAACTAGAGGTGGTGCTGGCACAGCATGGGAGGATGCACAGCAGACATCAGTGAAGACTTCAAACTGAAAGGGAGCAACCCTGGTCTGGGCCAGGTGTGGAGACCAGGGCTGGAATGGAAGCAGGCAGTGTCAGTCCTTCCTTAAGTAAACATGTCTGTAGGAAGAAATCCTAGGAGCTCAGAGGCCAAGAGAGCATGTGCCATTCTTGGAGCTAGAGGATAGCCTGTTTTGGGGTGGGTGCCTGGGGCAGAGGGACTAGCTGGTAGCATCATGAGGAAGGCTGCCACCATTCATTCACCCTGCAGCCTCTCCTGCTCAGCATGAGCTGCCCTGTTTGGAGGAAAACACATTCTGGCTTTTACCCTGTTCAAGGCCTTCTCCTCTAGCTAAAGTGTTTGAGCCTTCAGGCTGTTGAATTTGGTCTTTTGGCAGCAGGAACTCCTGCAATTACATCCCCTCAAGCACACTGAGGCTTTGACACACTCCCAAGTCCGAAGTTTGTTAGCCTGTCTTCCTGAAGTCGGCACTGCCCAGACTGATGTCTGCTCTAGGAAGTTTCCTCACATGCTGTCCAGTTGGCTTGATTGCATTTCTACCCCAAAGAGCTCCTCTCTGGGTAGACAAAGCCAGTTCACTTTGAAATTGCTTAATCTCACACATCCTCTTCCATCCCCATTCATTCATCTGCCAGCTCTGGTTGCTATCTGAACTTGCTCCTTGGTTTGGGGAAATCTGCCTGTCCTTGGTAAGAAAGGATTGCTCTTTTTCTTGGTCTTGCTGTTTTCTTGAGTGCAAGGGAGCTATCTGTATTAGGAGACTAATAAATAAGTTCCCACAAATACTCTCTCATGCTTCTGCTTATGGAGCCTCTAGCAAGGGCTGCTCCTTGCTCAGCTTTGTTCAGGAGCTTGTGACTAGAGAAAAGGATTTGGGGTTTGAATTAGACTTGGTTTCCTTCAAGGTTATCCCCTGTCCACTAGGATAGTGTCTCTTTGCTTGTTGAACTGGCCAGGGACATTAAGTCTCCTGAGCTAGCCTCATCCCTACTGGAAGTAAAATTTACTTAAATTGCAGAGGACTTTCTCTGATGGATCTGTTTATGTAGTTTGGTGAGATGTCAAATCCTGCTGTGCTCCATGATCCTACCAGATAATCACTTCTTGGCAGGTGTGTTTCCTCCTTAATGTGGTGCCAAACCTGGCACACCTGATATCTTAAGCATTGCAGTCTTTGACATCAGACCATCATTGGTTTGTAGAAGGGAGGAGGTGTGGAGAAAAGCATATCTCTTGTTCTCTGGCTGTCTAGCACAAGCAGCCAGTTTCCACCTAGTGAGTCCTCACCAAAATGGAAAGCCTGGTCCAATCCCAATACCCCAAAGCCAAGCACCAAACCCTAGATACTTTTGATTATGTGTATTCTGGAAACTCTTTGTGTCTAGGTGTGGATGGGGCAGAGTAAGTAGGTGAGTGGTGGCAGTGGTAGCTGGGAGAGCTTTCCAGTAGCAGCAGCTGGACTTGGAAGGGCCTGAGCTGACTGAACGGTGGAGTGAGAGGGTTAGCTTTTGGGTTGGGCTTTCCCTTTGCAGAGTGGGTTTCCTGGAACATCCTCTCTTTTCTTGGCTCATCCCTCTCTCTCTTTCTGTCCCAGGTGCCAGTTCCCCAAGCCAGTTTCATGGAAGACATAGAAAAGTGGCTTTCCACTGATGTGGTAAGTGAGGGGCTGCTTTCCTGGAGCCAGCAGTCTTGCCAGAGTTGCCTGCAGGGCTGGATTTTAGGCAGTCTACAACAGCACTGGCACTGCTTAATGTGTCGTGCAGGCTGCTTGGAGGGAGCAGGGCAGGAAAAGCCAAGGACATGGGGCTTGGGATACCACACCAGTATAATTAGCCTTCTGGGAGGCATAGCTAATGAACTGAGGCTCAGGGCCACTCTAACATGTCTGTACTGCAGAATTGGGGGGAGCACTGTCCTGTCTCTCTCCATGCAGATGAAGAATCACATCTGTGGATGTGCCTTTGTCTACCTTGCCTCTAACCATGCCCTTCTCCTCCTTCCCTAGGGAGAGTCAGAGGATGCAAAAGGTGTCACCAGTGAAGGTAAGACTTGCCAGCCAAACCCTTTCTCCAGCTGTTCCAGGCTCTTCCACAAACCTCCCTCCTTGTTAATGCTCTGCTCTTCTCTTGCCACAGAGTTTGACAAGTTTCTGGAAGAGCGAGCAAAAGTTGCGGACAGGCTCCCCACTTTGTCCAGCTCCTCAGCAGGGACGTCCATCTCCCCTCCTGCTGCCAGTCATCATAGGAAGCAAGCAAAGGAAGATGATGCTATGTTTGCCTTGTGAATGCTATGGACTGGTGTGCTGTGGAGCAAGAAGCTGTGTGTGCTATTTTGCTTGCCTCTGACCAGGGGCCAGCAGGGGAAGGACTCTGTCCCCTTCCTCTGCTCTCTTCCTGTTTTCCCTTTGCGTTGTTTATTTTTAAGCTGCTTTCTGATTTCAGATAATCTTTGTTGTGTTTAGGGATGTCACACAATAGATTTGTGAAGGGGGTTTTCAAAGCTGCTAGAGAATGTGAGAGTTCAGTGGGCTTTTTTTTTTTTTTTTTGGTACAGCATGGGCAAAGCGGAAGAAACTCCCCATCCTCCTCTACAGTGAGGTAGTTAGAGATCTTGCCCAAGCAGCAGGAGAGGCTGCAGTCTGCTGCTGAAGTCATTCCTGCCTGCCTCTTTCCTCACCCCATCCCTAGAATGGATCTCCAGCCCTCCACCTGCCACTATTAGACTGGAAAGCATGGGGATGCAAAGTACTACAGGTGGCAGGAGGAACACTAACAGTAGAGGGGCCCTGTCACTCTAGTCTCTCTTGCACAAGTGCTTGTGGTATGCACCACCTTCCACTCACAACCTCTTCTTCTTCCTTTCTTCCCCCTCCCTATCAGTTTATCCAGAACCCTACCCACAGCCCAAATATTTCCACTGCATGACAGCCAGTTACCAAAGCCCTTTGCTGCACAGAGGGCTTGAGCTGCGAGCAGTACCCCAGGCTGAAGGGGCTGTCTGCTAGGGGGTAGGATGTGCCTTCAGCAAACTCTCAATTAAATCTCTTTAATTCTCCCATTATTATACTTTTCTCCTCTCTTTCCCTAATGCGATCCCACCGCCCTCTCTCACTTCCACTGATGCCTTCTACCACATTGTGCCGTAGTGTGGGGAGTCTCTCTGAGGGTCAGATCAGGCCAGTGCTATAGACTCCCTCAGAGTAACCACATGTGCTGGGGCTGCAGAGCTGTGGTCCCTAAAGCAGAGGGCCCTTAATCGACACTATTGCTGGGCTAGCTTGTTCAGCTGGTGAGCAGAGGTGAGCTGAGACATCAGCCATCTCATGCCAGCAAAGCAGCCCTGCAGCAGCCAGGAGCTCCTTTGCACATGGGGAGAAAACCCCTTCTGAGCAAATCGCACATGCTGCCCGATTGTAAAACGTAGCCAGGGGGAGGGTACCAAGCCTGGGGCTCCTGCTTGTGGTATTTCTTGTTGAGCGTGGGAGAGTTGCCTTTTTTTATTGCACATTAAAGGAGCAAAGTCTTGAGCCTCCCTTGAAGATACATGTGAGCTCTCTGTGCTGGCATGGGGAGGGGAGTGCCCTGTGGGGGAGGAGTGCAACCATGCAGCCACATTCACTCTCCACAGAAAAGCAAGGGCACTGTGGTGCTGAGATGAGGCACAGCATGGAGGCCGAGGGTGCTGCGAGCCAAGGCAGGTGTTCGCTGCTTTTTAGCACAGTCACCAGGGGATGGGACCACAGCCCATCTCAAAATAGCAAGAGGGTGAGCTACCTCCACTCATTTCCCTCTCTGCCTTGTGACCAGATCAGAATACCCACCTCACAGCCCAAATCACTTAAAGACATTCAAGAAATACAGTTGCTATGAAAGGACTGTCTGGTATCCACAGTGTCCTCAGTTGTCCCCGTGCCATCCCCTGGTGTTGCTGAGTGGGAGCTGGGGGAAGGATTCTTAAAAGGAGGTTGAACAGAAGTGTCATCTGAGCCCTAGACTTGTAGGAAGGAGTTAAAATAGCTGAAGTTGTCCAAACCTCAGCACCCCCCTTTCCCCATGCCTGCGCTGCAGTATCAGCTCTGCCAAACTCAGGCTTGAGGGTAAGAGCTGTGAGCAGAGCAAGTCTGCAGCTGGTGGTGGCAGGCCTGGAAAAAGCAGGGTGCTGGGTTTCCTCCTCTGTAAGCAATTGTGGGATGGGAGGAGGCTTTGTGTCTTCTTCAGCATTCCAAGACAGACAGCACATACTATCCTTGGACAGTTTGTCCCTTGATAAAATGAATCACCATTTCCAATTCCATTGCATTCCCAATGCCTCTAGGAGGAACCAGGGGAGACCCACCTCTTTTCTGAACTAGGTGGTATTATATATATAATATAACCCTCTTTGAGCAGCAGTCCTCAAACCAGGGTGTGTATGCTATCTTCTGGAGGTGGTGGGGAGGGGAAAGCCCAGGCTAATGAGCCTAAAATTTGCCCATCCTGCCCCATCTTGCTCATGAGTGCATGAGTGGCTCTGCAGAGCTAACCTGAAGCTAAACAGTCTCTGAGCTACTCCCCCTCCTGAAGCCAGTTCTGCATCAGGACTTCACCGTGCCATAGGACCCCCACTCCTCACCTAAGACAAGCTTAGATCGAAAGAAGTGTGCAAAGTACTTCCTTTCCGAAGAGCATAGCCTAAGAGCCATGGGTTTCCGCCTTACCAACTGCATGAAGGCTTCATGCAGCAAACACAGGTAAACGCTGGGGAGTGGCACAGCTGAAGACCTCTATTGCAAGTCCATTTTTACTAAAGTCACAGCTTCCTGAAATATCCTCCTTTTTTTGTTTGTTTGGTTTTTTAATCCCCAAAGCATCCTTGTCCCAGCAGATGCTAGAAGTGAAACCTGGGTGGAGGCTGGACTTGCCCATGTAGTGCTGGCTCTGGTCTCTGCTGCCACTCCCACAGCAAGCCCAGTCAAACTCAGCTCCCTGGAGAGCACCTCCCTGCCACCCCAGCTAGAGCATGCAGAGCTTGTGCCAAAGGCTCTGTGCTGGGACTGCGGCCCACAGGAGGACCCTCGAAGTCAAGGGAACATGAGCTCCAGGCCAGCACAGCATCCCCTCAGTGCTGCAGACCTGCAGGTGAAAAACTTCCTCATCTCCTGTGAGACAGAACTCTGAGCTGAGACACAAGGGACTGAGAGCCCCTGCAGCTTCCCTCCTCTGAGTCTCAACAGAAAAGCAGACCAAGGAGGAAAGGCAAAAGGGCCAAATGCTGAGCTTCCCCTCCTGGAACACCTGCAGGAGAGGAAGCAAGAGCAGAGGCATGATGGAGCCCAGGATGGTGGGGTTTACAACTGTGGGGCCAGAAGGGCCTCCAGAGCAAGGGGTCTGATGCCAAACCCTCTTGCCAGTGCCTGGACTCAGGCTGCCTGGCTGTTGGAAAGGGAGGGTTTCTGGTGCCCAGTCAGCAATTGCAAAGGACACCAGTCTGTCCACAACAGTGATGTTTTGAACATAGGTTTGTGCCTCAGCGAGCTCTTAAAGCTTTCAGTGCCTCCAGCCTCCTCAGTGCGTTGCCTGCAGCCTCCTCTGAAAGAGAAACAAAGCTATCCACAAACATATACCCCAACCATGGGGAGTTCAAGCTCCTCCTTGCTGCCCCTGGGATGCCCTGAGCCCACCTTGAGATAAGGACTCCTTCTCCACTCTCACCTTGTTTTCTTCCTCCCCAGGCAGCTGGCACATGAGCTGGCAAAGCTGAGAGGGGACTGTCCCCTACTTGAGCGCAAGGGAATTGGCTCACCGCTATTTTCATCATGAGGTGAACAGGTGGGAAGAGTTTTTGGTGACTGCCAAGTGGGGTCAGCTTGAAGCGATGACCAACAGGAGTAAACTCAGAGTGCTGCTCATGGCCCTCCGGGTGAGCCTGTCCCCTCCCCAACACACAGCCAGCCATGGTCACGGTGCTCTTCACTGTGGGCCACCCAGCGCAGAAATTTATCCAACAGGAATGATGTATCTTTTTTCCAAGCAACTGAAAATATGAAGAATGGAGATGAGGGCATGTAATCTTTCAATGACCAAATTAATACTGTCATAATTGCTATAGATTATACCAGTAATAGCTTGAATAATTTTGCAAGGTTTCTTTGATGAGGAACTTGGAAAAAAAACCTGGCAGGTCTGCAAGGGATCATTTTAAGTAGAGGCCAGGAGTTACGCATGGGCAAATGATTTATGATTATAAAAAAATAAAATTACACCACTGTAAAGAATTCCTTTAAATGCCTTTCCCTTGTTAAAAGTGCTTTCTAATGTTGCTATTTTAAACAGAAATAACACTGCCTGCTCGCTTCTGACCGCCAGATGGCTGTAGTCCTTCACACACTCAGCCTGAGCTCCACCGACTGTAAAGGACAGCTTCTCGCTTCACTTCGACGTGCTTAGCCACTGTGCAACCAGAGCGGTTTCCCGTATTACACTCCAACCGGACTCACACAGCAACTCTCCAAGGGCCTGCATTCAGGCGCTGAGACTGCATAGGGGCTGGGAAGGAGTGCTTGCACTGTGTCTAAGCATTCATCTAACCACACCGGGAACAGGATCCTGACCTGGATGGATATTTTGCATGACCCAGAACAGTTGTTTCTATGTAAGCTGAAGAAAGGCATAACTTCCTTGTACTGGTCAGAGTTGTTCAACATCTCTAAAAATTAAATCTATGCTAAAAGTTGATGAGAATTTCCATGATGTTTGAGTTGTGTGGTTCTTGGCATACCAGCATAGCATTCACAGAGGCAAAAAAATACGTGCTTCTCTTTTACCCACTACAACCTCCAAATAGTATATTAATTCTTTCTTTTTTAAAGAGTGGTTAACAAAAAATATCTCCTAATTTCCCACTGCATCATCTCACAAATCAGCACAGAAGTGTCCCAGGCTAGAACACTGGGAAGGCTGTTCTCCAACCCACAAGACTTTCATGTTGCTCTGCCACGTCAAAACTTCCTCAAAGCTTATTTTGATAACAAAATTCCCCCTTCCTTCATAAAATGAGGATAAAGCCACTTCCCCTTACCTTCAGATCATTGTTAGTGGCGCTGCCTAGGGCAGACGGAGATGCTGGGAAGGGACATACACCAAGGACCCAGTGGGCAGCAGAGAGGTGGGTTGTGAGGAAGGAAAACATTTCTGTAGGTAACTAATTTTCATCTGTGTGGGGGTATAAGCAGATGGAAGCACAAAAGAAGAGAGGAAGGAGTCAAAAAAAAAAATGAAGGAGGATAGGATAATGCAAACCCATGAGAGGAAAAGTAGGTGCCCCAATGCTTGGGAGCAAGGAAATGGAGGTGGCCTGTAGTCACCAGTGACACACAAGGAGTTATACTAGCAGCCAGTCTGGGTTTTTTTCTGTTTCTCCTGAAGGTATTTCACAAACCACACAGACAGAGGTGACTTCTTGCTCCAGGGTGATGACAAGGTGGTTGGTATCCCTGAGATTTATCTGTCGTTGACTTGCCTGCTCTCCCCTGGCCTTTAGGGCACCCAGAGCATCCTGCACAGCACCTGGCAGCTCCTCTGTGTGTTGAGTGAACGAGCATCCTTGTTGCTTTGTGTCAGTGTTGGAAGCGTGGGAAAAGCAAAACAGCGAAAAATCTGCAAAACACACATTTCCTTAACACATGGTGCCCAGAACAAACACAGGATGGGATGGAGATCCAGTGATTTGTGTTGCCGTGGCACCAAGGAGGAATGCAAAGCAAGGTGGAGACTGTACAGTCCCATTCTTCCACTCTTCTCAAGGAACATCTGACATGACTAAGCAAATTTATCTCCTGCTCTTCCCCTTCTCTCAAGGACTGTTTTGCAGTACTCTGTGGACCTTATCTCTCATTCTTCCTCTTTTCCCACAAAACAAGTGCAGAGCTGGCACCAAGGAATGTGCTGTGCTGGTACTCAGGAAACAATGACTTGACCACAATTCCACCCACTGACACATACATACTTAGATAAACACTACCCCAAGTTTGTACCTAACTCAGAGGGACAATAGTCCAATACCAAATCGGAGGGACAGATTGACAGGTTTGTGCTCCTTACCCCCCACAGAAGGGATGCCTTTTGGTAAGATTTGGGCCCTTGGCTACACCGAGTGATTACCCAGGAATTAAGTGTATGTGACTGCAATCGGGTTTTGTGTGTAGTGCTATAGAACCAGCCTGCAGTTTGTGCATTTATCGTAGGCAATCTCAAAGAATCTGTAGATGTTGCATAAGAATAAACTGTACTATTTGTGAACCTGACTGCTTCTCCTGAATGCAACCAGACCTACGGCATATGAGCTGTTCGTGTATCTGGTGTCAGGCCTATAGTTACGGCCATAATTGGCATACCTATGAAGAGATAAGTCCAGCTGCCCCTAGGCCCTCTAACCTCTGAGGACCAACTAGAATGCAAGGGGATTCATCTCTTACCAAATTAATTCGTTACCCTAAATGCAACAGTCAGTGACCAGTGAAACCTGAGCAAGGGAATGGGGACTCAGGGGCGCAGGCTCAGAAGCAAAAGCTTTCTGTTCCCTATCTGCATCATCCTTGCAAAATCTTCTCTCTTGTGAGGGTACACAGGAACTGCCGTGGGCTTGGACTGCATAAGTGGGCAGATTCACTTCTCCTTCCCAGCGGGGTCACCAGCAGTCAGAAGGATAGAGATGGGTGAGGGGTGACAGGATCGCTCTACGTGAGTAGGAGAAGTTTGCTGCAATGCTGCATCCAACAGCATTTCTGTGGGGCTGGACCTTGGTCCTTACCAAGACCCTCTGGCCAGGGGGCACAGGCGTGTTTCATTCTGCAAAGCAAGGCTGGGGGTTCAACCCTGGTGAGGAGACCCCCGGGGAGACAGGCTCTGCAGCAGGGCTTTTCTCAGGGGGGATCAGTAATTCCCTCCTGGCACAGAAAAGCAGGATGTGCCAGTCTCCAGGTGCTGTGTTTTCCTGGCCACTCTCAGCAGAAAAGCATGGATCGGGCACAAGGTGAATTTGATAGTGGGGTGAGGCAAGGACATGTCTTTCCTGCAGCTTTAGGGGAAGTTCTTTCACCAGCACAGAGCAGCAGGAAAATCTGTGTTTAGAAAAATTGCTGTGAGGCACTTCAATGGTAATTTTAGCTCCTTCACCTATTTTAAAGGGTCTTAAATACCAGACCTGTCTCAGTGGGAGATAATCGGTGCCAATTTCAGTCCAAATAGGAAAAAGAAAAAAAAAAACAGAGTATGGGTGATCTGCTGCCAGCAGTGCCCCTCTGCCTGTCCCTGCTGCCTCCAGGCAGGGACATGTTTTGTGCAGCAAGTCACACCATCAGTCACCACCTCCAGCAGAGCAACAAGAGGGTGGCTTACCCCATGCCAAGCACCTCTGGTCCCTCTTGCCTCTGCCAGATCACACCTGGCAGCTGAACACTCCAAATCCCATGTTGCCCAGGTGCTCTTGTTAATAAGTATTTAGCTTAAGACCCGCAGCAGCCCCAAGGTCCTGATGTGCTGGCACTGAGCATAGAAAGGGGGTCTGCCACACAGAGTCAACAGCTCCAGCTCCCCAGTGCCTAGGATGCTAGGGAATGCCTCCTCAAAAAGGCAGATGTTCTTGCTCTTTTACACTAGCAGCTGCAGTCCATAAGGACGGTGGTGCACAGGGCTCTGCAACGCTGAGCCCACTCTGCCCCTAAGCGAAGGGTTCTGAAGAAGTATCTGCCCTTGCTAACCCTTCTTTGGCTTGTTTCTTCTTGTTAGCCTGTAGCCATCACCCTTCAAAACAGACAGCAGCTCAGTGGTGTAAATACAGTCTTGCCTGCCTGTCCTGGTAGTGAGTGAAGAAAAAGGGAGGGGGAAGAGGAACACAGGCTATGCCACAGACACCCTGCATGGCCCTCGGTAAGCTGCTTAAATTTGGCACGCTCCACATGCCAGCCTCTAAAATAAACTCATTCCCATACCCAGTGGGAAACCCAGATCTCCCCGGTTTGGTGTTTTCCACCAGCACAGGTGGAGCCAGGTGCCCATGCAGCGCCCCAGAGAGCAGTGTTCCTATGCCTCGATTCCCCCCACAAGGAGCAGGGACTGTCCGGGTCCCAGGACAGATGGCCACAGGGTCCTCCGTGTCCCTGGGTCAGCAAGGTGTGCAACCTTCCTGACCTGGGACACCAGCTTTTACCACCTTTCCCAGCCCACCCAGTGCAGCTGCAGAGGGCTGGGAAGCACAGCTGGAGGGGGGGATTTTTGCAGCTGCCAGTGATGCCACACGTCCCCCTAGGACTCCCCACTCTTGTGTGAGCCCTAAAACCTCGCAGCCTGCCTCCTGCTAATGCTGACTCACCCTTTCCCCAGCATGGGCGTCCTGCTAAGTCAAGGTCAGGCTGGGCCACCCCGTATTGCTGAGTAAAGGTTTCAGGCTGTGGTGGAGGGGCTCTTTTGCTGAGTCACGGTGGTGTAGGGTCCACGTGAGGCTGTTTATTACTGAGTGGTTTCCTGCACACCGCCCTGAGATTGCAGCTGTTGCTCTTGGCCCTGGTCCCACTTCTCGGGACAATTAGAGAAATCTCCAGAACCAGCCCCAGCTGCCCACAGCACATTGGCTGCACAGCTCTCACAGGAGGAGGCCACGTCTCCAGTACCCCAGGGGCAGGGAACCACGCAGGGGTGGTTGGGAAACTTGCACGGGGGGTGTCTGAGTCTCACTGTTTGCAAAACTTGGTTTCCAGCTTCATCTCCTCCCCTTTCCTGAAAAAGGGGTGTGAGCTGTGGCACAATGTCCTTCTTGCTGCATATGTGTGACTTTCACATACAGATTTTTAGAGTTTGACCTATTTTGCAGTCAGGGCACACTTTGTTTTACACAGCAGTAGCACTGAAACAAAGGAGGCAGCATGGACTGAAAAATTTACACAAATGGGATTTTTGTTTGCTAACTCTGCCCTACTCCCTTCCACACCTCCCTTTTCTCCCGAAGAAAATCCCCAGCAGGGCACAGGGTTGATCCCCACCAACACCAAAACTCTAAGGAGCACGCTGGGATTTATGCACCCTTAAAAATTTCAGCCCAGTGTACCCATAACCTGAAGACCTCCTTCATACTTTAGGTCGCTGCCTGACCTTGGGTCTCTGGTCACAAAGAAGGCACATGCCTTGCAGGGCGTTTTCTCTGTTCTCCCTCCTTCTCCTTGCTCTGTTCGCAGCCAGCCCAGAGCTCTCTCCTTGCTTATAGCCATGTACTGGAGACACCCATGCGCCACAGCACGCATATATGCATACATCTATAAAAATACATACTGAAATCTGCATGTCCTATTTTTGTCATGCTGGTTCATTTATGTTTAAGAAATCTGCCTGCACCTTCATCTCCCACCACATCAGTCTCTGGGATTCTAGTGGGGGGGTTTGCCCAGCACAGCCATGTCCATCTAGAGGACCTTCCCAAAGGCATCAACAGTGCCAGCCCAGATGAGAGCTGCAGGGCCTGCACTACCCACGCGGATTTCCAATGCATTGTACTCATGACCTCCCCTTTTGCCACCTGTATGGTTGATCTAGACTCAGAGTGTTCGATGCTGACTGCAGTGAACACAGTCAGTTCTGCCAGGGCCAGGCTGGGCTGGGAAATCTCCCTTCGGTAAACACGAATTAACCCAGAGTACCCCTGAGTACTCCAGCACTAACTCCCTTCTTCAGTGAGTCATTTTAAGTGGTTATTGCAAGTTCTTTTTTTTTCCCCTGCTATTACACAGCAAGTCCTGGTCACTGAGTCAGCTTTCTGGGTACAAATCAGGCAGCTGTGTTTTGCTGTGTCATGGTCCCAGAGAACCCATTAACCCCTCGGAGCCAGCGAACACTAGTTTTCACTGGGTGATGCCTTCCCCGACAAGACAAGCCAGGCTGAGGTGCTGGGAGCTGCCTGCTGGAGCCCAGCATGGAACAGTTCAGGAGTGCTGACTTGGCACTCCATGACTGCCTATGTAACTAGACATTTCTGACCATAAATCTGTTGTCAGAACAGGCTATTAAGTGTATAAAGATAAAATCCCCCACTTCCGTATCCCTGATGAAAACAATGAAATCCCTCAATAACTTTCCACTGTTGTTAACCATTCATCTACACCATCTTGATGAAGCATTTTCTCAGGGGCTAGGCTGTGCAGACTGAGGCTTTTAAGCCCAACAGGAACTTTTGCAAATATCTTGCCTGAGGCTACTTAATTCATCCTTGCTAGAAATCTCCTGGGCAGTTTCACTGGTGCCCATGCACATCGCCCTCACAGCAAGTAGTACTGACTGGCAGCACCCAGCCGCTGCTCACTGGAAGAGTAGGAGATGACAGGACTTCTGGCAGGCACAGTGGAGACTACAGGTCTGACACTTCAATGAGGTCCAAGAAAAATCTCCTGGTGATCTGGATGCAGGCTGGCCTCAGCTTTCCAGTGGCCCACTATGCCCAGAATGAGTTGCTCTGGGGGCCAGTTTGTTCCTTCTGCTAAAAGCACACACCTCCTTCCCCCATGCATCACTCTCAAGTGTCAGCTTTCCAAGTTTGCTTCTGGGAAGAGATGGTCCTTCACAGATCTCTGCCAGCACATTGGCACACTCGATGTCATTAACATCCCTGCAGCACATAATAACAGCCCAGCAGAAGCAATACAAGTCCTCACTGCAGAGCCCTGAATGGGGCCAGAAATGCTCCAGGCCAGTAACTGCAAAAATGATGACACCCACTTCCCACTTTTGGTTCTCCTTCCATCTTGCTGCAGGGCATTTGGACCTTTCTGGAGAGCTGGGCAGTCTCACAGCTGCTGCATCCTAAGTAACCCATATCAGCTTGAGGTCAGACAGCATAAATCAGTTATGGGGCACAGCTTGCTTGCCTGCACCTATGGAAAAGCTCACAGCAGAGGTGAGCTGCAGTAGGCACCTTATCTCCTGTCACCAGCCCAGGAGAAAGTAAAGGCCCAAGATCCAGAAGGAGGTACATTGGCTCTGTGTCCTGGGGCAGTGTGGTTATGAGCCAGGACTTCTTCCTGGAAATAAGTATCCTACCTGAAATGGCCACAACATGACTAGACACCCTCTCTCTCTTACCTGCAGTCTCACATCTACATCTACCACAACCCTGGATGGAAAGGAAGGAGGAGGACCTCTTGGATACATCCTTTATAGCGCCTCCAAGCATGCAGCCTCTTGGAAAAAGCCAGGCAGGCAGGGGACAAAAGCACTGACCTGAAAGCAACGAGAAAGTCCTTGGGGAAGAAGTGGATGCATTAGCAGAGCTGCAGAACTAAGGTGAAAGGAGGGGCAGAGCTTGACGGTTCGATTTTTTTCACATTATTTCATACAATTAAGAATATTATTCATTTTCATATTCTCATATAGTTCCTACATCCCTCCACCAGTACTACAGGTTCAGTCTGTGCTTCAGCTTCACGTGTCAGAATAGGACTCACTGAAAGGGACAGAAAATGTGAGCTTTAAGGAGCAATGTCAGAGAGAAATGCTCATTTCTGGGCCATCCCTGGGGCAAAATGGCATGTTTTCAGGCGGGACTGGCCATGCAGCCCTGTGCTCCCATGGACTCAGCACCACAGCCATCTCTCAGGGGATGTTTGGGGCTTTGTCACAGTAAAGACTAAGACATCCTGATACCTTTATTTTGCCATACAGAAAAACAAGCAAGCCAGCTGCAAGTTACCTGCAATGGCATGGGGTAAGAGTAGAACATAACAGCTTTTGCTAACAGGCACTGTTGCTTTAAAAGACAAAAGCACGACAGGAAAAGTCTGGGCTGAGTCAGAGCGGAATCGCCGAGTAATACTTCCCGAGTGCTGCACCGCAGGCCAGATGTCTTCCTGAGCTGAAAAACAAGCACAGAAACATATTTCTGTTAGGACAGATTCCTAACCTACAGCACAAACCCAGCTGTGGGTACAGTGACAGGAAGACGTGAGGCACGCAGCCTGGATGGCAGCACCCATCAGCAAAGCCCCAGAGTGGACTCACTAGAGAGGACAGACAGACAGAAGATGCCACAGTCCTTCCCCCTCCTCCCCAGGCACTGCCTCCATACCCACCGCCCTGCACACCACTGCAGCACAGGGCTTCCTCACCCCCACAGCAGCAAGGGAATGGTTGCTTCAAGTGCTCTGCTCTTTGGGTTGAGCACAAAATGTGTCTTTTTGCCTAAGCACAGTTGACCGATGCATTGTCCGTCCTGGCTCGCTTTGCCTCCAGCACAGCTACAGCTGGAAGAGAAGGGCCTGCTTTATCCATTGGCTGCCTCATTGACCACTTAACCAGACAGAACAGCAGAGCAGACAGCTACTGGCAGAAGCACGTTGTCCAACTCTCTTTTCCCAAATCAGATAAATTATTTGCCTTTGAAAATCTCTGCAGACTTCCTCAGTTTCCCCCAAGTCTTATATCACATCTTTTCAGTCCACGAGCTTCCCAGCTTTCTGGGCATCTAGGAGACAGAGCACTATTCTAAATTGCCCTGCACACAGCTGTGCTAACAGTAGAGGCCAGTTGCCACACAATCAGTATTTTTATCATGCACAAGGGAGCATGGAAAGGATTTCTCTGTGCATCAATGCAGGCACACCTGTGCTGGCTCAATGCAAAGAGACAGGGTTTACTCCCCAGTGCCCAGCACTGTGCAAGGGCAGTTCCAGTGCTGGTGCATGTATGTGCCACAGCACCCAGATTACCCTGGGTGCCCATGACTGGTACCCAGCCCAGGGTCCCTGGCTGTACTCCCTGCCATGAAGGGCGTATGCTCCTAATCTGTAGTGCTGAGCTCCCCATCCCGTGGCCCACAAGTACCTCATTGTCGGAAAGACTCTCTGAAGATGTGCACAGTTGTGGGAAATAAGATGTTTATACCACAGCTGTGGGGGCTGTATTAGCTCCCCAGGCAGGGTGCAGCTGGGACACAGGCTGGGGTGTAGGGAGAGGAGGCTGCCCACCCTGACCCGGGCACTAGCGCTGTAAATCCACCCCTCCTTGCCCAATGCCACCGTCCACAGCACAATGAGCACCTCTTGCAGCACCATGGCTCTGCCTGCCATGGGCACTGTGCTGAGCAGGTTACAGAGCCAGACACTCTTGAAGAGAAGTTGCTGGACATCCTCTCATTTGTGCTTAGTTATCAAGACACATCAGGTGACTTCCTTCTGGTCCCTCAGGGCTGCAGGCAAGGCAAGGGTGACTGCCACGCTGGAAAGGGACGTGCAGTTGCGCTGCAAGAAGTTTGTGCTCCCACTGAGGTCAGCGGTTCGGCTGTTCACGTGGCCTGGCGGTATAAAGCAGGATGAGGGAGCCAGGCTGCCCAGCTCCGAGCTTCCTTGTCCTGTGCGCAGAAGGGAAGGAGAGAAGCACGAGCAACAGAAAACAACAAGGAAGGGGAGGAGTAAAACGACGTGGAGAAACATGGAAACGTCCAAGACACACAGCTCTGAGAGGTGAGAGCGGGACGGGAATGAGAGGGAAGCTTTTTGCCAGAAGAGTGTTGTGTTTCTCTCCCTGCTTTCAAGCATGCTGTTCGTTTCTGCTCTGCAGGGAACGGCATGCTCCTGCTTTCAACTCTAGATGGAATCTGGCCGTCTTTCTTGCTCAGGACAGTGTTGGGGTGCTGGTGCTCCCCGGTTCCCACCCATGGCTCTCAAGAATGCTTTGCCCCTTTTCCTGCCATCCCAGGCTCCCCTTTTTTTTCCTAGAGAGCTAAGATCTATTTTGCCAGAGGAGAGCGACAGCACTGACATCTGTTCTGCTGCTCTTTCCCAGCATGTCCAGGGACCTGTCAGAACTGATGAAGGAAGCTACGAAGGAGGTGCATGAGCAAGCAGAGAACACACCATTCATGATGAATTTCCAGAAGGGGCAGGTGTCACTCCACGAATTTAAGGTACTTTGTTAGCAGCATTGCTTGAGGATGGGATTTCCTCGCCAGGAAATACACTGTTAGATCAGACAGGCTGTGTGGGGACTAAAGGAGGCAGGATGGGGATGGCACATGGAAGGAGGTTATTTGCATTACAGCTGTCTGGTATCAGTATCTCCTTTGCAAAACATGCTCTTCATCACACTCCAGCACCCTAAGAGCTTACCAGCTCCTCTTGCAGGTGGGGCAGGACTCTGCATATCAGGATGGGCAGCCAAACTGACACAGGATAAAAAGACAAAGAAGTTGATGAGATTAATGCAATTGCTTTCCTTTTTTTTTTCCATAAATGCCTGTATGTTAATTACTGGCAGTGATAGTTAATGGACGTACAACTATGTGCAGATACCTGAGTGTCTGAAATGTCAAAAAGAGGGAGAATACTAAATTTACAACACTCATAGCAGCTATAGCTAGAAATAATGATGGAATACTGAGGATATAGGATCACCTCTGGCACTGAACTTTGCAGTGTTTCAGTTGTCACTTGGGTTATACCAGAGCTGAGATTGTGAACAATAATAACTAAAAGGCAGACTGAATTTGAGCAAGCCATGTCAGCTGCTAACAGGTAGGAGCTTGTTTCTTTTCTTAAGAGAAACATATGCAGATACTAGTCTGCACCTAACCTGGCTACATAAGTGATTCCTGGGATCTGAGCCACATAACAAAGGCATGAGCAAAACCAAAGCACACACCTGGGCCAGTAAAATTCCTGGGAGGCTATAGGATGTGACACATGGTCTTGCAAATAACAGCTAGTGATTCAACCTGTGGTTTAATTATTTTGTTGTTGAATTGCTCCTTGGCAAATAAATACACAAGAGTAGGAAAAAGACTACTTATTTCTGACAGGTTGCATTCAGGGTACTTAGTCAAGCATAAATTTAGTCTCAGGTGCTGAGAAGTGGGGTATTGATTAGGCAGTCAACTTTAAGACAGGCTGGCAATAACATAGAAAGCCAGGCCTTCAGGAATACAGCTCAGTTTCTTAGAAGATATTTGCATACTGTCAGGGGGAGTGAGATGTGATGTGGGTTTTAAGAAGTAATGACAGTTTTCAGAAGTCATGTTTCCCATTAAACCTGCCTCTGAAAACAACCAGTCAAGTTATATTTTCTTAGGTTGTTAGGCAATGTTCCCATATGATGTTTCTTTTCCAGTAAGCTCGATAACAGGTTGTTGTTTTAAAACCTCTATTTTTGTTTAATCTCTTGGCAAACCTATATATCTGCTTTGACACGTGACTCCAGAATCTGTTTCCACATCCAAGCCACTGCCTGTGTGCTTATCAAAGTCCTATTTGCTGGCACAGTGAGGAAAAGTTGAAACAGTAGTTCTTTTACTGCCAAACTGATTGCTTTGTGGGAGAGTAAACTGCTTTCTCTTCTGTCATCAGCATAATCCCCCCTCCTCAAACCTGACTCACCTGTACTGCAATACCTTCACGTTTTACCCTTTGCTGTTGGTAAGGGATTCCAGTGAAAGGAAGGGGTGGTGTAGGTGTAAATATGAATACAGCCTCTGAAAACAGAATGCCTGCAGAGGAAAGAACATAGCTAGATTGTCTTACACCACGTGGAAAAGTTGGCAGATAGAAGAAAGTATCATGTAAGCTGGGAAAAACAATAACAATGGTTTCAAAATAGAGGAGAACACACAGCCTCACAGCGTTCCTTCACAAAGGCATCTTTCAGAGGCAGCCCCCTTTATCTTGTCTCCTTGGGGCAACCAAGGAGGCAACTCCACTTGCAAGTCTGAGTGAGGAGAGCGGTGCTGCCTTAGTTGCCAGGATGGTGGGATGCCAACAGGATGAATATCATGAAAAATAAACAGGGTGTGTCATTCTCTCACAAGGCCCCACAAAGGCAAATCACATCGTGAAGCATTCAGATTTGAACCATGCACCAGAAAATAAAACTTTGGGAATACCCTCTTTGTTGACTGAAGGAATGAGGAGAATAGACCAGGCATGACTCAATAGGGCTCCATTTTCCATTACATCAAACTGCAAGACCTTTAACTTGAAGGTGATTGCAACAGCTTTTAAGGGCAGGTAAGACCAATGGCTGCTGGAAAGGGCTTAGGTCTTACCTGATGCTGCCTCAAGCACAAGGGGAAGGGCTAAACAGTGTCTCACTGCACCCTGAAACTCTGTTTTCTGTATGGGAAAGCTGTAACATCACAGATGTGCATGACTCCTACTGGGTGTGCCCATGAGTAACTTTTCCTGATAGCAGGATTTCTCCCCAAAACCTGAAGAACAGACAGATGCACCTGTAGCTCATCCTCTTCCTTCTCTTTCAGCTGGTTGCCACATCCTTGTACTTCATCTACTCTGCTCTGGAGGAGGAGAGTGAACGTAACAAGGACAACCCAGTTTATGCCCCTGTGTACTTTCCAGCGGAGCTGCACCGAAAAGCTGCCCTGGAGCAAGACTTGGAGTACTTCTATGGCAGGAACTGGAAGGAAGAGATCACATGTCCTGAGGCTACTCAAAAATATGTTGAGAGGCTCCACTACGTAGGCAAGAGCCACCCAGAGCTCCTGGTGGCCCATGCCTACACACGATATTTGGGAGACCTGTCTGGAGGGCAGGTGCTGAAGAAAATTGCCCAAAAAGCCCTCCAGCTGCCCAGCACTGGAGAAGGGGTGGCTTTCTTCACCTTTGATGGAGTCTCCAATGCCACCAGATTTAAGCAGCTTTATCGCTCCCGCATGAATGCCCTTGAGATGGATCTTGCCACTAAGAAAAGAGTCTTGGAGGAGGCCAAGAAAGCATTCCTGCTAAATATACAGGTGAGTAACCGCCAGCCAGCCCTTCTGCCCACACCCTCTCTGAAACCAGATAATAGCTATACAGGAAATGCAAAGCTGGTATTTCTACTGTGGAGGCTATGGGAAGTTGTGGATTAGGACAAGCTAGTAGCTAGTCAGAGTTAGGTGGCTACACTTGTCCAACCTGGAAGCCTATTTAAAGGTTGGTCTTTGAAAAGCTCTTCTCCCTCCTGTAGGGTTTAAATTCCAGTCTCTTCCATGTACCAGTATTCAGATATGAATGAGAACTTATATCAGGAGTGAGGATCACCACCTATCTGTCTATAGTACAGCTCCACAGGTCCTCTGTGGATGCTGACTAGATGCATGAGTACCTTGCTTTCCTTCCCATCAGAAGATGGGTGATAGCCTCCTCCTGAGCTGGAAGCTTCAGGGAGAAGCTGAAAAGTGAACAAGGAGTTTGAAAGACATGCTTTTGACCCCACAGGCAAATTATGTTCTGTGCAAAATGTGCCAGGAGACTTGAACTGAATGCTTGTGTCTTCCTCTAATTGTTAACACGCCTGGGGCAGGGGGCCCAGTGAAAGAAGAGGAGGCCACATAATAAGACAGTGTTCCCTCTTCTCAGGTGTTTGAAGCGCTGCAGGAGTTGGTGTCTAAGGGCCAGGAGAATGGTCATCCTGTGCAGCTGAAAGCAGAGCTTCGCACAAGAAACATTAATAAATCATATGAGCATGGTAAGATACTTCTAATGGCAGGTGTTTAACACTGTCCCTTGTGGGTTTGTTCTTCTCCCTTCCTCTGTTCTTGTTTGTAAAAGCCACTGAGAAATGAGCATGAGGTGCTTGCCCTGTCTCTTCTCCAGCCATCATCAGGCAGTGCAAGGAGAGGCACTGGTGCGTGCAAAGTTTCCTCCAGACATGAAAGAGCAAGGATGACACATGTGGGCTCTCCAGAAATAGTGTCAATGAGGGAGCTTTATAAGAAGAGACTCTCCTCTCCTCCTCTTAGGTTTTAACAAGTGTAAGTTTCATTTGCCACGTGAGTTTTGACCACAGGGAAAACTGGCCTTTAGTTCACAGAAGCAAAGGCCACAATTTTGGGCCCAGCAGATCAGCTGTGTTGCTGTGATGCTGACAGAAGGTTCTTGCAGACACACAGCCCTATCCAATGGCCTGTCCTTTCAGACTAAATCTCCCTCTGGTCATTTTCCTGCCTTCCAGAAATATTTACTGAAAACTCTCCCAAAAGTGTGCTGGGTTTATAGTGAGCACTGTTCTGGATGGTGAAATGTAACCAGCTGGTAAGTGGGGCTGCCCATCAGTTTTGTAAAACTGAAGAAACTCTATTACTGGCCAGCACCAATCCTGAACTAGGCAAAGCCCAAGCTGCAGCTGCAAACAGAGCAATCCCTTTTCAGAGTCGAGTTTGTGACTGAGTGAGGAGCAGGCTCAGATGTTTACAGAGGAGAGTGGTTTCCTTGATAATGTGTGATTCAAATGAAAAGCCCTTATGACCTCCTATTCTGAAACTAAAAGGGAGATTTTTCAGTGCATACTGAAAAACCACAGTTTTCCCATGGCAAAGAATGAAAAATAAACCTTGTCTTGCACATATCTAGACAATGAAGCTTAAAGCAACTTCTCTGCGAAGGCCGTAAAAGTTCTCTGTGAAACTTTGCTGTGCCTTTCCCAACACATTGATGAATGTAGGTTTTTCAGAAAAGTTTGGTGCTGGATGAGGAATCCCATCCTGAAGTTGTACTGGGAAATTTATTTGTTTGGAGTGCTGAAGACTACCTGTTTAAGGTCATTAGATGCCTAACCAGTTGAATCAATGAGAAGGAGGAGACCTTTTAAAATTCTGGCTTAAGTATTTGGCTGTCTCCTGCACACATCAGGGGTCTGATGAAGCTGGGCACTGCATTTCTAAGTCTGTAAGGAGACAAGGTTAGGGGCTGGTACTCACCTACAGGCAGAGGGGTTGTGAGCCTTTGTGATACCCAGGTCAAGTCTGCTGCTTCCCTTCTTCACCTACCCCAGTAGAGCAGAACGAGCTGCTGCTGTTACCCCCAGCCCAATTGGGCTCTGGGCTTCCTCCTCCCCTTGACAACTTCAGCAGGGTCTGCTGCGACACTGGGAAGAGCAAGAACACAATAGCAGCAGCTTCTTGCCTCAACCTCCTCTCACTGATCTCTTTTTTTTTTTTTTTTTTTTTTTTTTTTTCTCTCTCTATTCGATCTAGGCCCAGCACCTGGGAAAAAAAGCGAGAGGATAAACAGGAGACACACAGACATGATGCCTATCACTCCCCTGGTGCGGTGGATCCTGGCGCTCAGCTTCCTAGCCATGACAGTTGCTGTGGGCCTATTTGTCATGTGAAGGAGCTGGACCTTCACCTTCTCTTTGTGCCTTCCCTCACCCTGAACTAATCCACCTTCCCCATTCCTTGTGAGAGAAACTCCCTCCGACTGGTACTGTGATCTTGGCTCTGCCACTAACATTAGGAGACTTTTCTCCCCAGAAATCAATGCTGTAAGGGAGTTCAGGCAAAGTCTCTCCTGTGCTTGGTGTGAGCTCTTCTCAGAGATTAACTTTATCACCAGAAACTAAGGGTAGAAAAGGCTAAAAACACTGCCCAAGAATTGTCGTTGCTTTACAGAGTGCCTGCCAAAATCCTGCGGGATCAGAAATGCAGCTTTCCTCAGAAATATGAAGCTCCCCGGAGCTCCGTTTGCTCAAATGTTTTTTATACTGCTAGATAATACTGTGATCACATTCTCTGTGGAGTCACACAGCTCCTGTGGGTTATAGACTGTTTTATATGACACTAGTAGGTCTTTGTTAATTCTTTTTCCAATCATTTTTGTTTTTTAAAAAGCAGATGGTTGTTGAAGATAGTGTCATTCTCTTGTATGGTTATATAATTTATACACATAATAAACTTCAATGTACAGTCTTCAGGCCTGGTGTTTCCTATTATTAAAGCCTTACCTGGGGAGAAAGGAGGTGTCTGTCTTCCTCTCAGTTTTATGTCTTTTGGAGCTGCTGCCTCCACAGACATGACAATAGACAAAAGTGGGAGCTATCATCAGAGCCAAACTCTGTTCCCACTCAGTGCTAACAATAACTTGTTACAAGCTGGGGCAGGTTTCTTCAGCTCCTACACGCTGGTCTCTATTTCTAGAAATGGCACAAAATTCTGTGAGTGTACAAAGTATTTTTAAGGGGTGGAAGCCATACATAAAAGCTCATTGCTATTCTAATAAAAGCAAAAGGTGACAGCACCCTTACCTGGTCAAAACCAGGGCAGCTTTCCCTTACCACTACCAGCTAAGGGCTCCAGTACCAGCCTGCCTTTGTGAGATCTTCAGCGTGAATCAGAAAAGCAAGTATGTTTTCACCACCCAAAAATTAAATACACACTGAGTTTTGATCCTACAAGGCAGCTAAATGAGAAACATCAAGTATGCAACTACATATGCAACTCACCTAAGCAACAAACCAACTCAGCCTACTCCCAGGACTGGGACACACACATGGCATTGCTAAAGATGCTCCAAACACACAGCACTGCTGGAGCAGCCCATGCACATAGCTTGCTTTCCTCCTCTTTTGCTGAGGCAGATAGGGAGGTCTGGCTTTGTGGCCAGCCACCGTTAGGGCCATAGGCCCTATGTGCTGCAGAGGGTCTTCTAACACAGCAATCACTGCAGGAGAGGCTGCAGTTTGGGTATGGCACAGCAGGTACCAACAAGGCTGTTATCTCTCACCTCAGAGTCCTTTCCTCTTTCTATCAGAAAGCCTCTGTGATCAACCTGTCTCCATGATGCTGCCTGTTCTGGCTGTGACCTTAATCCCACTTCCCTACCAACCTGTTTTAACGACCAGCACTGAACCTGCTCAAAGAGCAAGAACCAGAAGGTAGCTCCTGCTGAGAATAAGCAGTGGAAAAGAGGGGCTGTCATTATTCTTAGGGTCTTATCTACCCTATATCTCTTCCAAAATCCCCTTTACTACTTCTCTGTTTGGACCCATTTGCTAACCCCTGGTAGCAAAACCAGTTATTTTTTAAAAAAGACAGATGTTTGAAAAGCAGGGATATGAAGCTTGACAGCTACTGAAATACAAGAACTTACTCATTCAAATTTATGTGAAGTTCCATCTATTCAGTCCCTCTAACCCACCCCAACTAAATCATTATGTTCATTCAGCCATACAATAACTAAACATCCCAAACATGCAAATAAATGCCCATGAGCTCAAAAATGCACTCTACCACATTTAGTCCCTCTCCACTGCTTGAAGAGATTATAACTGTGACCTCAAAGTTGGGAAATCTGGATTCAGACTGACATCATGCCCTCTGTGCTAACAGCAGAAGCATGGTGTTTTAAGTAACTCACAGCCATTGTGCTATTGCTTACTGGGTGTGAGCCCAAGTCATCAGAGATGAAGACTGTGATCTTTATATCTGGTTTTCTCTGCAACATGAGTTGGTTTCTCCGTGATGAAATGGACTTTATTTCCCACCTGCTACAGTTATAACCTCCCTTGCAACGCACTACGCTTCCCAGCTTTGTTTACATTTAGAATGTGCACTAACACATTCCTGAAGGGCCAAAATTCTTGCCCAATGCCCTGACAGACTTCTCCCAAAATTCACTACTAGTCAGCAGAAGAGCACCGCAGAAAACACATATCCTGAAGCAGCAGCTTGTTTGCAGGCCACCAGGCTTCCTGCTCACCGTCATCCCTGTGGGGCCCCAGCCAGACCTCCCTGCCCACCACTTCCCCACAGTATGTCCCACCGCATCGCCCCGGCCCCGGCCGCTCACATCGCATAGGCCCAAACACCCCACCCAACCCCACAGACTCCAGCCGTCTCCAAGGAGGCTACACCAGCAATTTCCTTTATTCTCGGTAATTAACGCCCCCACCTCGCCGCCGACCTGTGACGGCCACATTTCCGCCCGGAACGGTTTCACCCGCGCGCACTCCCCTCCGCGCACCGCCACAATGGTCTCGCCCGACCGCCATTTCACCTCCCCCAGCTCTCCTCTCCCAGATTTCGCGCCAAACTGCGTCCGGCCGACAGGGGGCGGAGACCTCCGGCCAATCGGCGGCGGAGACGCTGCCGCGCGCTTCCTCTGGGGCCGGGGCGGGAGGGCGGCCGGGGCCCAACCCGCGGAGGGCGCGCGGCGGCCGGGCCAATCGAAGCGCGCGGAGGCGGCCGGGCCAATCGGAGCGCGCATGGGCCGGGCCAATCGGAGCGCGCATGGGCCGGGCCAATCGGAGCGCGCGGTGCTGCAGTTCGGGTTCCGCCGCGCGCCGTTTTTGCCGCGAAAAAGTCGTTGGCGGGTTCTCGCGGGCAGCGAGGTGCGGAGCGGGGCCGGGTGCGGGGCTTGGGGTGGAGGATCCCGTGGGGCACTGGGGCGGGGGAGGGCGGCGGGGGCTGCGCGGGTGCGTGGGTGCAGCGCAGCCGGGGGGGGGGGGGCAGGATCCCGTGGGGCGCTTAGTGCGGAGAAGGAGGCTGAGGCTGACCGCGCGTTCTCGCCCCTGCAGGGAGCAGCACTTGCCATGTCCGGCTTCGATGACCCCGGCATTTACTACAGCGACAGCTTTGGGGGCGATGCGTCGGTGGACGAGGGACAGATTCGGAAGTCGCAGCTGCAGAGGCGGTTCAAGGAGTTTCTGCGGCAGTACCGGGTGGGCACGGACCGGACAGGCTTCACCTTCAAATACAGGTGCTGCTGTGACCCCTTTTCTCCCTCTGTGCCTTACCCGCTCCTCTTCGCACATCCAATCTGCCGTTAACCTCCCTCCTGCTACGCATGCCCCAGATGTATAATAGCAACGTCAGCTTTTCTCTTCCCGTAGACTGTAAAGAGCTCTGTGTCGGTATAAAAATATTGTTCTCATTTAATTGCATAGAAAAACTGAGGTCTGATGTTCTCTCAAATTTTTAGGCAGCCAGCCGGCGGCAGAGGTGGCAATAGAGAGATCTGCACTGCCGAGCTTGTACCTGCTTCTGAAATTCAATGTCTGTCTTCAAGTTCTAGGGCTTTCTGATCTGGAGTTTTGTCTTGTATTCATTAAAATCAGTGCAGCACTGTCCGTGTGTGCCTTCTGAGACTGAAGGTCTCTTGGCCATCCTTCTGCCTATGCAGTTTGGAAGCAACTGTGAGAGAACGTGGACATGTATCTTGCAAGGGCTGGGACAATCTTTCGTCTCTGAATTTTATGCACCCTGGCCTTTTTAAGGAGAATGTTGCCTCCTGTGCTATTACTTCCTTTTTTAAAATCATATTTTGGGTATAATGGGTGTTACACTGTGAGAAGTTTCCTAATTGCTTATCTAGTCATGTAACTCTAGTGAACAATTAGTGCTGTACTTTACGTTGTTACTGTAAGCACTGGTGTCCCTGGTCTTACATCGCATTTAAAAGTGGGTTTGGGTGAAAGATTTGCCCAGGTCCCCCTATGTTTCTCTTGGCACTCTCTTGGTTTTCCCTGTTTGCTTTCCAAACCAAGGACTCCCTGCAGAACCTGCCTTCTCTGCTTTACGCTTGTTATAAGGTCACTATGGGTGACTGGTGCTTTCTGCTGCACCATCCTTTACTGCTTACTGTCTTCCAGGGATGAGCTTAAACGGCACTATAACTTGAGTCAGTACTGGGTGGAGGTAGAGATGGAAGACTTGGCCAGCTTTGATGAAGATCTTGCTGACTATCTGTACAAGCAACCAGCGGAGCACCTGCAGCTGGTAAGGATGGAGGAGGTTGGCAACCTGGCAACATTGTCACATCGTGAGAGCAACCTTGGGGATATACTGCAATATACCCATAATAGCCTAGTTGTTCCCTTTGTAGTTGGAAGAAGCAGCAAAAGAAGTCGCAGATGAGGTCACTCGTCCTCGCCCTTCAGGGGAGGAAACTCTCCAAGACATCCAGGTGATGTTGATATCGGATGCCAACGCAGCCAACATCCGTAGCCTGAAGGTGAGGTGAATCAGCTGCCCTGCTGAGCAGCGAGTGGCAGGGCTTGCTTATGTATGGGTGTGATTGTAGGAAAGCTTTTGGTACTTTACCACATAGTTCAGGACATGGGCCGTATGCTACTTTACAGGCAGGGGTACTCTGCAACTGAAATCTGACTGTAAAGGACTGTTATGGCTGATTTCTGCTGTGGGGACATTATTGCTATTAATGATGTTCTGCATGGAGTGTTTTGTCCTTTATTGCTTTGAAATCAGAATGGTTACATCATGTGACATTACTACTGTAGAGCGGAAGAGTGACGTTGTGCAGGCTTTTTTTGTTGTGGTACCTTAGTCCCATGACTGTGGATAGTGTAGCTAAGAATGAACTGTATTTCTTCTTTAGTTTCCTGTCCATCCTTCAGCGATGACTTTCTCACCTTCTCTTCCCTTTCCCTTTCAGTCTGACCAGATGTCCCACCTTGTGAAGATCCCTGGGATTGTAATTGCAGCAACCCCTGTGAGAGCCAAAGCCACCAGAATATCTATCCAGTGCCGCAGCTGCCGCAACATCATCAGCAACATTGCGGTGCGCCCAGGCCTGGAGGGTTATGCTCTCCCCAGGAAATGCAACATGTAAGGACTGATAGAGGGGATACATGCTGCAGGCTGGTGAGGAAAAAAAGGCTGTGTCCCCTTCTGCTCCCCTCCCATCCCATGCTTGTTGCATAGTCAGCTCCCTGTTGCACAAGGCAGAAGCATCTTCACTGCTCCCTGCCTCCTACCTTCCTGTTGCCCTTGTGCCTGTGTGCACCTGTGGCTGGCAGGTTTTAGCTCCATCCATCTGTGGTCACACTGGTCGTGATACTGCCTGACAGTGCTACAAGCAGTGCTGAGTGGCCATGTCCAGGGATTTCTTTTTATCTGTTCATTCCTGCCTCCAGCTCTACCCACAGTGCTCTGTTAAGCTGCTGTCCTAACTTCCTATCTTGTTTCCACATTTGCTCTCCCCAGGGATCAGTTTGTAGGGATGCTTTGCTACTAACCTTCAAATCCTGCTTTACAGCTCTTGATGCCCATGCAAACTGTAAGCATTAGGCTGCCACTGTGCTGCATCTCTCATGCCGACTGATCCTGGTGGGTTGTGTCTTCAAGCTCATGCCTGGCAATATTTATTTACTGTGCCTTATCTCTAATGTGGCTTGAGAGGCCTTTGGGATAGGGATCATTCTTGCATGTGGTCTGTACAGCACCTTGCATTGATCCTTGACTCACAAGTGCATCTGCACTCTTGTGTTATCCTCCCAAAAGCCTTGTGTGGAGTCAGGCATCAGTAGTGATGTACTGAGACAGCAGCAGGACATGGAGGTGCTCCTTGTGTTGGAGGGCTTGTAGCCTAGCAAGGCAGATACATCTTGAGAGACTGGGAAGTTGATGGCAGCCTTGTTACATTGCTAATTGTTTTCTCACCGGAAGCCACTTAACATTTGCTTTGTGCACAACATTATAACAAAAAAATGCCCTGCCGTGTTGCTGAGTCTATACTGTTACCTTCTGTGTAATTAATGAATTGCCGTTCTCCCCAGTTTTAGCTAGCAGGGGAGAGGGGGAAGAGGGGAGGCAGTACTCAGACATTACCCTGTCTTTGGCTTGTTAATCATGCCTGCTTTTGGCAGCTGTTGAAGACAAGATGGGTGGCCTGGTGAGCCTTGGTTCAGCGCTGTGTGACTGCCCTTCTCACCTGCTCGGTGCTGCTTGGAGGGGTGGCTGCTCTGGGCTTTGTCACTGCTATCCCCTCTACAGGGGGGCTCCCATGGGTGGCTCTTGAGTGCCAGCAGCCTTCCCTGATTGATCTCTCTGTACAGAGAACAAGCTGGCCGCCCAAAGTGCCCACTGGATCCCTATTTCATCATGCCAGATAAGTGCAAGTGTGTGGACTTCCAGGTGCTGAAGCTGCAGGAGTCTCCAGACGCTGTGCCGCATGGAGAGATGCCCCGGCACTTGCAGCTGTACTGTGACAGGTATCAGCACTGTCTCCTCACCCTGACCCTAGTGGGTGTGCTGGTGGCATCCTTTCCCCCACTACCATCCTCTGCTTTCCTCTTCCTCCTTGCAGGTACCTGTGTGACAAAGTTGTCCCAGGGAACAGAGTCACTGTCATGGGCATTTACTCCATCAAGAAATCTGCCCAGAGCAAGAACAGAAGCCGTGACAATGTGGGCATTGGCATCCGAAGTGCTTACATCCGCGTGGTGGGCATCCAGGTGGATGTGGAGGGCTCAGGTGAGGGCTGCTTTTGGTGCCTGTCTGGTCTGTGTTGGTAGCCTGCTGTTGGGAGAGACCCCTTCTGGAACAGGGTGATCCTTCAGCAAGGACTGTATGAAATCATGGTCTGGGTCCTTCTCTGCTGCTTATTTATATAGCAAGTCCAGGAGTCTAACTTGCCCTGGATGCTCTGTAGTCATGTCCTTTATGACTTTTTCTCAGTGATATCAAATGAGGAGGCTTCAGCCTGAGTCCTCCAGGGTATTTAAGTGCTCTTTTCTTATTAATCTTAGTGGAAATCTGTTAAGCCATCCCTGAGGATCTGGGCTGAAGTCGATGGTTAAAATTAAGCTATGTATTTAAGACATGGTCCTGACTGCAATTCTTTCTAATTCCTCCAGAGCTGGTTTGCCCAAGATCATTGCTTTTTCCTGCCAGCCTCTTAAGGACACAGCCTGCCTCACTGGGATAGCAAATGCCCTCTCCACCCTTCCCACCTGGTGGCACTTGGCATGATCTTCAGGAAGGGATTTTGGTGGTAGTGGGTGTTGGGGGAGTAGTGTCATTTACTTTTAAAACACTTCTGTTCACTGTTGTGTCATTTTCCTCATCCCTGTACAGGACACAGCTTTGCTGGCTCGGTGACTCCTCAAGAAGAAGAGGAACTTCGTCGTCTTGCTGCCATGCCCAACATCTATGAGACCATTGCCAAGAGCATTGCACCCTCCATCTATGGCAGCACTGACATCAAGAAGGCCATTGCTTGCCTCCTATTTGGAGGGTCTCGCAAGAGGTGGGGAAAAGTCAGCCAGGTGGAGAGTGAGTGGTAGCAGGGGTGTCATTCATGGCACAGAGCCCTCGTACAGTCTTCTGGCAGTGCTGCCAGCTGCCTGCCTCTCATCAACAATGCTTGGTTATCAAAATAAAGGCTCATCCTCTCTCCTCCCTCTCCCCACCCTGTCACTCCAGGCTCCCAGATGGGCTGACCCGCAGAGGAGACATAAATTTACTGATGCTGGGTGACCCCGGCACAGCCAAATCCCAGCTGCTGAAGTTTGTTGAGAAGTGTTCACCCATTGGGGTAGGTGGTTTGAGGTGTCTGCTTGTAGCATAGCTTATTTCTTCCTTCTGCTCCTTGCATAGCACCGAAGACCAGACTGTGGTCAGAGCAGATACCTGCCCGCGCATCCACAGCTAGACTGGCTGGTAGAGATGCGAACTGCCGTTTCTGGTGCTAGCCTGGAAGAGATGGGGTGTAAGACAGGAGACAAGGGAGGGAAGGGGAAGCAGGTAATGCCTTTCATTATGATATAAGCCAGACTATTTGCAGATGTCCAAAGACATGACTGGTGCTGTTGTTTATTGTTGAGACTTGATCAGCAGAGAGGCTGTCTGATCATGACAAATGAAGTTGACTGCATCTCAGACACGGACCTCTAGGCTGAGCCCAGGCATGAAATTATATTTTCAGCTGTGTTTTCTTGTAGTCTCTATTAAATTCAGCCTCTGAATGCATTCTTCCCTTGGGGGGAAAACAGCTATTGCAGCAGCCTACCAAACAATGAATCATTCCCTGTTCTGTACTTAATACTTATATTTGTGTGTCTGCAAGCCCTCTGGTGCATCACAGCTGCTTAGTCCGAGGCCTGGGACTAGGCAATAGTCCTGCTCTGTACACAGTAGGTCTGCTCTTGGCATGTGCTGAGTAGTTCTCCTGGAGGTCGTTGTGTTGCCTCCAGCAGCTCTGGATTTTGTGGTGTCAGGGTGTGCTTTGTCCTCCTGCTGAAGTGGTGGGCTCCTGGGTCCCGCTGTAGCTGACATGCTGTTCCCTTCCTTGTCCCACATGCTGCTAGGTGTACACCTCGGGGAAAGGCAGCAGTGCTGCTGGCTTGACGGCCTCAGTGATTCGCGACCCTTCCTCCAGGAGTTTCTTCATGGAGGGAGGAGCCATGGTGCTGGCAGATGGAGGAGTGGTGTGCATCGATGAGTTTGACAAGGTACCTGTAGGGCTGCCTGCATAGGAGCAAGGAGGAGAGCCCTTGGGCTGCCAGCTTCTCCTGGGAGAGCCCAGAGGTACAGGAGAAAGGGCAACTCTCCTGAGGTTGCCTCACTTTCTTTAAGGGAAGGTTGGGGGATGGGGCTGCAGGGAAATTCTGGTTATGTCCTACCCTCTAGGGCAGAGGTCCTTAGAGTTTTACCTCAGGGATCAGCATCAGTGGGTGTGTAGGTGGGGTCTGTCAGTGGCTGATGATGACTTTTTTTTCTCCTTGCCTCATTTCTTCCACCTCTGGTGAGAAGATGCGGGAGGATGACCGCGTGGCCATTCACGAGGCCATGGAGCAGCAGACCATCTCCATTGCTAAGGTGAGGTGTGGGTGTAGGTGTTGCCCCAGGGTGGGAGCCTGGCTTCCCGCTGGGTTTCTGAGAGACCAGTGACCAGTGGCCATGCATCTTTTGCCACAAGTGTCCATTTTGGAGTCTAGGCAGTGGGTTTGATGGTTACTGGTTTCTTAGATCTGAGTGGTCAGCCCTGCCTGTAGGCTTTGGGTTGTCTTCTCTCAGGCAGCCTGATCCTGAGTCTCAGCAGGACTGAAACAAGCTCCCTCTGCTCTGTCTGACCTCTGGTCCTCTAGATTTAGTAGTTTTGCTGATGTCCCTGTGTCACAGCCTGATGTCACTTCTGGTTTTTTCCTTCCCACTGCTTTCCACCCCCTCATAAGATCTACAGAAACTGCCTGACATCCTGGTGTAAGGTCTTCTCTTAAATCAGAGTTTCTCTTCATTTCTACTGCTCAGTGGGTTTTTTTGTAGCTCCTCTGCTCCTTCCTGGTCACTCTGGCTCACCCCTTAGCTGTTCAGAGAGCACCCTGGTTACAGCACCCACCATGGTTTTTCCTTGCTGGTCGCTCTTGCCCTGCTACCTGCAAACCTGTGCTTTGCCTCTGAGGCTGCCATGGGTGACTCAGCCCTTGCCACGCAGTTTCTGGCTCAACTCACAAACTTGGGGTGGGATCTTGTGTGTCTTTGACATGACATTTTAAATGAAGCCACTCAGTGCTCAAGTCTCAGCTGAAGTCTCCTCCTTCAGAAGGACATGTGGGTCCAGCCTCATGTAGCTCCTGTGCTGACCCTTCTGCAATGTGGAACCATTACAGAGCAATTGAGTGCTACTTAAGGAGTTTTATTTAAATGCAAGTGATTGATAACAAGTCCTGCAAACAGCTTTGGACCTTTCACTACAAGTTAATAGCCACCTAGCCCTGCTGTGACATGGAAGTGGTCTTGACCCCGTCCATTTCTCCTTCCACCCACAGGCAGGAATCACAACCACACTCAACTCCCGTTGCTCAGTGCTAGCAGCTGCCAACTCTGTCTTCGGGCGCTGGGATGAAACCAAGGGCGAGGAGAACATTGATTTTATGCCAACCATTCTGTCCCGATTCGACATGATCTTCATCGTCAAGGATGAGCACAACGAGGAGCGAGACATGGTGGGTCAGGGCATGTGGGTGTAGCTGGGACTCATGGTGCTCCTTTTTCAGGAGGGGTTGGCAGGGGGGTTTCTGCTGCCTGACTGCCTGCTGCTTTCCTAGACGCTGGCTAAGCATGTGATGTCCTTACACGTGAGTGCCTTGACGCAGACCCAGGCTGTGGAGGGTGAGATTGAGCTGAACAAGCTGAAGAAGTTCATCTCCTTCTGTCGGACGTGAGTGAAAGGCATGGCTTTTTGGCAGTGCCCAGGCTGGTGGGAGTGGGAGATGGTGGTGTTAAGTGAGCTGCACAGCTGATATTTGCAAGTACTCTATCCAGGTGACCTTTTTTTAACTCCTACCTTGAAAAAAAAAAGGAAGCGAGAACATCTTTCAAGGGTGCCAGAGCATGGCCCAAGAAAGTGAAAGGTTCCCAGAGACCCCCCTGCCCAGGGGACCCTCCCTGGCAGCACTGGCTTCAGCTCCTGTCCCCCTTTGCAGGAAGTGTGGCCCTCGGCTGTCAGCAGCGGCAGCAGAGAAGCTGAAGAACCGCTACATCCTGATGCGGAGTGGCACTCGGCAGCATGAGCAGGAGAGTGACCGCCGCTCCAGCATCCCCATCACCATCCGGTGAGCAACCCTACCCTCCTCACCCCACTGAAACCCTCGAGCTTGAGGTTGCATCCCTGGGAGTCATCTGGGGTAGCCCAGGAAGGGGGTTAGAGGGGTGCTGGGGTTTGAGAGAGCCCTCTGTGAACAGAGCAACACTGGAGGTGCCATGGGGTGGGGCAGGAGGTGCTTGGAGTGGGGTAGGTGGGGGTATTGGGGGTTAGGAGTAAAGAAAAGACCCATTGGAGCCACCATAGAAAGCAGGAAACATCTCTGTTGGCCGCAGGCAGCTGGAGGCCATTGTGCGCATTGCTGAGTCCCTGGGGAAGATGAAACTTCAGCCCTTTGCCACCGAGGCAGATGTTGAGGAGGCCTTGCGGCTCTTCCAGGTGTCCACGCTTGATGCAGCCATGTCGGGCAGTCTGTCAGGTGAGGGGGAGACACTCTGTGCAGGGGGCAGGAGGGACATGCTGGGCCTGGCTGCTCAGCACAAAGAGAGACAAGTTCCCCTCCCAGGACCAGGCTGGCAGGGGCAGGGGGTGCCACCACATACCCCCCTGGGCAGGTGCTGGACTTGCTTTCTGACCAAAGGCAAAGCTGTGCCAGTGGCAGCAAGAGGCTGTTGAAGCCATGGGGCTGTGGCTCATGGGGAGATAAATGACAAATGACACCAAGGGTCTCCACCCATGCGGGGCAAGGGATTGATGGTCTGGCCCCTTGTGGTCCCAAGGGCAGAGTCTAGTGCTGGAGGTGTTTTCCCAACCTGTTTGTCCTGTGACCTCTTCCTTGTGGGGGTGGAGACAATGTTTCCTTGGGAAGCAGTGCAGCACAAAGGGTTTCAAAGGAAGCTGCAGCAGTCAGGTCCATGTTCAGCTGCATCTTCGAAGCTCCACAACCTTTGGTGGATTTGGTCATGGGTTCCTCAAACTCTGAGACATGCAGGTGTGATGGGAGACACAGGAGATGGTCACTCTGGCTTTGAGAGTGACATCTGGCCAAGTACAGAGAGCTCAGGCAGTCTCTCCCTCCAGGGGCAGAAGGCTTCACGACACAGGAGGACCAGGAGATGCTGTCCCGCATTGAGAAGCAGCTTAAGCGCCGCTTTGCCATTGGCTCTCAGGTTTCGGAGCACAGTATCGTCCAAGACTTCATGCGGCAGGTGGGCCAGGGATCCGTGGAGTGTTGGGCTGTGAAACTGGGCACCGCAGGCTGCTGATTGAGGGGTGAAACCAATTCCCTGAGAGGTGGCTGGAGAGCCTTTTCATCATATTTGTTTCTGAAATTGTTTGTAGGGAGTAGTGTGCAATGTGATTGTGGAGTTTAAGGGGACCAAGGTGGGAGCTCCTTCTGCAAAAGCACTGAGGTTTAGGACTATTTGGGTAGTTTGGGGGCCTACCCTTGAAACCAGAACCACTTGATTTGTGATACTGACTGCAGTCAGACCTGAAATAGTGAAAGGGAAAAGGAGCATCAGCACCTAGTGCCACCAGGCTCCCTCCCTCGGGAGAGGTACAGCCAGGCAGGATTGCACAGTCCTGCTGGACTCTGGTGAGCTTTTCCTTGCCAGCTTATCTCCTCCTGCTTTCCTTTTGTCTAGAAATACCCAGAACACGCCATCTACAAGGTGCTACAGCTAATGATGCGGCGAGGGGAGATCCAGCACCGCATGCAACGCAAAGTCCTCTACCGCATCAAGTGACCTCCCTGTCCCACACGCGGGAAGGGAACTGTTGCTGCCTGACACCTGTCCACATGTGGGCAGAGATCCCTGTGGGGTCAGTGCCTGCTCCTGGAAGAAGCTTTTCCTTGGGGAGCCAAACAGCCTTGAGCCTCCCTCTTGAACAACCAGGGTTTGGGGCAGTCAGGTTCCCTTTGGGGGCTCTGTCCCTGTGCCACACCAATGTTTCTTTGAATTCGAAAAGCTTTTAGTTTGTATTAAAATAAAAACTGATATTGGTAGCCCAGTTGCTTCTGACTACCTGGAGGGACAGAGGGGATATTGGTGTGTGATTTTATTTGGAAAGTCATCCCTCCTCCTTGCCCTGTGTTACCCACTGCACAGTGTCCACCATGTGGACTCGTGGCATGCATACCCACAGGCACCACCAGCAGTCCTGAAGGCAGCAACTAATTTCTTGCTCAGTGTTTGATCTACCTGTTAAGGCATAAATCCTGTTGGTACAGGCTGCCCTGTTGGCCTCAGTGATGCAGTAGGCACCTTACCCAGTCACTGTATGCAAGCTGCCATCATCTTCCCTATCTGCCAGTGACAGGAAAGAAAGGACCTGCTGTTCCCTGCTTCAGAGCTGCATTTCCCTTATCCCTCCTTCTCATCTCCCAGGGCTGCGGTAGGCAAATGCTTTACCCTGCACTGTAAAGGGCTGCATGAAAGCTGTGCTGGAGGCATTGGCGGACCCCCCTGTTTCAGTAGAGTAGAGCAGTGCCAAGTGAGGATGGGGTTCAGGGCAATGTTGAGGAGCTGCGTGCTCTCCTACCCATACTTTTACCACCTTGGTTGGGAGCTGGCATCCTTGGGGAGGGATGCCCCACTCTCCAGGAGCCTCTCCTGGGATTTCTTCCACAGGGGGCACTTGTGCAGCCACTAGCCTACCTACTTGCTTGCACTTGTTAAACTCTGCAGGTCTTTGTCATTTCTAGCAAACTACTATTGTTTCTCTTAGTGTCCTCCCAAAGACGTAAAGTGTGGGTTGGTTCCTGCCCTTGGCAGCTTGGGGCCAGCTCGGATGTGTGAGAGCACTGGTGGGGGACTCGGAAGACAGCATGGCATTGGGCGTTGCAGGCAAGTGAAGCCACTGTGGGTGCTGAAGAGGCTGCTGCTGTGTCTTTGCGTGACCTTCAGGCTGAAAAACATCCCAAGAGAGGCTTCATTAGCAAAAGAAACATTCAGGGCCAGCAGAGGGTACTAGAGCCTTGAGGATGCTAGGCTGTGGCACTGCGTGCATTGCTGCTGCCTCCTCCAAGAGGGGAAAAGAGGGGTCCTTTTGGGCTGGGGTGGTGGGGTGCAGGGTGTGCCCAGCCTGGCAGCTGTCACACAGGGGCTGGGCTCCACTGTGACCCATGGGGGCCAAACAGGATCCCTGTTTGCTTCTGTTCAGGAATTTTGAGAGGTGCATGGTTCACTCTGGACATAGTTGGAGCCGGTTATGGAGTCGGGGCTCATCTGCATGGGATGGGGCTATGGAAGCCTTGACAAGATGGGCTGCACTTTGGAGAAACAGCTCCCTGCTTTTCATCTGCCAGTTTTTCAGACTGGCTCAGCCTGTGTGGAGGGCTGGTGGGGAGAGGAGGCTGGCCCAATCCCTGCAGGGATGGGTCTCTAGAAGGCTTGCACTGGTTGACTTTATTGCCCTCTATTTCTGCAGGTGCCAGGCACCTCGTGGGTCTTTTTGGAGAAAACAACACTGGGACAAAGCCATCGCCCTTTTGTTCCTTTAAAAAAAGAGATGCTTTCTCTCCCCACACTGCTTCCTGTCTGGGGAGACAGCTGTCCTGAGCTGCTGTTCCACAGAGAAGATAGCTCCATGAAGGAGGAATAAGTGGAAGTGAGAATAACAGGGCAAGATACTCACCTGGAGACTGAAGTTCCCAAAACAGCCAGTGTCTGCTTGAAAGCATCTCACTCCCTTCACAAGCTCCCATGCCCCTGGTCAAGCCTTGATATTTTAGCATCAGATGGCCAATTAGAGCAGGGTCAACACGGCCCCGAAGCAGCAGTGTTGTATCATGGCTGTTCCCCCGCTACGTGCCGTAGCCTGTGCAATGCTGTAGTAATGGGTCCTACAGGTCTCAGCCCCTGCCACACTTCCCCAGTACCTCTGTTTTTGCTTTGGAGATACTAGTGGTACATGTCTTATCCTTCTAGAGATGCAGCAAGAGCAAAGCAAACAGGTGAGTATGGGACCTGTACCAACACTGCTGTTAATGCTGTGTCTGGAGGAGGCTGCAAGCCTCTGCTCCCAGGCTTGGAAAGAGCACCCAGTGATGGAGAAGGGCTGAGTGGGGAGCATCCTGGGAAGGGGACGGGGAAGAGGAACACAGTGCAGAGGGCTCTGTTTCCATCACTATTCTTGTTTCTTCCCTTTCCCTTCTTCTTCCCTTCCTTCATCTGAAGACCTTTTCCCAGCCTTTCCTCATGATCTTTGCTCTGTGCTGGAGCAGTAGCACATGGCTGGATTTTGGCTGCTGACTGCCAGCGGTGGTCATGTGGTGCTCATGGGTTTTAAAAGAGCCAACATCTCAAGGTACATAAAGCTATGGTGGGTGTTGGCAGGTGTGAAGGTTGCACATTCTTTAGGTTGTTTTTTGTTGTTGTTTTCATGACATGATAGGGAGCAGATTATATTTCTGTGACAGGGATCAGAATGATTGATCTCTTTGTGCTATGAAATGTGGTGATTATATGGTATGAGGTTATGTAAGTGTACATACAGCTTGAAACAACATTGTTTAGCAATTAATGTACTCAGCTCTATCCCAAGAAGCAGAGCTGGGATGTGCATAACTGGCATTCTCTTGGAACTTGAGATCATTGATTAGTAATGGTTTGTTTTGGTCATTGCACTGCAGATGGAAATTTTGGGAGGAAAAGCAGTTCTCATTTGGGTAGAGTGGTAGTGCTTGGTGGTATCTACTTGATAAGGGATTGGTGGTCCTCCTGGTGAAGATGACCAGATTTTTCCTCACATGATAGCTCCTTGATAAAGGCGTGGTTGTCTTCCTGGTGAAGGTCATCCCTGAGGTTTTGGCATGCTGAGACTTGGGACAGAGTCCCTGTCTGGCTGTCCTTAGATAACCAAAACTACTATTCTCAAATGCAAGGCCAACAAGAAGAGTAAAACCAAACCAAAACCAAGATGTAGCCAATTCACATCTGAGCAGCGCAGTGTTCCCTTACCTAGCCTACTCACCTGGCTTGGTCCCTTCTTTCCTTCAGTGCTGTGTCTCTGGCACAGGAAGCCCCTTCCCCACCCTTGGCTTGTCTCCTTGGGAAGTACAGTTGGATGAGCATACACACCCCAAACCTAGGAATGCTCAGGTGCCTTTGATTCAAAGCTTGTGCTGGTGTAGGAGCCACCCACCTCTTGCCACAATGAATTAGCTGCTGAAGAACTTGCAGATTACATGTAATTCTGCATGAGATGCTTAATCCGTGTGACTGAAGTGGAGTTTCTCACTCCAAAGACATCCAGTGCACTGGGCTCTTGCCAACCTTTTTGGTTCTCCATGGGATAGCCAGGTTGGGATTTATCTGACCAGGTGTCAGAAGCTGTGTCTGAGCAAGGTGCTCTGTGGGTCAGCACAGGGGAGTGAGCGCTTCCAGATGGCAAATTGTTCTATCCAAAATAAAAGTTTAAAAGAAAACAGAGAAGCTGTGCCCTAATTGCATTTGTTGTCTTTCTGTTGACTACAAAAGGAGGTCAGGGCAACTAGATCAATTAAGTATTTTTGCATCATAAGCATCTCAAACTGGGGAGATGTGCATGTCCTTCCTCCCTGAGTGCTGCACTGTTGTATCGGAGAAGGGCTTCAGTGAAGGCTTGCTTTGGGTGCCTAACTTTGGGGCAGCTTCACTAGTTTTGATTCTCTTTCTTCTTACATCAAGCTCATCAGAGTATCTCTATGGGAACATTAGTGGAGCTCCACTACTGTAAAATCCAGCAAAGCTGAGTCATCACATCTGCAGTGCTCACATCTCTTACATCTTCATGTAGGATGAGAGCTGTTGTAATGCAGCAACATAACCTCTGAGCATGTTGTGAATGTCACTTCCTCCATAAAATAAAACAAAACCAAACTGCAAAGTCCTGAGGGCTATTGCTCAAGGATGGGAGATAAACACTGGCAAGCTGAATATGCTGATATGGGCAATGTGAGAAATGATCTGAGCTGGTCCACCAAGCACTGACCTCAGATGAAGGAAGCTGGGGCTCCTCCCCCCTTTCTGGCACTGACTTAATGGGCCAGTTGAGCAAGTGACTTCATGTCCTTGCCTGTCCTGGTTAATAACCTTTTTGGAGCACAGACCACCTCTTACCATGATTCTGTGTAGTGTCTGGCACAACAGTAGCCCAATCTTAGTGGCAGTCTACCTGCTGATATAAATAATGTTAACATATTCTAGGGTCTCTCCAGCCCTTGCCAGGCTGAGAATAGATCTGGAGACAAAGAAATCCCTGTGCTTTGCTCTGGACAGTGCCAGAAAAGACAAACAAAAGGAGAAGTCTCTGGGAGGGAGACCATGGTGCAGCAATGCCATGCTACCATGACATCACCCTGTGGAACAGCACACGTCATGGGTCTGGGTGCCTGAATGTGGTCTGCTGGGTGGGAGTGTCTCATGCTGAGTTTCGAGTCCTTTAGGAAGTTTGATTAACAGCCTGTATCCTCTGGGCTGTTCTGGGCTAGGTTCCTTCAAAATAATTCTGGGCTAGGTTCCTTCAAAATCCTGAACCATTCATTCTCCCATGGCTGTGATGTACAAATGCTTGCTACTGCTCTTCATCCCATTTTGCCCATCCCTTTGCAACATCCTTTGCTCTTTCCTGCACACTTCTGCTCCAGGTCTCTCTCAGCAATGCCAGCCAGTCCATTTTCTCCTTCTCCTCCACCCCACTGCATACCACGTGCTTGCTCTCTCTTCTCTTCTGCATGGTCATCCCCTCCTATTCCCCTTCCTGGCCACTGCGGTCAGTCCCTGACCACCTTGTAGAGTGCCCCGCACAGGCCTCCCACTTCTCTTTTCAAGCCTGCCGGCTTCACAGGCAGGCCAGACATCAGTATATAACATGCTGGATCACTTCTCAGGGCTGTCTGTTAGGAATGGGACACCAAGGGACACGCATCAGAGAACGTCCCCTGGACCATCTGCTTCCCTTGGCCGTTCCTCTCTTCCCTGCTCTTCAGCTTTCATCCAGCCAAGATGCTCCACCTCCTCTCCCTGTTCTTGATCTTTACCTCAGTTCACCACCCCTTTTTGTTTCTAATACTTTTTTTTTTTGCTGTTCTCAGACCCCTGTGTGGACAATTTGACCAGAAAGCACACAGACCTCTGGCCAGAAAAGCCAGACAACACTGGTTTATATGCCCTTTGCACCACATGCTTTTGGCCCCTCAGAATGAAAGTAAGTAGGAGCATTATTCTGCCTCCTTTGATCAAAGAACCCATAAAATGCTTGCTGAGCAGAAGGCAGATCTATCTAGAGCTGGCCACATGCTGCATGCTCATCAGCATCCAACACCTCTGCAGTATAAATAGACATCTATAAATAGATACATAGGCATCTTTCCTTTCTGGAAATCCTGTATTTGAAGGGATCTGTCAGGTCTCAACCCCCGCCTGGTACTTTGTGGACTCTGTCACAGGTGATCATAAAGACGAACTTCAGTATATCGTTAGGACTCTGGAGTTAAACACAGTGCTCAAGATATTTGTAAAGTTTTTAGAGTGACAGTTGACACATCATCTAGCATATAGGTAATATCACCGTCCTAGACCCTCACACCAGAATAAGGTGCACATTCAACATTATCAGTTATTTTCTATTTTGTAATGAGGAGATGTTTGGTGGTCTGACCAGGAGTGCTGAGACTGTCACCAGTCTAGAAGGTTTGCCATCTGTGTGGGTCCAGCAGGTGAAGTGTGAGGGCCTGTGTGGGGGAGAACCAAAGGACACAGAGGGGAACAGCTCTCCCAGCACCCAGTGGCTGTCACAAACTTGTCAGTGGCAGAGCTCTATCTACCTACCTGATGCTCAGTCCAGATCTTTTGGCAGTGCAGTTGCTGCAATGGGGGAACTACAGTGTCTGATTTATCTGCCTTCTCCTGAGTCAGATAATTAAAATATGGTTTCCACAGTAACAACACTACTGCCACACTATGCCAATGTCAGTTTACCTTATATAGGTGCAGATGCAACTTACAGTAATAGTTACATCATATGGAAAGAGGGTGAAGTTTCCCCAGTCTTGAGTTGAAATGAAACTTGAGTTGTTGATGTTAGAAGGCCCCTTTTGGCCTAGCTCACCTGACCTCCTGCATGACACAAGCCCTAAAGGTCTGGCCAAGGAGCCCAGCAATCAGAGTGTTCCATGGGGAAAAGCAAATTCTCACTCACTGTCTTCATTTGATGTAAAATTGATTTGCTTTCCAAGAGGCTGGGAAAGTAAGGACTTATAAAATGGCCAAGAAAAGTTGATCCCCAAGGGGCTCAAAGTTTTCCCCGATGAACATCACCAACTGGTAGGGAGGCAAAATGCAGAAGCACACGTATTCGTAGCCAGGACCGCACAAAACAACCACCTGTGGTCATGCAGAATCAGACAAGACAGATCCACACCTGTATTTCACATGACCTGGCAGATGTATTGCTGCAGTGCCTCCCCATGCTGTGCTATTTGACTGCCTTCCAAAACCACAGCGGAGAAACCAGGACTTCTGCTCTTTCGTCTCTTGGACTGGAGAAAAGGGTAACATTAGGTCAGAGAACCAGCTCAGAAGGAGAAGCCCAGCATTTGAATCCCTGCTCTATGAGAAAAAGCAGAAGACCTATTTGTTTGTGGCTTATGCTGCATGCCCCAAACCCAGAGATGCACAATTCACAGTCATGATCCCTTCACCTTTCTTGCTCCTCAGAGGACAAAATGGTTTCCTGTTTATTCCAATGGGCAGCTGTTGTATCCACAGGGGAGAGCAGCACTCATGGTTAATATGGCTGATGTCCAGATACGTTTTGCAGAAGTTGCTTGTTTGTTTGTCAGGCCATCCAGCAGCTGCTGTACATCCTGCCTTTGGGAGTGGGAGACTCCCAGGCAATTCTAGATGCTAGAGCATGGGAGAGGACTCACTCCCCCCACACTGGGATCAGCAGGCAGGAAAGAGGTCCTGAGGGCTTTTTCAACCTCTGCTGTATGCTGGAGTATTTCAGGAGTTATAGGACCTCCTTCACCATCTCCACCTGGTTCACCTGTGTCCCAGGGATGTTCTGTATCACCTGTGGGAGAGCAGAGGCAGTGCACTGCCTTGGGGTGTCATAACTTCAGCAAATGCTGCTAGACATGAGGTGGGGTTGCCAAAGCTATGAGACATCCAGAACCACCGAGAAAAACTCCCTCTAGTCAGTGCCCAGGCAAAAGAAGTCTGGGGATGTGGGCAACCCCTGTAAATCACCAGAGGAATATTATCACCATGGGAGCCACTCCTCAGGCTGCTTTTGCAGGCACTTGGAGATAAGAGAGTGACCCAGGATGAGGACAATGCAGCCCTCAGAGGGTTCCCTGCCAGACATATGATCACCATAGGCCATTTTTGGTCTCCTCCATCAACACGGAAGAGGCAGTTAAAATTCAACACCTTTGGGAAGGAAGCATTAAAGACAGTTAAATGCAGGAGAAAGACAAAGCCTGCTGCCTCCTGTGTGTGTATATTTCTCTTTTGACATCAAGAGCACTTCTGTTTGCTTTCCTTCCTTGCTTCTGCCTGGCAAGGCTGTGTTGGCTGTTCATGTCTTTAAATGCCATGGCGACCCAGATTTGGAACAGGCAGGTGGTGATCCAGGCAGTGGGTTTCTATCTGACTCTGCTTATGCAGTCAGCTATGAATTTGCTGAAATGGAAAGAAATCAAAGCCTAACCTCCAGTGACCCATGTACAGGCATCAGAGCCACCATCAGTCTGGAACTGGGTCACTGAGACACAGGCTGCAAAGTGGAAACGTGGTGAGCTAGCTTAATGAATCAGTTGTACCCTTTGGTCAAGCAATAGCTGTTACCAACCCTATATCTACTTCTCGACTTCGCCTTTCAGTAGCACCTACTGTGCACATTTCCAGGCTGGGAAAGATGCTGGCTCACAGACAGTGCAATAGAGGAGGGCTTTGGAGAACCCCTGTTGAAGTGGTAATTTGTTTCAAGCATGTAAACCACCTGCTTATTACATAAGAAAGGACGTAAATGTTTCTGTTCTGGGTCCCACAGTGAGCAGCAAGATGTAAGTGAAATCTGTACAGCACAAATTGCTCTAAATGAGCTAGCTTCTCTGATTTTTCTGGCCTCTTCTGTGGGTTCCCTCATGTGAAGATGACAGCAGGGCTGTTGGTGCAGTTGAAGATTGCCCAAACTGTGCATGTGAGACGATCAGTGGTTGATGGTGGAGGCATGGGAAATACAAGGCTAACTGCTGAAAGGCAGAAGGGAAGATCTTGCATAAAACATGCCTGTTCAATCTCACTTATCAGTACTAAACAGGTTCCTAGCCCCAGCAGCGACTTGGCACCATGCAATCAGAAACATATCTATCCTTTCAAACACTTTGGTGGTAGAGGAGTTGGTCATTCCTCCTGCAGAGGAGGGAGCAGGGGCACAGGAAAACAACATGTCTTAGCCCAAGGTGCACAAGAGTTAACAGCAAAGAAGGTTGGATAAAATACAGCTTTTTCAAACGCAGGATCTGCTTGTGGAGATTTCCTTCATCCTACAGATGTCACATCCACAGTGTTTTTTAATCCTCTTGAACTCTCCCCTGCTCTTTAAGAGGCAGACAAATGTGTGCTGTGACTTTTCACCTCTGTAATGTCTCCCTCCATCTGCTGTTAGCTCTCTTTTATTTTCCCACCTTTCTTCCATCTCAAGCCTTCCTCTCCTCATGGGCTGAATCACATCCTCTGTGTGGAACATCTCTGCTCCACAAGAGGCCAGTGACAGAGTGAATAAATCCTCTCTGAAGGGTTTTGCCTGGCTGATCTATATTTGCTGCTGCTTCATTTATGTCTCCTCAGCAACTTTAAGGAAGTGAAGGTAATTTTCCTGCTCATGCCATTCATACTGATTTGTGGCAGGGTAGTCTTCCCAGTACTGATTTCCCAGATTTCACTCTCAGTCCCTGCATTATCAGCAACAGCATGCCATGCTCACCTCCATGTTATCGTCCTGTTGATGTTCGTTGTCTGTTCTCATCCTGCCTTGTGCTCCTCGCCCTGTACCTACTCCTGTGGTGCGTGCATGGCCTCATCCTGTGCATTTCCTCAGAGCCACCAGCTTCTGCTCAACACTGACCCAGCCACCCCTCCAGGGCCTCCTCCACAACCTGTTTGCTTTCTGCTAGAAGTAGCACGCTGCTGCTTCCTGAAGCCACTTGCTGTGTCTGAGTCAGGTACAGCCCATAGGCAGCCAAGCGATGGTGGTGCTGTGTCCCTTCCATGCTTCCAGTCAAGAGGAAGGTGGGAAGGACCCAAATTAAAGACCTGCTGAGAGCTGTTATGATTGTTGGTGGCAATCACATTTATTGTAGCAGAGTTTCAGGGAGAAGCAGATCCGGGACTCAGGGAGTCCTTGCTTCAGTGTGTTTCAGCCAAATACGTTGACAAATAACAGAGGTGAGGACTGTAATATGTTAGCAAGAGAGAAAAAGCGATTGCAGTGCTTCTCTGCAGGAGGTAAATCGGTTTCTGTTTAAGCATAAGTTAAATATCAGAGGAATGATGATCTTAAGAATGCAACACAATACCTCCAGGGGCTTATTCCTTTATCGGCCACTAATTCACTCTGTGACGTTCAGTAGTTCATTCAAGCTCTCTCTGCTTCGGTCATTTCTTGTGTCAAACAAGCCCAAATGACAAATTCCTTTCTAGTAGAGGTCTTGTGAGGACTATGCATCTCCACGAAATCCTCAGTGGGATCCATTGAAGGCGAAGTGTATTTTCACCACCAGCACATTTAATATCCTCAGTGATGTAATGTGGCACATTAGCTCTAGAGTGCTAAGCCTGTAGCTTCCCACTCAGAGCTTATCCCAGCTGCCTCATGCAAAGGCATGTGTTGCCCCTCTGCAGCCATTTCTCAGCACAGTTCCTTCCTCTCCCCCTGCTTTCCTGGGTATCTTTTTAGCACCCCTAACACCTCCTCCCTGCTGTACGTGCCAGTCTTCAAAGAAGAGCCCTTGCTTTGGCACAGACAGGCACAGCCAATTGCTTCCCTTTAAAGGGAGATGTTGCCTCAGCAACCAAAGTTTTGAAGTTGGGCAAAGTTCTTAAAAAAAACCCCAGTTGTGATGGGAAATGACACTCAGAAACAAATGTACCATGTTGCCATGGCAGCCTGAATACTTGCACAGAACTTAGTGTTTTGAAAATATAAAAAGACTGTGTTTCATGTGCGTCCAACTAACTTAATGCCTTTGTCAGGTAGCTGCACAATGCCAAGTGTGTGGGGTTTATATTTTATACCTGGCATGTGAGTGAGTCCATCACTTCTGAAATGGAAGTAGCTTCTGCTCTCAATCCAACAGAGAACTATTTGAAACTGCAGGTTTTTCTGGGTTGCCTGGTCTGGTATTGATCTGTTGAGGTTATTTCCGTCATTTGAAATCCATCAGGTCTTGGTTGTCTTGGTTTCCATATCTGTGTTTTATCTGTCATTTCATTTGGTGCACTATGTCACAGTGTCTGGGCTAAAAACAGCAGGTGATTTGTTCAAAACTGTGGGTCCTCATCCTAGTCCCACAATAATCCATACCTTTCCTTTGAGCCATGAGATGTGTGAGTAGCTTTCAGGGGCCACAGTGCTTCATTCAGCTCTGTGAGCTGAACCAAACATGATTTTTTTCCATGTCCTTCTCCTAATTATAGTAAGAAAGAGGAATAATCAGCCTGAGGGTATTCCTGTGCTTGTTGGATGGACTTTCTTTGCAAAGACAAAGGTGAACTGAAGTCCTGTGAGAGTCTGTAAGATCATCCAGATCTGGAGTTCAATACCATTTCCCTAGAAAGGCCTGATTCTCATTTGGCATCTACTTGGTAGGGCTCCCTGTGGCCTGGGAAGCTGGGAAGAGAAGAAGGAGAGGGGGTAACTGGATTTCAGTGATCTGCTGCCAGCCCTCTGGTAAAAGCAGTGTGGGTAGGAAAAGGACTGTGAGATGCAGAAAAAACCCCAGCCACTGGCCCAGTCCTAAGAAGATTAAGACCCAAATGGCTCACAGGAAGGGGGGGTTTCTCAGTATTTAACTGAGAAATAATTTGAGGACCTAATACCATGTTTCATTCCTTGATGGTGAACCATTACTGATAGCTGAGCATGGAAACAGTGCTCTCAGCCGGGCAGGGCCAACCAGTGCCTTTGACAGTTAACCTTCCTCTGTTGGCAGGAAAACATCCCAGCTGAGGACCCACCATGCTGCAAGTGCAGCAAGGCCAGTGATGGACACCCATCTGCCAACCTGGGTACATGGACAGAGCACCATGCCATGCAGACTTTCCAGTCAAAGCTGCGGCACAGCTCAGAGATCATGTTCTACCATCATACGTGAAGACCTTTTGTTTTCTCTCATCCACTGAGTGTATGCCTCTATTGCCCAATCCACCCTTGCATCATATCATCTGTCGTTCTGCTTCATCTTCGTTAGCCTCCTCCCCATTGTCCTGGGTGGTCCAGTATTGGCTGCTGTTACTTGTAGGCTGTGTGGGAATGACCTAATTTGGAGAGACTGTAGAAGGAGCATTGGGAAGCCCGCAGAGGAGCAGGGATTTCTGCGCTCCTTGGCAGGAGCTCAAGCCACGTACTCAACCCCTGCAGCTCCTGGGCTCTCTTCCCTGGGTCACCTACTTCCCTGGTACCCATGTACATCTCACCCCAAGCTGCACCTCTCCGATTAGAGTATTAAGGAAACATTTTGTCTCAAGTGCTTTGGAGAGGGCATCACTGTTCATAACTTAATTACTTGGTGTTGCAAAGGTTTCTAGTCTCTCATTTCCCCTTGACAGTTTTATTATTTACTCTGGGCTCTCTCCTTTGTGTTTTTGTGTAGTGTTTACAATAGGGGCTCCTCAGTGCTTGTGCTTGAGCAGCTCAAATGAGAGATTTGCTTTAGACAAAACACACAGCTGGCTCTGAGGAGGCGAGCAGAGAAATGCTGACTGTTTCAGCACACACTCTGCTCAGCCCCAGCTCCCCGGCCTCCAGTCCCTACACCTGCCTTTCTTCTCTTGGCCTCAATGTCTGCAGCAGACTCGAGGGAGAGGACTGGTGCTGTGCCCAGTGCCAGGTTCCTCTTTGCAGCAGTGCCCTCCCTGCACTATTTGGGACCACTAGGCTATGAGCTTTGTCCCTCATGGGAGTGCTCTCTTCCACTCTGCCTAATTTCTGCTTCTTACCTACTGTTTGTACAGATCCATGACGAAAGGTATGGTACTTACTGAGCAGAAGAAGATAGGATCTGGAGAAGGGTGAGAGAAGAAATGGAAAGGATGTGAAGTCATTTTAAATATTTACTTGAAATGGAGCTCTTGATCTGGGCCCATTTGATGTCCGAGGCAGTTTTCCTGGAGACTAATTCCTCAACTACATTTTTAAAAGCCTTTTTAAAATCTATAATCATCAGTAATTTGGGGATTGTTCCAGTTTACCTGGAGCGCTTGCTTGTGCTCAAGCCTACAGCAGTTCCTTTCAGGAGGATTATTTTGTGCCACGAGGGCTAAATATGTTTCTGAGACCCATACTTTATATACTTGGAGGGACAGAAACTATTCTCAGTCTACAGAAGGAAAAAGGAAAAGCCTATTTCTGAAAAGCATCATTTACCAAAATTAGGGTATCATTGCCCTGCCTGTGATCCTGCCCACTGTTATTTTGTTATTTTCCATGGAATGGGTCTGTCTTCTGACTGCGGACGTGGCATAAGGGTATCTTAGTCACCATATGAAGGACAGGGCACCGAAAGCCGATGGTGTGTACCCCAGCCTGAGCCGGTTACTCTGCCCAGTGGTGGAGTCTCTCATTGAGTGAGATCTGTTTAGGGTGTTCAGGTAAGGAGCAAAGGTCAGTTTCATGTTATGTTAGTATTTTTCCTTGAGTTGTAGTTTGTATTAGTAGGGATGGGTAAAGCTGGATCAGTGGGAATGAAGCAGAAATGGTTTCCTAGAGAAGTCCCAGTGGATCTGTGGTGGTTGCTTTGCTCAGAGTTGACTCACTCTGTCCAGAGGGGACCTGATGAGCAGTAGCAGAGTCTGCCTTGCAGGACAGAGCCTGGTCACGTGGATTTTTCCAGGATAGAGATGGCTACATGCCATTACCCCGACAGTTCCTCACAGGACCTGTAAGTAAGGTTTCTTCAGGTAGGAAGTGCTGTGGGACTATGTGGTTACCTGCAGTTTTGGTGTATTACTTGGGTTTTGCCATTTTTGATATGTGCAAGAGTGTGTGTGTGTGTGTGTGTGCGTGTGCATGTGTGCACTCATCTGTAAGTTATAAATCACCATGCCCCTCAGCCAAAGGAAACTGTAGCTCCTTGTTCCCAAAGATGCCTGAGAACTGCCCACTGAAAACACTACCATCATAAATAACCAGGGAGATGCAATTTCCCACATCCCAAAATAGGAAAATGGCTGCAATTTCTCACCATACTTTTTTTTTTTTTTTAAATAAGGGGCTTATGACTTAATGAAACCCTGCTTTCTGGTCTTAGCAGCTGGCACGACCTCTGTTTATAGTGTGTGTACAGATGTGCAGAACCAGCCTCAGGCCCAGGGCTGGATCAGTCCACAGACTCCTGCCACCCCTAGACTGCTGAACTGAAACTTTAGGTATTAATTATAAAGTCAGGGAAGGAGGAGGGGGAAGACAGAGCTGAAGGCCACACTGGATTTTGGCACCTGTGGGACAGCAGAGAGGATGTGGCATCTCTGACGGTGCCAGAAAGAAGGAGGAAGGGCCAATGAGGGAGGAGAGATCAGGTGTTTGGTGCTAGTGGTTGTAACAGGTTATGCAGAAGGAAATAAGAGAAGGGTCATGGAGAACCTACATCAGGGAGGAAGATCAGGGAAGGGACATTGCAGAGATGCCAGAGGAAAAGACAGTAGCTAAGGGGGTGAAATGCTGGGGTTTCAACCCCAAGGCCCAAATTAAGGTTGACATATGGGTGATTCCCACAGCCCTTCACAACGGGGTGGTGAGTTTACTTTAAGCTTCCCTCCAGGGTGCGGCCGGCCTTGCAGGGAGAGCCATTGGGTAAAGGAGCCCCAGGTGTCTGCAGTAAGTAAACAAAGGTCAGGTGTCCCACTGAGGGATAAAAGCTGGGACCACTTGTCTGTCTGTGAAGTGGGTGAGGTTTGCAGAGTTTCCTGTTGGGGGAGGGCCTCCTGCCTCCCTAGAACTGGGCTCCAGTCAGGTCTGGCTTTTGTAAATGTGGGCTGTGTAGAGATTCAGTATGTGGCTTACTTGGTCTTATGTATTTGGCTTGTTGGCTTGGTTGTCTCCTGTCCCTTCTATGGGAAACTGCATTTCACCATTTATTCCACCCGTTGTTGGTTGTGTGGTGGTGTTGTTGGGGTTAGTGGGATTGATGTTGGTTATGTATAATCTGACTGACTTGTTTGTACCCCCAGTGCTCACCCATGTACTGACTCTTTTGTATCAAATACAATTTAGTTATTGGTTTATCTCTATGCTGGCTGTGTCCTTTATGCTAGGCCTAATAATTGGCAAAAAAAATTGGTGATGAGGATGGCCCTGTTTGAAGTTCCCGGTTGGGAAGGTCCTGTGTATAGTTTGCTGGCCCTCGAATAGATTAAATTTGGGGGACCATGTGAACTGTGGGAGAAGTAGTTGGCAGAGGCTGAACTGCAGGATGTATTAGAAAATATTCAAAAACTCTCCAGTAAGGCACAGGATGCCATAACCTTCAGGAGATGGGGATGGATCCTGTTAACAGCATATAAGAAACAGCACAAGCAGAAAGATCACTTACTGCCTGAATGTTCCTGTATGAGAGCTCAGATTATTACATTAGAAGCTGTAAACAAGATCCTTACTGATAAACTAGACACTCCTCAAACTGTACCTGAGAAGGATACAGTACAAGTTGCCCAGTGTAAATGTGGGAAGAGATGGGGACAATGTAGTCATAAGAAGGTCCACTCAGAGGTTATACAGGTGGATGTACACAGTAACCCTGATAACTCGGATGATGATATCTGGTATCCTGTGGAATCTGATGGGGCTGGTGCCTCAGATGACTCTGCAGATGTGAGACCAGTCATCAGGAGGAAGGTGGAATTTTCTGAGGGTGAGCCACCAGTAAATAGACCTACAATGGAAGATTTCACACAGCAAGAAATCAGTGATATTCTTGCATGCTTCAGTCAGAGACCAGGAGAGCCCCTGCTTGCTTGGATGGTATGTTTATATGATCAGGGAGCATCAGAGGTTAGCCTGGATAATTTTGACTGCAGAAAGTTTGTAACTCTGAGTTCAGACCCTCTGGTGCAGGAAGCATTTTGGACTAATGTTGACAGTACTAATCTTTTGGCTTTAGCCGCTGTGGGGTGCAAGGCAAAATACCCCCTAGAGAATTCCTGGCCAGGTTCTGACTGACCATGGTGTTGCCTAATGAGGCGTGACGACCTGGTTCAGGAAAAACAGCATGGTGGCCAACCCCAGGTTGCTTGGGCCATCAGCACACAGACACCAATGTGGTGGACGGCAAATGGCGTTTATTCGTGTGTAACACAGCATTATATAGCTTGGGTTTACAGCTTCACTTCCGTCTGCTTACGTCGTAAACTAAGCATTATTGCCTGTCAGGAGAGGGGTCCTATCTTTCCGTACAGCGTGATATCTTCCGGTCGCCAGACCCTAACAACCACATCCCTAACTACCACATCTCCCCCCCCTATGCATAAGTAAATTAGCTAAAATACCGTAATTCTATTCCTGTTCTTATTCTATAGTTAACAACAAGCTTAAAAATGTCATAAACTTGAATAAAAATATAAGGCACAGTAACCAGGTGGAAAGTAGGGGGTAAGTGGAAAAGGGTAGTTGCTGGGGATCAATCAATAAAATATTAGTCTTGTCTAGGTGACTATGGTAAATGATTAAAGTAATAAAAATGCCAAAGTTATTGAAACCTACATAATAAGTTGAAAAAGCAATATAACGTATATAGAATGGGTGTACTTCAAAACAACTGCTGGCGGTCAACAAGTAAAATGTTAACTTTTTCTAAATGGCTTTTAACAAACAACACTAGTCTGTTTAATACACAAGACCCAAAAATCAGTGTCAGGAGTATCATGGCAAGTGGGCCCATCAGAGTGGAAACAAGGGTGGTCAGCCATGGAGACTGGTTGAACCAAGACTAGAACCATCCTTGTTGAGCTTCCTTCTCTCTTTTTCTTTGGGCTAGCCTTTCTCTTAGTTCAGCCACTGAGCCTCGTATGACTCTGGTATGGTCTGCATAGAAACAACATTCCTCTCTCAAGGCTGCACAGAGTCTTCCTTGATACATTAGCAAAAGGTCCAGTCCATGCCTGTTCTGCAAGACGACTTCTGAAAGCGAGGAAACAGATTTCTCTAAAAAGGAAATGGATTTTTCGATTCTTAGCAAGTCCTCGTCAATGGTCATCTGTAGCTGAGAAAGTCCTCGGCGTTGGGTTGCGAGGGCCGAAACACCTGTGGCTGTGCCAGCAGCTCCTAGGCCAAGCAGCATTGCAATAGTTATGCCTGTTAGTACTGCTCTTCTGTGGAGCCGGCTAGGTTCTTCTAAAAGGTGGTACACTTCTTCATCTTGGTGATACAGAACTCTAGGAACAGTTAAAACTTGGATGCAAAAGTCAGCAGAGTCATTGAATTTGTTAAGAAACACACAGGGACTCACTCTGGATCGGTGGCAGACCCACATTGCTGACTCGGACTGGGAATGCCAGCTTGGCTGATGGAACCCAGTCAGCGCATGCTATTTTTATTCCCCTCCAGTCTGTGAGTGGAGTTTGTTCCTTTTTTAACTTCCCTTTAACCCAAGTAGGAGTGTTGAGGTTATAGATTTTATCTACCCTAATTTCCTCTTTACCAGAGTCAGAGTCCGAGTTGGCTACAGACCACTCGGCAAGCCACTCATCCCAGCTGGTATCTGACTCGGAGCCGGAAATCGACTGACCAGATACTTCCGGGCTCTGAAGCCTTTTTGTTGGGCTCCAACCCCGCCCCTTTCCCTTAGGATTGGGCCACTCCTTCCCTCCAGGTTTGCCCCGCCTCCTGCTAGGGGAGGGTCCTGCTTTTGTCAGATGACCACTCTGATTGGCTCTCCACCCCTCGCTCACGCTGTCCACCCCTTCTCAATCGCGTCCCCCACCTTTCTCTTTGTTCCCACCGGGGGCATCCTCGCCCTGCCCCTCCCCTTGCCACTCGGCGCCATTTTGGGGTGCATAGGGCGGTGGTCTAGCCCAGACGCCCTCAGACTCTGAGTTCCCCGCGGCACCCCTGGTCTCCTCAGCTCACCCCTCCCAGAGGGATTTGACTCGCTTCTGTCACTCCGTGAACAAGTCGGGGTTCAGGGATTGAGGCGGGGATGGGGATTGGGGGGCGCGGCGCCCTTTTGCGAGTCTTCAGAATCAGCAAAACCATCACCATCTAAGGGGTGCTGCATCTGTGTGGCTGCCCCGACTCCCAATTGTGGGGTAGCCCATAAACAGTTCTTTGCCACCCTCCAAGTTTCCTGCTCTTGTATAGCTTTCTTTAGGGCTTGTTCAACTCTTCCCCCATGACTTAAGGTTTTTCCCACAACCCGAGGACTTTGTCTCCTCGGCTAATGCTTTAGTACATTTATCCCACACTTCAGGGTGGAGAATATCCACCAGCTGGTCAATGACCCCAATTTGTAAAAGCCTCACAACAGCGAGAGTAAAAATCTCTAGGTTTGCACTCAATCCCCCACTGCTTATGTAATTGAGATACGACCTTCACGAGAGCTTCTATCGTCCTCGCGGGTCCTCGGGAACTGTAATCCGACCTTCACAAAATGACCTTCACAAGGACGTCCCTCCTCCTTGTTGGTCCTGGGAGCGTCCTCCCTACAGCAGTGGAACACAGGGCATCCTCCCCAGCAAGCCAGTTCCCGAATCCAAGCGATGTTCCCGAGTTTCGGCACCACGTGTTGCCTAATGAGGCATGATGACCTGGTTCAGGAAAAACAGCACGGTGACCAACCCCAGGCCGCTTGAGCCATCAGCACACAGACACCAATGTGGTGGATGGCAACTGGTGTTTATTCATGTGTAACACAGCATTATATAGCTTGGGTTTACAGCGTCACTTCCGTCTGCTTACGTCATAAACTAAGCATTATTGCCTGTCAGGAGAGGGGTCCTATCTTTCCGCACAGCGCGATATCTTCCAGCCACCAGACCCTAGCATCCACATCCCTAACTACCGCACCATGGTATACTTTGCAGGATGTTATACAGCAATTGAAGGAAGAAGGAATGAAACTGGTCATTCATGTAGGCCATGTTGATGTATTGATGCAACTTTGATTGTCTGTGCCTATGAGAAATGCAATCATTAGAACTGCTCCACCGGCTTATAAGAATGTTCTTGTAACTCTCTTACTGAGTGAAACAAGAAATCCCATTAGAAATGTACTTGAGAAAATGCATCAGCTAGGTGACCTTAGAGAATGGACTTCCCGGGAGCATCAGTGCTATCGAGAATTCCGATGTCAGTGGGGCCCCTGGGAGTATACACAGAACCGAGACACCCAACATGATAAAAATACCGGACGTCGGCTGTCTCGAGGACAATTGTTTAAAGCTTTATTGAAAGATGGCGTACCTCTCGCTAAAATTGATGGTCTTGACACCAGTGAATTATGGAGGTTGTACAGAGAGGGTTACAGAGACCCCCTAGGAAAAGTGCAGAATTATCAAGCACACTGGTCAGAAACTCTTCAGCCTACAGCACCCCCTCTGGATCCTCAACGGGATCTCGCCTTTGCTCACGGTGGGCCCTCCGGGAGCAGTTTGGTTGTTCCGGGGAAGAACCACGAATGGCAGCAGTATTCTGACCTGTACCCCTCAAGAGATGATAGGTACTGTAATCCATATTGAAATATTGGCCAAGCTCCAGTACATTGGGCGTGGGAGGACCAACGACCCCATGTGGAGCTACAAATATTCTGGAAAAACCGGTCCTCTCAGATAGTAAAGGCTCTAGTAGATACCAGAGTGGAGGCCTCCTTGATTTATGGAAATCCAAAGAAATTTAAAGGTCAATCTGTGATTATTACAGGATTGGGTGGAAAACAAATTGAAGCAGTACAAACCCGAATCGATATGAAAATTGGAAATCTTCCAAAATGACAGTATACAGTCATGATTGTTCTGATCCCAGACTATATAATCGGAATAGATATTCTAAAGGGACTTACTTTGAATCTTTTTGATGGTCGGTATCAATTTGGGGTAAAGAGTTATATCACTAACCGAAGTGATAGTAGGGAAGATAGATGCCTCTGGTTCAGATCCCAACTGCGACCAAGGTAGTAACCATGAAACAGTACAGGATTCCAGGCAGTCATGAAGAAATTTCCCAAACAATCAAAGATTAACTGGCTGCGGGGGTTCTAAAACTGACTACTACAATGTGGAATAGTCCAATCTGGCCAGTCAAAAAGGCTGATGGATCCTGGAGAATGACTGTGGATTATAGAGAACTGAACAAGAGCACCCCACCTCTTCCCAACAGCTGTACCTGATATGATCACTTTAATAGAAAGAGTTCAGAGGCATCCCGGCAAGTGGTATGCTGTCATTGACCGGGCCAATGCATATTTTATGATTCTGATTGCAGAAGACCACTGGGATCAATTTGCATTTACATGGCAAGGATGGCGGTACACCTTCAACAGGTTGCCTCAAGGATGGGTGCATAGTCCGACTATTTGCCATAGAATAGTGGCTGAGCACCTGGATGAGGTACAGCTCCCTTCTCATATGCAAATGATCCACTATATTGATGACATCCTGATTCAGGGCACCAATGAGGGTGAATTACAACAAATGCTCGCAGTGCTACTAACGCATATGAGATGAATCCTACTAAGATCCAAGGGCCATCTCAGACAGTTAAATTCCTAGGAATACATTGGAACTGTGGTCATTGAGAAATACTACCTAAAGCTCAACAAAAGATTCTTGACTTTGCTATACCACAGAATAAGAAGGAGGCGCAGAGATTTATCGGGCTGTTTGGTTTCTGGAGACAACATATTCCACATGTAGGACAGATTCTGGCCCCATTATATAAGGTAACTCACAAAAAGCATGAATTTGAATGGGGAAATGAGCAGCAGGCTCCCTTTGAATTGGCAAAAGAGGCTATTCAAAGGGCTTTGGACTTATGGCCCATGCAGGATGGTGAAGTAGAACTGAATGTATCTGTAAATGGGTCATATGCTAATTGGAGCCTCTGGCAGAAACAAGGGAAGAGAAGAGTCCCCTTAGGATTTTGTGGAAGAAAGTTACCAGAGGCAGGGCATAATTACACACCCTTTGGGAAGCAACTGTTAGCCTGTTACTGGGCCTTGATAGAAACCGAGCAGCTCACAATAGGCCATGAGGTGGCCCTGTGCCCCGAGATCCCTATTATGCAGTGGGTTAAAAGCTCCCCGAAGACTCACCGAATAGGGTATGTGCAAGAATCCAGCATTATAAAATGGAAATGGTACATCCAGGACAGAGCAAAGGTGGGACCTGGTGGTGTTGCTGCTCTCCATGAGCAAGTAGTGGCTGCCCCCATGCAGGATCAAGAGATAAAGCCTGATCCTATAGTTGAACAGGAATCCCCTGTGCAATGGGGAAGACCCTGGATCAGCTGCTACCTCTTGAAAGGGAACACACATGGTTTACAGATGGGTCAGCTAAATATATAGGATATATAGGTTTTGGAAGGCAGTGGCTTATCATTTTCATTCAGGGAAACTCCTGGAGACCACAGGAGAAGAGGAAAGTAGCAAATATGCTGAGTTGTATGCAGCATATATGGCTTTAAAACAAGAGGATTTAGGGGAATGTCACCTATACACTGATCTTGGTCAGTGGCAAATGGATTGGCTACTTGGCTGCCAACATGGGTAGCCAAAGATTGGAAAATTTATTCTAAAATAGTCTGGGGAAAGTCAATATGGAAAGATATTTGGGAATTGGTTCAAAGAACCAAGGTGACAGTATTCCATGTAGATGCTCATAGTAATATAAATTCACTTGAGCATCTTTACAATTCTGTCACTGATAACTGGGCAAAGATTTCCCAAGCCGGACTGGAGTTCCCTCAGGAAGGAGACCATGAAGGCTTGGCAAAATGGGCACACCAGAAATGTGGGCATCTTGGGGAAAAGGCCACTTACAAGTGGGCCCAAGAGCGTGGCATAGTTATGTCACTGGATATGATCAAAACAATAATTGCCCAGTGCCCTGTGTGCCAGCATACTCATAAGTGCCTGGTACCAAATATCATAAAAGGAGAATTGGGAAGAGGGAAATTGCCAGGACAAATCTGGCAGATGGACTATATCGGCCCTTCACCCCAGGACCGAAGGTGCAAATACATCTGCACTGCAGCTGACACATATTCAGGATACTTGATTGCTTATCCCTGCAGAAAAGCCATGCACCATAGTACTACCTCTACCATAGATATAATGATCCTATACTATGGCATCCCCTTACAAATACAAACTGATAATGGGTCCCATTTCTGAAATAAATTCGTACAGCAATATGCGGAGCAGCACAACATTCAGTGGATCTTCTGTATCCCATACTATCCGCAGGCTGCAGGATTAATTGAAGGAATGAACGGGCTTTTAAAGGAGCCGTTAAAAAAGCTGGGAAATGGAAACCCATCCCGATGGAGATCTAACCTCACAGATGTGCTCCACACCCTCAACAATAGATCCATCAGGGAGATGGAGACACCCTTGATGTGCATGACTACGCCCAAGCTGCAAATAAAGCCTCTAATGGTAACTGAAACTTTAACCTACTGGGAAATGGTTCCAGGTGCAATGGCCCCCTACCAGGCCACTCCAGAGGCTGCTGGGCTAGATCTTTATGCATCAGAACTGGTAAAGAGAAATCGAGGCCAGACAAGGGTTATTAACACCAGGATAGGAATCCAAATTCCCCCAAGACACTTTGGCTTAACTGCTTGCTCAAACCTAGCCCTAAAAGGTGTTCATGTAATGGGAGGAGTGATTGATGCAGACTACCAGGGAGAGATCAAAGTAATCCTGCTGAATAACGGCGAACAAGATTTAGTTATTCAACCCAATGATAGAGTAGCACAGCTATTAATATTACTAATTTTGAAAACAACGGTGAGGTAGGGGGACCCACCCCAAGTCACTACTGTTTGTGGAGACAAAGGATTTGGATCTACCAGCTTTAGTAATGGGGCAAAAGTATGGGTCCAAGGGCCGAGTGGCCCCCCTGAGACAGCTGAGGTAATAGCTGTAGGAAAAGATAACACCATCCTAATCACGAAGCCTGGACAGAAAAAATGGGAACATGTTCCCTCAAATAAATGTTATTTGCGGGAATAACAATGGTCTAAGGTTTTGTCTTCTAGATCTTGCGTGGCACCGCTGAGAATATGAAATCACTCCATGACAAATGTATTCGACCCAAATGGGCAGCGTGCCGACTGGAATACTTTATGCTGGCTGTGTCCTTTATGCTAGGCCTAATAATTGGCAAAACAGGGGGGCAAGAGTGGGGTTGTGGGGGAAAGCAGAGGAGACCCCAGTGAGGCTGCAGAAAGGGTGTCAGAAAGGAGGTGCTTAGGGGGCGACCAGGGACTCTGCAGCTGGTGCAGGTTCTCAGTGGGTGCTGAGGCAGGTCCAGCAGGCCAAGGCAGGGGTTATTAGCACAAGCCAGTGGGCTACCTACACCTATGCTGGTCCCAGTAGAGGATGTCCTGCAGTCCTAGGAGTGACAGCAGGACACACGGCCAGTGCAGGCAGCCACCTTTGAATCTATGGGTCACAATGCCTTGGCACAGCAGGAGGTAGCTGATGGGGCTTGCTGCCCTGGCAGGGGAAGATAACTCAGGAGACACGGGTGGTGACACAGTTATAGTGAGTAGGGTTGTGCTGAGGCCAAACACAGCTTGCAACCCCTACAAAAAATGTTACTGTATGATCACAATAAACAGATGCCAGCTGTTTGCAAGACACATGTTTGGCCAAGTTGGAAGAAGTGCCAGCGTGCACCAAGATAAGCACGCCCTGCCACAGAACAGCATGCTTTCTCCCTGGCCTCCTCTACATCAAAGGGATCTCTAGTCTTTAAACACAAGGGCGTTGGTTACCAGGAGATATGGGCACCTCCTGGACATTTGTTCTCCACCTAAAAGATACCTGTCTTCCAGCAAGGCATGCTGTGATATACTTTAAGTAGTAGGACTAGATACAGCCCAGCTCCTTGCAATCAGGGCAGAGCCTTTCTTGGGCCCCAGGAAATCCAGGTCTGTACTATTGTTTCTTGGTGCATCCCTGAGGGCCTCTAGTTTGACCCTGTAGTGATTTGGACTTCACATGTGACCATTTGCTAACAGCCAGCATGAGATGCAATGGTAAAATGTTTTTTCCAGCATCTGTTTCCTCAACAGAACTCTCATCCCTAATGAGGAGGGTCAGCATCTCCTCCTGGGACCAGTTTGCACCCAGTCCCAAGCCTGAAAGCACTTTTGCTGTGCAGAGGCAGTGGCAGCATAGCTCCCACGTCCAGGGAAATGTGTGGAATGAAGCAGAAAGACAAGCATGTTGATTAAGTTAACACCCAGGAACACCTGAAATCAGAAAGGAGGAGGGGGGAAGCCTTATCTCTAAGTACTGAGGCCATCAGGCTGGACCTGGCGTACTGCAGACTGAAACAAGAAACAACTGGTATACTAAAATAAATGACTCAGAAAAAGGTTGGTCATACTTGATTTGCCAGAGGCAACTTTTGGTGAGTGTGGAGGCTGTGACATGCAGCAGTGACCACTTTCAGATTATTTGTTTTGAGGCAATCCTGAATCTATCATCTGGGGAACCATTGCCCTGAGAACCTTCAGGCAGTGATGTCTATCTAACCCTGAAGGAGGGTGGATTTCAGTAGAAATGAGATGGAGGGGGGAACAGGCAAGGGGCTTACATTGCTGGTAGGCAAAACTGGTCAACAAATGAAACATTTTAGCAAAATAAAAAAATTAGGGGTTTTTTTTTAGAAAAAAACCTTCATGTTCCTAATGTTTTCTTTCTCATAGAGAAAATAAAAATTTTGGGATTTCAGAAGAAAAAAAATCCTTTTTAATTTTCAATACTACATTTTCCACCAAAGCCAGGAATGAAAATTAGTGAAGATGGCATTCATCTTGGAAGGAAGAAAACAGATCATCTCTAAACACATTAAAGGAAAATTTAGATGTCTTTCCACAACAGTGTTTTGCCATGCCATGTCCTAGGTCTCTCTCATTTTGCACAGAGAGTCATTGCATGAGTACACACTTAGGACACCCTTTGGTAGCAACATCCTCTCAGCAGGGTCTTCCTGGGACAGCTCAGATAACAGAACAAAACATTTCTTCTAAAACCAGCTCTCAGTCTCTGGGCACTCTCAGTCTGGTTATATAAGTGGCTTTTGAGTACAAGATTTGGCTTGGTCATTACAAACTCCCATCCTTAAATAAATTTATATTGGTGATTCACAGGGAATGTTTACTCCTTCTTCCCTGAGTTCCAGCCATCAAACAAATGGGTTTTGCACTAATGAAAAGCAGGAGTACTCCCTTAGCTGGGAGATAGGGTGTCAGGAAAGGAAATAAATGGGTGAAAAGCGATACATTTCTTCTTCTCTTTGAACTGCAAATTTGTGTCAGGACCTCCCATTTCACAAATGTGATATATATGGAGTTATTTGACTTCAGATTTAAAAATCCATAAAGCAAACAAATTCATCTTCCACATGGATCTCAAAAAGAACAAGATATTCCTTTTCACTGAAGCACAATTGGGAGTCTTTAAATTTTATTATTTTTTTTTTATTTCCCTACCCTAGCAGGGTGGGATGTGTTTCTGAAGGATACTATATATCTTTCTTGCCTGAGCCGGACTCCCTGTTTCATGGCAGAGAACAAGTCCAGTTGAGAGGGGTCAAGACCTTTAGGGAAAAGGGTAGTGTTACCACATTGCAGAAAACCCAGATTTATCAGAGGGATGATTACCATCACAACAGACTGTAAATGAATGTTCTCAAATATAAATCTCAAAGATTTAAAAGGATGCTGGTATTGACTATTAAATGGAGTCAAACTGTTGATAAAACATGTGGAAGATTAATTCTGGTGTTGTAGCAGGCTTCAGACAGCAGCTCTCAGCCCTTTCTGCTGGTACGTTTTGTTGCTCCAGCTCTAGGAACAGCTCCCAGTCTCAGCATGGTCATGCTCATGGAAGAGTGCTCTCTGGGATACTGAAGGCATAACAGCAATTACAACTACATAAGCTGTTACAGAGCAGTTGCATTTACAGTAGTGAGCTGCAAGATGAAAAGGACACCTGGTAGCAGCCCCATACTTCTCCCTCCGTGCATCCAGTGTGGCAAGAGTTATGATTTCTGAAGCAGATTCATGTGATTCATGTCATCAGAACTAAGGTGAATATAAGGTAAAAACAGCTGTGCAAACTCAAGATCCCGCTTTCCTTTGCCTTCCTCCAGCAGACAGTTTTAAAAGCAGAAGGAAGAGTACATCATTCACGGTAAATCTTGAGTGGTCTTACCTCAGGAAAACCCTTCCAAAAATCAGTGATTACAGGAATACCTGAGCTGGGAGATGCTTCTGACTATGTTTAATAATCACTGCAGAACCCAGTTATAACTATCATAACACCTCAGCAAGAAGTTCCACTGTGCAATACGAGCATTTTTTGCCACCATTCAGAGAGTTCTTACTGATGTCATTTTAACTACATTTTTATACTTGAAGAGTTTTCAAAGCATTGTAAAATTATAGGAGAGTGAACTGGATGCAGTTCTGCATGTGTTGGATTGTGAGCTGAATTTGGTGTTTCAGCTTAGACTCTTTATCACTGGGGAGTGAAATACTCCCAACAGCCTGGTAAAGAGCAAAAAAACCCTCTTAAACATAAAGGAAACAGAGAAAACAAATAACTCTGAACTTTGTTATTATTATTTATGAGAATATTTCCTATTCCTAAGAAATAACGTGCAAAGTTATTTTCATAGAACATTTTTGCAGAGCATCTCAGTGCTGAATTCTATGACCGAAAAAGGCTTCTTAGGGTTTCTGAACTGCTTTTTCCAAATTCAGGTAGCATATAGGATTTTCCAGTGATCTTAAACACTTGTATTTGGCCAGTGAATACTTGGGATGTCACAGAGTTCTGGAGCCAAATGATGTTCCTTGCTTGTTACTGAGCTTACCCCTTCACGCATCCAAAGGGTACTGCAGAGCTTTCACCTTATAAAAATGTTCCCAGAGCAATGGAAGAAGAAGTAGTTTAAAGAGCTGTTGAGAACAGAAGATTATACAGGAGTGAAATGTTTCATATAACAAGAAAAATTTAGAAAGCAAAACGAACATTACAAAGTAACAAAGCAACAGAAAGAAAAGCAGAAATATTTTGAAATGCATCAGTGTATTCTCATGGAGATGCCCTTTAGACAGCTATGTGCCATTGGGTTTGCTCTCTATTCACCATTTAAGGAGCTCCTTGCATTATCTGTGCATCATTGCAACATTGATCCTAGTATGCAATGAGTAATTGTGTTTGCTTTCAGTGAAAAGCTCCAGCCCCCCCCCCCCCCCCCCCCCCCCAGCTTGGTTTCTATAGCCACGTTCCTGTAACCATTCTTGAGATGGTGCCTGATATTGTTCCACTAATTCATTAATAACATGTGTTGTGGCTTCTTCTGATGTAAACATTAGCCAGGATTTCATGAAGTTTTTAACAAACTCTTCTACCACCACATACATTAAAATGAAAAAATATCGATGACCCTTTTTCCAAGCCATTAATGATGACATGCAATTTGGCTGATGAATCACAAGTTTGCTGTAGATTTAGGCTATGTTTGTGTCCATCTCAGTGGAGTCTTTCCCCTTCTTCTCCATGGTAACTGCTCTGTCTCTGACATCACTAGCCAAAATAGAGCATGGAGGTTATAAAATCCTGAGGGGGTGTGGGATGGGGAATGGCAGAGACAGATCAAAAATATAGTTGAATAAAAGAAACTTACTTAACACTTCAGTCTCCAGACAGTGTCCAGTGCATTGATCAGGCAAAGGACACCTGAAATCTGAGAAACTGGGATATTAGCATTTTGGAGCTGGAAATTTAGGTAGGGTTATTGAGAAAAGCTGGAAAATAAAACAATCTGTGTTTCCTTTCTGGACCGAGTCATGATGCACTCGATCCATATGATTTTCTTTCTTGGCATCAGAAATCTCCTTCATCACAATGAGAGTAAAGAGCCCCATGTTGGGAGTAGAGAAAGCTCTTCAGCAACTATGGAAGAGAAGGGCAGAAATCTCAGAGTAAGTGTACTAAAGCAGATGCCAGTACTACTCAGTCTTTATCACAATCTTTATCTGTGGTCTGGGATGCTGCTTTTCTAAAACCCAGACCCCTGAAATCATGAGCTAGATGACCATGTTAACTTCAATTAAAAAAAAAAAAAAAAAAAAAAAAGGTGAAAAAAAAGTGCAGACGACTTCTGTTAGGAGAGACAAATCTGACAAAAAGAGGACAGGAGGATGTTCAGACTCATCTTTGTTCATTTGAACAAGGCTGTCAGTCTTGGAAGGGTTAAGTCTTTCTAGGGGAATGGAAACTCAGCTCCAGACTTGTTAGATCACTGACGTGACAACACATATAAACAGAAGTGAAGCGTTAAGATAATGCACATACACCAGGTCTGTGCAATGTCGGGATCATTTTGGTTCACTTCACAAAGCTATTATCCCTTTTTAACTTGCATGGTTAGCCAATTTTAAACGTCCCATGGACTGTTTCATTTAGGAGAAGAAAGCTAATAAAGGATCCCTGTATTTCCTTACTGCAGCCCTGTTTTATTTACAGAGAAGGTATATGAAACCCTCTTCCCTTGGACAAAAGAGGAATGAAACAACAGGAAACAAGTTTCTTTGTTCACAATTCTGAGCCTGCAGTTAGTCCCAAAATCTTTTTCTCTATGTTCTTTCATTCCCGTGTTTTCCCCTTTGCAGCACTAGCTGCTTTTTTTTTTTTTTTTTTTTTCTCCCCTAAACTAGATGTATGTAGGGGTTTTCTTTACTTTTACTTTAATAAAATGTCTTCTAGGAAATTTAGAAAGCAAGTTGTCCAATGAACAGCAGAAAGAATGCAATACGAGTTCCTATAAATTCACACCCACTGTCTCCGTCTCTATTTCACTCAGAGCCCAAACAGGCAGTGATCATCTGGCTGATATCCGTTTGCAGTTTGGCTTGACAGCATACCAAACTGGAAAAATGTACACTGTGGCCTTTTCCTCAGCAAGTTACTAGCTTGGATATCTTCACTTGGTCATTGATTTTCATGCAACTTGTAAGAATTTATTACCTTTGTGACTTTCACTGTAGAAACTAGAGAGACTGATACCAGACAGCATTGTTTCATGTCTTATTTCCTTATGACAGCCAGATGAAAAAAAAACCAAACCACACTTCTTTTTTATTTCATTGAACTAAAGAAAGAAAAAAAAGGAAGAAGAGAGGTAGGGAGGGTGTGAGAAATATGGGGAATGAAAGAAAAATACATTTTAAGCCAACATGAGAGGAGAAAGAAAAAAGAGAACAAACATTTGAGGGGAAATAGAGATGAAGAATCAAATATAATCTATACATATAATTTAGGTAAAGGAATCTTAGTCTGTTTATTTTATAAAATGAATTAAAGCTGCCTTGCAAATACTGGTGCAATTAAATCACATTTCTCAAAGTCAGACATGAAATAATAATAAAATCTAGTTACACCATCTGCAGAAACAGCTGTCAAATGTCTGCTGTCTTTTTATTTTGGTGAATCTGAATGAGTTTGGGCCTTGCATGTGTGCACAGCATATATATAATTATATTAAGAGGACAGGTGACATAATGTGGTCCTTTCTCAAGCTGTTTTTAGCCAGGTGTTTAAACACACATGTTCCAAAATGCTTTTGGCTGAAAGGATAGATAGTACAATGTGGTCAAAGATCCAGTGTTGAGGTGTGGACTTGTGTCCAGCAGGAGCAAGGGCAGTGGTGGGGAGCTGTCGAAGAAAGGCAGCAGATCCCAGCCCAGGTACCCACCTCAGCCCCAGCTCCATGGGATGCAGGGCCAAGGGACCTCCAGCGACCTCCTTGGCCCCTCTTGCTTCTTCGAGACCAGGGTCTTCCAGGTCCTGCAGAGTAACTGCCGCCACATGACTTCAAACTCAAGAGAGAAAGGTATGGTGTGGTCCACCACTGTTAAGGCCTCTTGTCCTACTCCATGCAGCGAGGAGCTTCCCTTCCCGCTTCTGTCCCTCACCATTGCCTCTGACATGGTGGCTGGCCCCAGTGAGCAGAGAGACCACGCCACCCTTTGATGGAAATGCTCTACCCTCCAGCTCTCATGGTCATGCACTTGTAAGATGAAGGCTGCACTGGCATTAGGAAGGATGCCATAGTGCCCGAGGTGTTGTATGGAGTCACTAGTGTGAAGCCATGCAGGATGATGCCGTCACTTGCTCTCGTGACCAGGTGAGAGACTGGCGCAGAGCAGGAAGGGGAATGTAAGAACTCATCATGGGGTGATTCAGACATGAGCAAGGTGAGCCCAGAGGTGCAGATGTCAGCTCAAGAGTAATGAAGAAGCCTTGACATCCCTTACCAGGTCACTGTTTCATGGCTGGGCACATGCAAATCCCAAGCGTTAGACTTCCACCTCACTTTCTCCCTCATCTTGTTCTTTCACCACACCATGATGTGTGGCCTGAGCTGTGCAATTCATCACCATGCCACAACTGCTCCATGGGGTCATAAAAAGCTATACCTAGCAAAGAGTAATGGGGCATACACATATTTTAAAATCAGTGAAAAGACAAGGCACAGATGACAAGATTCCAACCAAGAGCTTCAACTCCATCTAACACTGCAGCTGGGATCCATCTAAAGAATCAGAGGGATTTTAGGGGTACACTTCCACCGGTGAACAGGCAGGCTGATTACTCATTTAAGGTAAAGATGGAACTCTGTTGTCTAGACTGATTGGAGAGCATTGCTGCCCATCTCAAAGTGGAAAAAAGGCATTTTGCTCTTTGGGGTCAGCTGTTCTGTTCCTCTTCTGTGTGGGCTCGAGTTAAAGGTTTTTTGAGGACACTTGGTTTCATGCTGATGTGGCTGGTGCACTCATTGGTACAGAGTTTCCTGGATGCCTGATCAGCTTTTTCAGGTCCCCATGTCACATGAGAGTCTCAGAAGGAGCTTCCAGCTGCTGCCTCATGTGGTGGTCTCTCCCTTGTCCTGGGTTAAGCTGCAGATACGTTGAGTGACAAATCTAGGTACGTTGAGTGACAAATCTAGGTTTTCTCCAGCCATGTGACAATGAATAAACCCTGGCTGTATGATTCAGATCATGCAGATGCTGTGTGATCTGAGTGAGGATGAAGGGGCTGATGCATAGTTTGAAAGGCAGTGGAAGAACCTGAAAACTGGTGTCCTCCTTGTCAGGCAAGAAGGCACAGATTGGTTTCTCCAGCTGTGGCTCCTCTGCTTTATACTGCCTGTGCCCTCAAGCTTGCAATCTGCTTCAGGAGACATACAGTGATTCAGGTTTCACAGCATTCACTTTTGAATTCAGCAGTGTCTGCCAGGCATGTGCCAGTGAGAAAGATTGGATGGGTCTTGACCAAGTCCTACAAGAACAGCAGATTCAGATATCAAAAAGAAACATCAAGGAAGGCCGTGAAATTATTTTAACTGTTTATGGATTCCCTGGTGATTTTCGGCAGCTGTATTCAATAGTCCCCTATGGCAAAAGACACATTCTGAGTGTGTGGTAGAAACGCCGTTGCTGCCTGGTTGGGATGAGCACTCTTTCACTGTGGAGGGCCAAACGCTACAGCCTGGTTGTGAGAAGGCACTTTAGGAGGCAGAGAACATCTGCCTGCTCATAGGCAGAGGATGTGAAATGACAGCATGGCTCACTGCCATTGGACCCTAGTTGTAGCTATTACTGCAGATAATTTCAGGTGTTGCCATCTTATCAGCACACTTTTTCTAGAAATGTGTATCTTAGCACATTTCAAAAGAAGCAAGCAACCCACAATAAACATGCTAATTAGCAAGCAGAGCTGATAAGAGACCAAAGAGAGATGCTGAGGGAAAAAATGCCACAAATCGTTCATAGGACTGGGCATTGCAGCTCTCAGCCAAACTCAGATCCTGCAGTCAGTATCCTGGCTTTGTGGGGTGACATTTCCAGCCTTTGAAGTCACATTTTCTTTTGACACCTTTATATGCTGAAGATGAGCCCACACTGCAGTCTTCGATGTGCAGAAACAGATGCAGTCGGGCTAGTACAAATCATTCCTGAGGCAGAGCAGAGCCGAGTGGAGCACAGCTTACAAAGCGTTCAGACCCTGCTGGCGATGCAGCAGCCTGGCTGGGCTGCTGGGGCTGGGGCTGGGACCTGACTCCTGGGAATGCCAGGAGGCTGCTGGGACTACTACTGACTGAAGGAAATGGCACCTCACTTCAGGAACGAATCACAAAGTCGTCTCTTTCACGTTCCCATTAACCACACAAAATTTGTCCTTTTTTCCCTTACTCTTTTTCTGGGCTCTCTCCCAAGTGCTTTCCCAGAATTTCCATGAAAACTAACTCACAGCACAATGGAAATAGAATTAAAAAATAGTTGGGTTTTTTTTTTCTTCTTGCTGGACTCAGCTTTTTTAAGGTGAGAAAGTCACAATGGATGAATGGGGAAATTCATTTCCGTTTCAATTTTAAACTGCAAGGGAGTGGGTCAGCCACTTTGTTCTCTGAGTGAGGCACCATGTGCTGAAAGCTGTTATGTCTAGGCTCAGCTGTATTAAGAAATGCATTATATTAACTTCAAATCTCTTCATGTTGTAATTAAACTCTAGGTGTCCCTACTGGGTGGATTTGTAAAGGCTACTCTTAGCCTAGCAAAGCCAATCTCTCTCCAGGAGCTGCCCCTGTTGCCAAAAGTGAAATAAGCTCTTCAATATTCTGTTTAAAATGCTGGAGATCAAGGCCCTGACTGGGACTGGGTGAAAGAGACTCCTTCTTAGTGTGCCTTTTCAGTGGGGTAAATACTGGGCAAGGTATAGGGGATTGTTAGGGTCAAATGGAAGGAGAAAGTTTTACTTATATTTTTCCCAACAAAAACATGTAAAACCATGAAAAACAGTGTTTTAGCTCATCCTGAAGCCTCTTTGCTCAGGCCAGGAGAAAACACCTCACAGTTGTCTTGTGGATCTTCTGCAAATCTTACTTTAAAAAAACAACAAAAAAAACCAACAAAAAAAACCAACAACAAACAAACCAAAAATGCTATTCAACTATTCAATCAAAAGAAATTCAGTGGTTGGAATGCTGTTTGAAAGTCTGAAGTCACTCTGAAAACTTTGATGTAATTTAGGTTTCTCCAAAATGAAACATTTCATTTTTCATATGTCTAAGTGACATTGCATGACATTTTCAAAATTCCTTCTTCTCTTCACACTTTTTCTTTTCCAGCCAAAATTATTTGCGGATTTTGACCCAATTTTTGCAAGTAGTTCTATTTAGTATTTGTCAGAAAATTTTCCAGATAATCTAGTTGTGCTGGAGTGAGAGGCCAGAAGACATAAGCTGCAGTAACAAGGGCTGTGTGAGGAAGGAACAAAGGAGCAGGGATGGGGATGGTTGAGCAGGGACACAGATGCTAAGGGTCCTGGCCACCATCCTCACTGGGGATGCTTAAATTCAGCAAATGGTGTGTCACAACAAGGGCATCACTCAGGGATCAAGAAGTGGGAGGAAAACCTGGAGTGCAGAAGACTCCAGAAGAAGTACTGAGGGGGAACAGAGAGACAGTTAACTGGAACAACCAAAATAAACCACGAGTGTATCCTCTGGTGACAGTAAAGCTGCACTAATTCATTCCAGCTCAGTAAAGAACTGAATGTAATGAAACTGATTTAAAGCAGATTCATAGTCTATTAAGATGGTTGTGCAGAGGGTTAAGCTCAACCAGCTGAGAAATAGATCTTTGTCTCAGCTGGCCCAAATGGGAATGGAGGGAGGGTGAAGTCCCAGCTGCAGGCTCGGGGGTGCTTCACAGGTAGAAGGCAAAGCTGACAGACAAATTTGTTGCCCATTAGCCTGCCACTCTTAAGACTGTGAGCCCTCAACCTCACTTGCAGTAAACTGGGCTCTGCATGACTATCCCTATATTGGTGGCAGAAGCCAAGCCTCCCCAGACACATCCTGGAGTGGGTGATGAGAAGTGCTGTGCTCTCTGTACGGTGTGAGGTGAACAACATACTGAAAGCATAGACAATAACACACCAAATCAGCCCCCCCTGGATAACACAGTGCTTCTTGAAGCTAAAGCCTCTGCGTTCAGACACTGGCTGGGTTTCTTCACAGCTGAGTATCTAAGCCAGCCTCCTGTGGTGAGGTAGCTGAGCCAGACCCATGGCATGCAGCAGAGCAGACCTGTGAAGGACAATAAGGGTTGTCTCTGCAGACAGTAAAGGAAAGCAGAGGCAGGAGCAAGCTAAAACGTAAAGATCAGAAAATCTAGGAAAGAGTTCCAGCAAACAGCATCTTAAAAAACTGGCAGTGAGTATTCCTCTCTTCCCTTTTTTCTCACTGCCCATCCCTCTATGCTGGACAGGGGTGTAAGTGTCTGGTAGGGCTACACAGCACTGAGATGACACAGCAAGGAGATCCTCTGGGCCCACAGGGACCTGTCCTCCCTCCTACTATTTACATGTTGGGCTAGCTTCCATGGTAAACGACTGTAGATCTGTTTCTTTTCATGTCTGTGTTGTTCTGAGATATTTAAGCAGAAGAGACATCCATGGGAAAGAGGACTTGCCCACAGGGCTGGGGGAAGCCCACATATTTTAAGTATTCCTCAAGGGTACAGAAGATATTGAGGGATAAAGGGAGCCTGGCAGTTTCAGACTTGTGCAAGCATTGGTGGAGGGAGGCAGGACAATACACCCTGGTGATTAAAATGTGAAACTCATAGTTGCCTCACTTTCCCTTGCTGCAGGCTTGCTATCCCATGTCTTGTGTGTAGGACATAATACTCTGGCTCTCTCCTTTGCCACAGTCCCCTTGGGCCAGATGGAGCTGGACATCCTGAGTGTCTTCTGATCCACAGTGCCTGGGTGGGAGATGTGCTGCAGTACCACACTGCCTCAGGGAGTACACCAGCCTCCACAGCTGCTGCTTCCCATTGCAGCCCTTCCCCATCCTCCCTGATATGCTGGATATATCTTTCATCACATAATGCAATCCCTCAAGCATTACACAGGAGGATGCTTGAAAGATATGGGCAAGCAAAACAGGGCCATTTACAGAAAGGAGGCCGGGAAATGGTACTGGTCTCTCCAAGGGTTAATTGGAGAGAGTTATTGCAAGCTTTGGTTTCTTCTCTGCATACTGGAATAATGGGGTAGATCCTTAGCTAGAGTAAATCTGCATTGCTGCACAGTCAAATAATTATCCCTCAGCGCACTTAGCAAGTTGCTCTCATGCAGTCTCCTCTGCCAGTAAATCAGAGCATCCTTCTCAGTTCAACATAAGATCAAAATCTATAAATCTCTGATGATGCCATAGCTCCAGCAGCTCTCTCTGGCCTAAGATATGTCCTATAGTTTTAGTTCCCTGTTTCTCACAGATCAATTCTCATTTTATGAATGCTTTCCAGTGAAAACAACAAATCAAGTAAACAGAGAGCTCTCTGGTATGCTCAGAAAGGAAGAATGACTCCACACCATGGTCAAATCTCTGCTCTAGGCTTCCCAGGCGAGTCCCCTAGTTTTTAATCCATTAAAATAATCTCCTGTAAAAATAGCAGCTGGAATCACAGAAGCCAATGCTGTGGTATGTTAGAGAGTCTTAACACCTTCACTCAGTTTCCACCTCATCCTACAAGTGTTTAAGTGCAGTTCTGCCCTGCTTACATGGAGCTTCATGTGCAGGTAAGTGCTTTTAGGAGCTCTCAGAAGCACAAGGTAGAACAAGCAGCCAGTCTGTGCTGAGGTTGGTGTTGTACAAAGTTGATCTCTTAAGGAGGAGGAAGCAGCACTTGGCCAGATTTCTTGACTTAGGGTGATTGTAGAACACCATTGCCTCAGTAGAAGGGGACGGTATAGACACTAGCCTGACTGCCTGACTAGAATTCTAGGGCTCGAATTGAAGAAGGATTAAATAGCACCACATTCTGTATTTACAAGAAGGGGATGACATAAAAAAAAAAAAAAAAGCTGATAGAAACATGTGAAGGTTAAAATGAAATATCCTAACAATGTGTTTGTAAAGAAAGTGCAAAGATCTGGTGAAAAAGGTATAAAAGTTTTAATTCTAAAAAACTAATGCTGAAATCTAGGTTACCTGATTTCTTGGTCTAATCCCTTAGTTTAAATTCACAAAAGCACTTTCTGTCATGGCAGCAGCTGCAGGCACACAAGCCCAGCAACTGCTATATAGGGGATCCAGGGTATCCCTTTCACTGAAGGGGAAAAGCCATATCCCCCTATAGCCTCTCATGAATACTTCTGACATGCTTGGACTCCTTGCTTTGCTGGTTTGACTCACTAAGTCAGCAGAAAACTTGTTCAACCACAAAATAAAAATGGTTGGCCTCCTGCTAAGCTACTGAGCTGAACTGAGTGGATGGGCTGGGTTTTGGTTCAGAAGAGGATGGGACAAGGGCACTAAGGAGCACAGGAATCTCTGGGACATGGCTTTGGGGGAGGATGGGCAAGCAGAGGTCTAATGTACAAAAGCACATTGTACAATCCAAACCTGTATCCAGGACCTTCATGTATATGAGGACATAAAGGCCCCCTTCCCCTCTTCACACAAGACTTCTGCTGTCCTTCACACATGCCTTCCCCCTCCAGCTACAGTACATGGCTTCAAGATATTCTGCCTGACTTGGTTGTATCCCCTCCAGAAATACCTCCTGCCATCCTGCTATATTTCTGCCAGTGCAGTGCATCAGTGAGATGATGAGACCTATTTTCAACAGCAGACTGGAGGAATTTTTCTGTCAGTTCCTGACTGACTGTTGACTCAAGACCTTGACATGGTGCTTTCCATTCCTCTTACCCATGCACACACTTTCCTCAGAGTAACAAAGAAATGCTTCTCCCTGACTTACTGTGTAGAGCCACTAGAGATAAACTTGTCAGATAGAAATGCCCTTAGAGCAGTTCCACAAGCTTTTAAAATCCAAGCACCACCTTTCCTTTCTGAAAGGGCTCCAAGGACATCCTATGCTCTGTGTTACCGTGGAGTTTTTCATTCACAAACCAGTAACAATTAATCCATTAGAAATGCATCTATTAGTTTTGTTTATCTGTGTGTGTGTTTTCCAGCTTCTACAATAGGAGAATGGTGAGTGAGAGTAGGTTAGGAAAGAAGGGGTTTTGCAGTCATTTGCCTGGTCACAACCTGATCTTTCTCAAGTACCATCCAAGGATACCATGCTGTAAGGCCTGTTTCTATCTTTCTCTCTACCAACAGCTGCCATCTCCCCTCCTCTCCTTCCCAATGGGACTGGGGCTTTTTTGACCTTTCAGTACACTTGTTTAGAGACCAAAACCATTGGAGAACGAATAATTTATTTTTTCTGTGACCTAGCCCTGTGCTCTGGGTTACATTGAAGACAGAGGATCACCAATGTCAGGGCAAGGGAAGGGCACCTGGCTAGGGAGAAGGTGAAGGACAAGCTTGCCAGAGACAGGTGGCCACTGGATTTGAAACCACACATCTCAGACCATATTGGTTCAGTGGATGGGGAAACACTGCCCAAGGACCTTGATGCTGGCCTAGATGCTGAACTGCTAGTATCTTCCATTTGCCAAAACTGCTGAGCCTCCCTGACATATTTCTTCCCTCACTATAGATATTCACTAAAAATAGTAATATTAAAAATGAAGATTTGTCTTTAGAATGCAAGAGATTACAGGTTTGAGACAGTCCTTACAAAAAGGACTGAAATTAGGAAGCGTTAATACTTTCCTCTGCCAGTCACTTAGTAACTGGAAGTCGTTCCTGCCTGCTGTATTTTTCATTGAGCCTCATAAAAAGAGGTGAAATTGAAAGGACCCTTAACTCAATGGCCAGATGCCAACATCACAGCCCCCCAATACCATTTTCAATGGAATTGAATGGATCAAATGGATTATGAAGAGCACTTTTTTCACAAGGTCTAAGTATTTTCCTCCATGGTCCTCTCCTGGTGGTGAGTAGCTTGCCTTACTGCTATCACAGCTGTAGCTTTTTTGTGGATAAGCGGAAGATTTCACTCTTCTAGGCTGTCAGTTAGGTGGCTTTCACCAGTTACAGCCAGAATGATGATTAAAATAAAGCGCAGCCTTTTGTGCTGCCCTTTGCAAAAGAAATTCTCAGCCATTGCAGATGAGAATGGACTTCTCCCAACTCTTGCAGTCCAAAAGGTGGAACAGAATAACTTTCAAAATGTTAGAAATATATGTTGATTTATCACAATTCTTGTTTCCCATTTAAAGAAACAACTCGTCTTTTTTATATGACCCCTGACATTTTATTTTAGTGGTTTGGCTTTTTCCTGGACCTTTGCTTACAATATTAGTGCAAATTAGTGACCAGTTTTAGACTAGCTCTTACTCACAAAATAGACATTTCTTTTCCTGCTACTTGGCATAACTGTACAATTTTCTGCTCTCAGAAATGTAATACCTTTAATAGGAAAGTGACATTCAGGTATCAAAAGACCCTCTAAATTCTGATCAGGCAAGAACCCCAGGCTATTCACCATTTATGGTCATTTGCAAACAAAAAAGCACTTTCTCAAAGAGCAGCAGTCAGATCCCAGTCTGGCAAATTTTAATTGCCCTTTGGGATGGAATTTTTTTTTTCATTTCCAACCCTAAAGCTTTCTGCAGGCTGTTAAACAGATGCCACAGTTTCATATCAGATGTGTATTTCATAAAGTAATTCCTGCTGTATATAGAGGGAATTAATCCAAAGCCTTTGAAGTAGTAAGACCTGCAGTTGACTTTGGATCACATATGTATGGGCTGTAAAGATATTTGCAAGTTCTTTGGGATAAGAAGACCACATAGATGCAGAACACTACAGGCCAGTAGAAGAGTCTGTGATCCATTTAAGATGGGAACCTGCCTGCTGTGCTCAATATATATATTTCAGACTAAATATGGATAGTAAATGTATTTCTTCATCTTTAAAAGTTTTTGGAATAGCAAATATTCTTCTATTCCTACACTGATATGAATCTACTGGAGGGTGTCTCTCTTCAGTTTCAACAATGACAAAAAATACACAACAAGGTACTGAACAACAATTACTCTCCTCCAAGGACAGTTTCATCCCAGATGTCATATCCCTAAAAAAAATCCTCAGTTTCAGTGGATGGGCACAACAACATTAAAATAATGTTTCTTTGGAAAGTTCCTGTCAGGGAATTTTGTTACAGACAGTTCTAAGCAGAAGCTGCTACTGAGAAGGAGACTCAGAGGTATTTGGCTCCTGCTAGGCATTATTTCTCTGTTTGATTAAGTTCTTAATCTTGTGTTTCCTCTGTGGGTATCGAGCTCCAGGAAACTCCCTTATTCAGATACCTAAAGGGAAATAAGATTCAACTTCAAACAAACAACAATCACCACTCCACTTTTTATCATAATCTGGGGGGAAATGTACCATGAAGCACCACAGCTCAATACCTCCAAAAATCAACTTTGGGATTCAGCATTTAAGAATCTGTCAGAGCTAATAACTTCAAATGCTGCAATAGAACACTGGACTCGCCACAAGAAGCAATTGCAGCACGAGATAAAAAGATTACATGCCAAATGATCTGATGTGAATAGGAAAGATGCTATTCTTAATGCCCTGAGCTTCCATGATGCAGTATTTCAGCTTTGGGCTGAAATAGTAAAGCTAAACTAGAATTGTGCACAATAACATCAGAACAATCAGCTTCTGGGATGGGAGGAGAATTTCTACTTCAAAAAAATTTTTTTTGTTGAATTGCAGTTATTAATATTTAAAACAGCAGCCACTGGAGTCACTGAATCTGATCTGCACACTGCTAGGCTTTATTCCACACATTATAATACACAGCCATTGACCCAGGGACTGTAAATGTGTAAACAGACAAAACAGACATATGGTTGGAGGCAACATGGAGAAGAAAAGATTTGCCTGACACTTAATATCAAATCAGCATCAGAGACGAAAATACAATACAGGGTCCTAGCATGCTAGCTGCTAGAGCCAAGCATCCATCAAAGCCCTCTCCCCTGAGGTTTCACATTTTGCATTAAAAGTATCTCATCTTGATGAGACTTTACCCTGGTGGAAATGGGGAGGGAAATGACAGCAGCTGTAACAAGTAAATCCCATGGGTTAGTTACCTGTTCTGCTTTTCACATATGAAATGAAAAGCCTTTTGGAATAAAGCATGGGAAGAGACATTCCTAAGGGAACATGGATTGAGTCCAGGTCTTCATGTGGGTCCAGGGATTGAGTCCAGGATACATGTGGGCACCTTTTCGGGAATTAAAAATGGGTCCATGGATGGTCAAACATCTGAAGAACACTGGGTATCAGCTGGGGTGATAGTCTGGCAGGCTGCATTCAACCCCAGTCAAGTAATGTTCAGTAAAGGTGGATTCAACAGACAGATCTATTTCCTGGGAAGATTAAGGGAATGCTGTCATATGAAGAGAGACTGCAAGAGCCTATCTGTTGAGTATGGCTCCAGCTAAACACAGCAGGAGGACAATATCAAGTTGGGACAGAAGAGTTCATGACAGACATATTTATAGCAATCTTTTTTCCCCTCTCAAGATAATTCATTTTTTAAGGAAGTTTGAAGTTTGCCTTTAAAGGCTATTTTCACTACCACATACACCCATATCTGTTCCTTCTGGGAAAAAATAAATGATAATACACTGAGTTGGTATTGGTATATAAATCACACATATGTGATTATCATTCTTGATAATGCAGCATAACAATACAATACAGCATTAAGGTAGAGGTCTGATTACATGTCATACAGCAACGGTTGAGCCTCTCTATTTAGATGCTGACTTATTTGGGAGAGCACTTACCCATCTTCCTGAGGGATTTCTGCAGCTCCCCTTCCTGAGGTATCTGAAGACTTCACAGCCACCTGGGAATTTCACTTCTAGTGCTCCCGCAAGTTTGGAAAGTGCTGACCTCCCCTGCCCCACACCTGCCTCCCAGGGCTCCCTGCCTCTGTTTGGGGAGGACTCCTTCTCCTGGCTCGCCCTGGATGCTTTGCCCTTGCTCACTGGTGTCACCTGGACAGGGATGAACCGCAGGACATGTCCCAAGAAAACTGTATCTGTGATCATGCAGATCTGATTTTGCTGGTACAGCACCACCATATGTCCTAAAACACTGTGTTGAATTAACTGAGCCTGATTCTGGGTTAAAATACAGGCACTTTACTTTTCTCCCACAGTGTATGTAGGAAGGGAGTAGAGAGTTCCTGAGTAGTGTAAATGCTCTCCTTCAGATTCCCCTTAACAGTGCCCCAGAGTGTATCTGAAGTGCAGGGCACTGTGTTCATCTACAAGGTAGCTCTAAAGAAGCATCCTTATCTAGGGGACATGAGGTCCCCATTTCTGCACTACTGCTGAGACAAGTTTGCTGGGGCCTAGAAAGAAACACTGCTCATGTCTAAGATGAGGAGCCACAGTTACAGAGCCCTCAGGGACAGCAGACGTCAGCTCAGCAGTGACTTTCACAGATTGAAAAAACTCCATGTCTGGCAGCCTTTTTAGGAGTCTGAAGTAACAGTACAGGCAGACCCATCAGTGGCAAAAGCTGGAGGAGGCAGCAAAAGTCTGGCAGAGAGGTTGGCAAGGAGAGGCTGTGTAAGTGAAGCTAGCCAGGGAGAGCCAGGAATCACCCATCACTCAGCCCAGAGCTATGGCAACATGGAAGGACAAGACAATCAATCTTTCTAACTTACTTGGCTACATGATCGAGTGATTAAGCACTGCATCATAAGGTCACTGTACTTGGAAAGATATTTCGAATCCACAGTGTAGTGAACTGGAGCGTACTGAGCAAGACTAGATGGGAGGTTATTGATTGATTTTTACAGAGACAACTAACTCCTTGACGTAGCAAGAAAAGACCACACATAAAGATCACGCACACTCCTTTAATCAGGCCCCAGGATCTGGGCAACGAAGCACATCTGAATGTCTCTGGCAAGAACATGATCTCACAGAGCACAAAGACGGCATGGTGCACACAAGGTTAGAGACGGCTGAGCCAGAGGACACGGGAACTCAATCTCACTTCAGCACAGAGACCTGTCTATCTCTGCTTTGTAACACGTGGACGACCAAATAACAGGATCATATTTGATAGCTGCCCTCAGAAATGTCAGCCCACCACTCGCAAGGGCAACTGGGTGAAATGTATTTGATTTTAAAATCACCACATTTAGCTGTGATTAAAGCTAGCAAACAAGAAACTTTAATTTATTATTATTATTATTATTATTCATGAAGGATTTTTTGCATGTTTGCTTTTAAATTGCTTCTCTGGAAAAAAAAAGGACTTGCTTCTTTTTGGCTACTTGACAGTCAGATTTTCAACTAGTTACAACCTGAAGAGTAAATAAGGCATATCTTTTTGCTAATCAAGAGAATAATCTGTGCATACATTAAACATTCAATATATTGGAACTGCCGTTCACAATTCTCTAATGGCTTTTTTTTTTTATTTCTAATCTATATAAAGATCACTTTGGACAAAGTTTAGGAAACAACCAAGAATCCAGAAAACTAACATTTAAACTGATAATGTTAGCTAAGTCAAACGACATTACGTGTGCTGGATAGAAGACACCAGAATATTTTACATTAAAACATATGGTTTGTTCTGAAAATAAAACATGCTAATGGAAATTATTTTTCTCTTGAAGTTCATCAGGATTTTATAACTAGTAGATCTCAGCATAACTGTTAGTCCTGACCTTGAAAAGAAAAGCAAATATTCCTTTTTCAATGTCTATCCTGCTTCTTAGCTTTGGGTGGGTTAACAGTTGGACTGATGTAAACTACAAACAAAAGCAGAGAAAATGTTATTCAGCTGCAAAAGCGCTCTCAGTTGTCAAAGTGATCCACCACTTTGGTAAACTCTCACTTCTGGCAGTTAGCCAGTTCAGCCAGTTTTTAAAATTTAAAGCAGTTCATCTCTCTTGACAACTGTTATTTTTAAACCTTGGTCCTTCACTTTTCTTATCCCCCAGAGGAAACAGCCCAGATCTTTAAAGCTAATAACAGCTTCTGCAGCCCATCCCAGCTATGTTGCCCCTTCCCTCAAGCTGCAAAGGCAGATGGCTAGGGTACAGCCAGGCACAGCTGGCACCTCTTGCATGGGGTGGGGGAAGGGAAAGAGGCAGAAGATGCTACAGGCAGATGCTATAGGAGAGGAGGACATAGCTGCCCAGCTGGCCCACCCTTAGTTAGATGCCTAGGCATTTCATTGGCAGAATTAGGGTTTGCAATTGGTTTCCTCGTAGTCTTAGACAGTGCCTAAACTAGCCAATATGCACCTGAAAAGAGAGTTACAACTAAATCCCATCCCTCTCAGGTGCTTTGCTGACTGAGTTGCTGGGTAAATACTGCAAAAGATCAAGGTGTTTGAATACTACTGCAAGAAACAGATAGGGACTGACTGCATTTTAAAGCATGTACGTAGCCATGAATTATTTTTGCTCTGAAAGCAATTCACGTTCTTCACATATGGGTGTTTTTGAATGCAGCCCCCAAAATAACCTCCAGTTGGTTCGGAATGAGAGTACAGAAGAATTTGCAAAGCTGTAAACAGCCAAATTCTCCAGGGAAATAAGTTGCAGCTTTTAGGAGGTCCCAATCAAAGGCTATTTCATATTTTATGGTCATTATTAGCCTCCTAAAGGAGGATGTTTGACTTGGGAACTCCCCATCTCTGTGATTTCCTCTGGCAAGTAAGGCTTAGATGAAAGTTATATGGTCTTTCACCACCAAGTCTCAGACGCTGGGAGAGCACTGGTTAGCAGTTGCTGAGGATGTCCTCTCAAAAGCAGCTCCCACAGATTTGGAAGGTACATAAAACTACTGCAGGAGCTGGAGAGAAGGCCCAGGGATCACCCCAAGGCTCACACCAGATGGTCAGTGCACTAGGCCAGAGAAAGAGACAGAAAAGTGCCCTAGGCAGAAGATGGCTATGGCTGAACTGTGAAGTTATCCATTCCAGAGGGAGCTCTCCATCCCTTGGCCACCCAGTAGAGTGCTGAATCTCTCTTGCTGAGAGCTACCTGCATGAGAGTGTCTTGGCTGTATCTACACTGCGTAGTGCTTGACCAAATCAAGCAGATATTTGAGCCAAATCTGGTGCAGACTCCACTGTGCTGCCTGAAGGTCAGAGCTGAATGTCCATAGAAGGACACCCAGCTTTTGCCTCAGAAGCAGCTGGTTTATCAGTTCCAAAAGAGAGGTGAGAGTGAGCCAACTTACGTGCAGTGTGGATGATCCCACAACCAGGACTCAAGAGAAAAGCTGGGAGCTAAGTACCCCTCTGCTCAGCACTGGTGAGGCTGCACCTCGATGACTGTGTTCAGTTTTGGGCCCCTCACTACAAAAGGACATTGAATGACTCAAGTGTGTCCAGAGAAGGGCAACGAAGCTGGTGCAGGGTCTGGAGCACAGGTTGTACAGGGAGCGGCAGAGGGAACCGGGATTGTTTAGTCTGGAGAAGAGGAGGCTGAGGGGAGACCTCATCGCCCTCTACAGCTGCCTGAAAGGAGGTTGCAGAGAGCTGGGGATGAGTCTCTTTAACCAAGTAACAAGCGATAGGACAAGAGGTAATGGCCTCAATTTGCACCAGGGAAGGTTTAGACTGGATATTAGGAAGCATTTCTTTACAGAACGGCTTGTTGGGCATTGGAATGGGCTGTCCAGGGAGGTGGTGGAGTCCCCATCCCTGGAGGTGTTTAAGAGTTGGGTTGACATAGCACTAAGGTGGTGTAGTTGAGAACAGTCATTGTTAGGTTAATGACTGGACTAGATGATCTTCAAGGTCTTTTCCAACCGTGATGATTCTGTGATTCTGATAAGTTGTTGGCTATCTCTCCACCTATGTGGTGGAGAGAGCTGGCCCAGACTCACAACAGCCCTGTCCTACAGCTGGTGTGTAAGACACACAGAGTTCATAGCCAAAGCAGGAGACTGTTCTCCTGTTCAGGTCTTGGACTCTCTAGAAATTCTTTAAAATTGATATTTTTATTTTTTTTTCTCTTGCCTCTGGCATTGCCTTGGGTATTGTTAGGGCAGAGCCTTAATCTGTTCCCAGCACAGGTTGGCTATTAGTACTTATACCACTGCAGGCTGGCTGAGTGAGCATCTTTCAACCATCCAGGTGGAAATCACAACATAATGCTGCCCTAGCCCATAAACTCCTCACTGTACTCTTCTCCCAAGTAAGCTGTATGCTGAAGTATCTTCTGCACAAAGCCAACGTGCTGCACCGTGTTTGGGAGATGTCGAGTCCCATCTCCCCCCACTACACATACACAGGTCTCAGATTTATGCTAGCACTGAACAGAGTTATTCAATCCATCAGCCTGTAGTATTTATTTTCATCTGTCAGGAAAAAAAATCCAAGCCTGAAGGCTTCCAGGAAGATCTTGGAGTCTGGATCCAGGTTTCAGTCAAAAGGAGTAAAAGTCACAGGTATTTATATTGACATGTACAGTTTTGTGCATGCGGAAAACATTTTAAGCAAGCCAGAATTATCAAATATGCAGCAGATTTTTACTGTATCTTTAATGTTTAACTCTATATCCATGTTCATGTTCAGGCTGGATAATGTGTTTTGCAACCATATGGAGATGCCATATTTTGGTCCTGGAGTAAAAAATATGGCATCAGTAAAATGCCATATTTCAGTTAAAAAAGTCTGAAGGAAGAGTCTGATCTACCAGTAATGAATACAGAGAGGGGAAATTACGCCTAACAGGCTTTATCAGTAAGAAAGAGATGGAAACTGGGGAGGACTGCCTGATCCCCATGTCCCAACTAGGACTGGGCTTGTAATGGCAGGTTTGAATCACCTCCAAATTCTCCCTGAGCACATGTAAAAGGCACCCTCCGGAATGGACTCCAGCCAGTGTCTCTGATGGTTCTGTGTATCCATGATATATGTTTATGCTTAAGGCCTCCCTTTTGAAGAACAGTGAATAGTACTTTTCTGTACTGATGACTGTAGCAATGCACAGACCACTCATGAGCCAGGCTCTGACAGTGATGCCAGGCTGCCAGACAAGGCTGAGACCATGGACATGGGTTATCTCGATGGAAATCACAGCAATATCACCGCTGAGCAGCTAATTAGCCATGATGTGCTGGGATGCTTTGCAGGTACAGCTGGGGGCAGAACTGGCTTCTATAAGTAAATTGCGTTAGTCTGCCTGTAAAAGTCCTGCATCCTGACTCTAACAGTAGAAAGACAACCTCTTAGTCTCTTTCAGTTAAGGTCTAGTGTAAAACGTGGTTTACAAGATTGGATATCCCTTCCAGAGTGGATTAACAGGCTCTGGCTCTGCTCTCTTCTTTTAACTCAGATGGGGATTTGCAGCTACGTAAATGAAATGAGAATTGCATTTATATCTGTGCCAAGAATATACAAATAGACTGAATTGAGTATGATTTAATCTTCAAAGCAGACACGTTTTGAAGGATTTAATTTCCTTTCCCTTCTAAAAGTCAAGCTCTTGCTGTAAGCAGAATGACATTGTTTGCAGGGACCTACCAGCCCTTCCTTTGGCTTAGGGAATACAGAGACCCACACCAGGTAAGGTAAGGAGCAGCCTCTGTATCAAGGCCTTACTAAAGAGTGGGGAAAGCTCAGAGGAGCTTGTTGGGCAATTTTATCCCCTATCTCTTTAAATATGTACCCAGGACTAGAAGAAGAGCCATAATCCAGATTCACCTTCAGCTAAGGAAAGACAATAGATTGTAAGAAATCAATAGATTGTAATGAGCTTCCCTCTTGCTGGTTATTATGGCAAAAAACGTGTAAGAGGCATGAGCCTACACGGTGTTCATGAGGAGGTGCATACCCAGTGGTAAATTGATAGATGACTGCTATCAAACACTTATCTGTGGCTTGCCAGCAAAATGAAAATCCACCTGGGCAGGGTGAGAGAAGGAAATCCTTTCAGTGGGTGGCAGAGTGCAAAGGGATGTTGCCACTTTGGAAATGGACTCATAATCAAAATATTTGTAAGACAGTATTTCTCAGATGAATCACATGGAAGGAGTCTTAGGACAAGGTTTCACCTGCCCAGTCTGGATTGGCTCTGTGACAAGCCTGTTTCTCTGCACTATGGAGCTTTGCTTTCAAGAAGCCAGAGAGGCCATGGCTCTGTCAGCCATGTGCTGATGGCCTTTGCAGAGACATTCTGGAACTGGACTTTGAGCCATTCTGGAAGTGTTGGTGGCTTCGGTTAAATCCACCTGTTTGTTAAGGTGACGTTTGTCCAAACAGCCTCCTGAGCTCTGTCATCCTTGTCTACACAGATGGTGTCTTTTAGCCTCTATAGTTCTGGCAGACGGCTCTGCAGCTCTTCTGCTACATAATGTACCACAACAAACCTTCCCAGTGGTGATCCTCTGGTTTACTGTGCTGAGACTCCAGTCAGCACCACAGCTGTCAATCACCTCCATCCTCTCTGAGGTAGAGATGTTTCTGATAAACTTAGAAGTATTTTGAAGCATAGTGCTGCTTTTCAGAGAGCAGAGGGGAGACAACTGTGTTCTGGGAAACATTTCTGCATATTTGCTGTCTAACAAAGATTTTCATTCAGGAATGTCCTTGCTTTGTTTTACTGTTGCTCAAAATGCGCAAGGAATTGCTGCTGACGGACTCATCTGAGGCCCGCCAAAGTTGTTCTCTGTGCTGAGAGTTTCCTGTAAGTGTGTATATTGATGCATGTGTAGGTTCAGCTCAGTGAGTAAGACTGAGAGGAAAAAAGCAGAGAAGGTTATATCCACATGTGTCAATAATACACTCTGGGGAGGTGGCATGGGTGGGCAGGAGAGAACTCTCACCCTCCTTCTAAAGCAAATGGGAGCCCCAGCCCACCTGGGATATGTCATTTAGGGGAGTTTCTGCCAACTATGAGTTCGCACAGGGACTGTTTCACATCAGGTGTATGGTTTGATGAGAGGGATCTACCTTCCCTTGCAATAGGCTGGGGCACTCACTGGCTGATCTGGGAAGACTGGGCTGCAAAGCTGTGGCAAGGCCATCATTTATTGTGGTCAGCCCAGACCCTGGCATGAGCAGGGGGTCCGGCTGGAGACAGTAAATATCTATTGCTTGCATTAAGGAAAAAAAAGGAAGCAAGAAAAGAGGTTAATACTGCTTACTCTTGACAAAGCTTTTAGCTGCAAAATGTCACATTTTTCAAACCCAGTCAGCCAGTCACGCTCTAGGCTTTAACAGCTGTAAGTCTAATTGGACCAAGATAATTAGTTGTTCTGCAACATGAAAACACAGCAAAAACCCTAACTGAGTTTGCATGGTGGAAGGGTCTGCACTACATGTGTATTGACTGTCCCCCCTTCATTGCCATTATCATCTTTACAGCCTCCCCCAGATGACAGAGCCTACTCTGAACTCTGTCTCCAAAATGCACAAGCTCCTGAAATGCAGCAACCACACCAAGTGCCCCATAATGCAATTTTAATTACTGCTGTCAATCAGCCTGCAAGCAGTGGAACAACCAGCTCACCTGGATGATTAGCATTCCTGCTGCTGGAAGAGTGTCAGTCTAGGCTCGCCAAGGGACACAAAAGTTGACTGACATCTTCCCACCCTCACTGTGCTGCTATTTCCTTCCCTGGGAGAAGGGCATGCTCCCCTTTGTCCATGTCTGACAGCATCTCCTCTCAGCCTCCTGTAATACTCAACCAGTGACACCAACAAGAATAGATCCAGACCTAGGACAGGGAGGGGGCTTCCCAGGGTCAGATTTTAGAAGCAAAGAAAATTCTTCTAAGAGATAGTCAGATGGGCAGCTTTCCATTTTGGGCTGTGCACTCCCGATTTATTTATCTGTGCTACCCCCCAACTGTCATTGTAATGGCAGACTAGACCTGGATTTCTGCTTGCTAGAGTTCCCTGCAGTGCTCTGTCTGAAGGCTGAGATATGCTGCAGCCTGCCCTGGGAGGACTCCTGGGACTCTTGTCACAGGGTTGTTCATGAAAGGCAGGGCTGTGCATGCCTCTTGGATTATTTAGGAGTAAGAAAGGCTGGTGTTCATTGCAATGGTGTGCCCTTGCAGAGTTCTAGAGATGAAAGAGCATCTGAGATGGTAGCTCCTTGCCAGAAGAGGACTGCTCCCTACAGGACAGTTCCCAGCATCTGAGTCAGTCAAGTAATACAAGCAACAAAAAGCAACACAGCTTTCACCACTTCCCCTGGAGATTTGTCCAAAGCCAGCCAGATCCCAGTATTTAGAGACTGTCATGGCATCGGACTAAATGTTCCACTCCTCAGCTCATGCCAAACAGGTCTCTTTTCCTTGACATCTTCATCCTTGGGGTGTTTTTGGACTATGGTTATATCCTTTATTAATCTCCCTGTTTAAGGTGTCTCCCACATGAAAAGGTCTTACCACTTACAGAGGGATAGATATACACCTGCTATTTCTTTCATCAGGCAAAGAAATTGTTAATACAGTTGGGGATTTTTGACATCGTCCTGTATGTTTACCAAGGAGGTATGAAATCCTGCTTCTGTGCCTGCAGCAGGCTTCTTTCCTCTTGGGTTCTGAATCTTTTGAAGAACATATAGCACAGAGGCCTCTTTCTCCAGGCCCTCATCACTCTCCCATGCATTTCCTTCTCCATATGTTGCTGCCTGTTTTTCACAGACACTCAGACCTTCACAGAACAGAAATAGGCAAAAGCCCTTCAGCTGCCTTTAATTTAGGCAGAAAAACCCATCTATATTTGAGGTAGCAGATGCTGTTGTTTTAGTTACTCACTTCACAAAGGAACTTATCTACTGTCTTATAGGAAAGGCTTTATGGGTATCTCACACATAAAGCTGCATAATTCCTTGATTTGCTGAGGTATCACAAGATCATCATTGTATCAGCATGAGCATCATAAAAGGCCAGTGAAAGTCATTGTTCCAGGATCTGTGGGAGAGTGTCATTGCCATCCCTGCTTTCAGCAGTACCTTTTTTTTTTTTTTTTAAGGAGGAGTAGCCCCAGCAGAACTTGGGGGCCTCAACTCTTGAATCATCAGGGATGTGATGGTCAGGACATGATCCTAGAGGTTTGGGTTTAGTCCCTGCTCTAAATAAGGCAAAACAGGGATGTCAAAAGCAGGTTTCTCCCTTTACAGGTTTCTGTGGTGGATTCTGGCAGGGTGTGACTGAGAGGACGGGGAGATGTGACCCTCTGGAAAAAGAGAGTGATCTAAGCTGAACTCCAGGCAAGGAGTCACAGGACATTTCACCGTTCCTCAGGACCCTTCTGGCAAAGGACCACACTCAAACTCATTATTCCGAAAGATGGCTGGCCAGAGTCACGTAAATAGTAGGTATTGCCTTTCAAGGCTGTGACAGAAACCAACACAGACCAAACTGCTTGTGTTTAGTTTTCTATCTGACATACATGGCCTGCATAGCCAAGATCAATTTGCTGCCCGCTATTTCTCTCGAGTGTCTCTTTAGCCACAGTTGCTTTTCTTTTCTCCCTCCCAGTGAGCATCTGTGCTTTTTGCTGTTTTCAAGAGCTAGCATTTTACACAACTTGATCTTACTGTCTCCTCTACATATACTTTTTCTCTTTAGGCTGGTTGATGCTTTTGAACCTGGATTGATATGCATATCTCAGGTTACTTGTGACTGCAGGTTGGGTTTCAGAAATTAGGTGTTTTGCTGGGGTCCTTTCTGAAAACTGGAGAAGGGCCAAGTGTGTCCACTTTGCTATGTAGCTCATCCATCTCCCTGGAGTTTTATAATAATATCCATCTGTTCTTTAGGTTGCTTACGAGAAAGGATCATGGGGTTACAGTGGTACCAATTAGCACATCTTGTTGAGACTCTGTTTAAAAATATTCACTGCCAATCTGTGTGGAGAGAAAAATCCATTTCTGTTAACAAGGTTGTTTTCCTTCTGACGTCTCCTGTCTGCAGTAACCAACTTGGTACCATGAGCGCTGGGAGATGGGGAGAGCTTTACAGCAAATGGACTAATGCCTAACTTTGAAAGGGACTGGCCAGAGTCAATGCTGGAGAATGAGAGGAAAGTTTTGGGTGCGTGGAAGTGGCAGAAAAGCACAAATCAGGGGAAGTATTTGTAATGTTCCCCCTCCCCACCCCCAGATCCCACTGGAGACAAAGCCTGCAATGGTACTGTGCTACACTCAGGGTGCACTAACAGGACTCTGTTAAGTGCATGCCCACTTGCATCTTATTGGCCCAAGAGGGACCACAAAGGGTGGTTTTACAGAGCACAAGCCCTGCACGGACCACAAATTGGGATCTGCTCATCTTACAGAGGTCTTTAAAGGTCTCACAGCAAGAGTGCCAGCTGCTCCCCATAGCCACTGACTCCAACTCCATCGTGCTTGGGTGCTGTATCCATGATTGTCTTTCACTCTCCCTGATGACAGCAGACAACAGAAAGCAGCAGAGATGTGAAAGAATTTGGCTGTCCTCTTGTTTGAGGGTGGCTTTGGTCATCAGGCCAAATTGAAGAAAATTATTGGCATAGAGTGCTTGTAAATCCCTGCATAAACAGAGGGATGGAGAGGAGTAGCCGCCGGGGAGGAGAACAATGAGCAGCTAGCTCTCAGCCATCCCTCTGCCATCCCCATCAAGGAACCCTCTCCAAGACCCACTCAGCTCATTTTTAAATTTATCTTACATCAACTTCCTTCTCAGAGCTGGCACTTTCCTCCAGCACCCTCAAACACCTTGGATTTGGCTTCCTAACAGTGTCTGTATGTTGGGTTAGGCTTGCTGCTGGTGACAAGGCAGGAAGAAATGCAAAGCAACTGTGGTTATAGAGACATTTGAGAGAAACAGCAGGCAGAAAGTCATGCTTGGCTGTGTGGTCCATGTATGCTGGCCAGAAAATGAAATGTAAGCTTGGCCTAAGTTATGCGTCTGTTACTGCCACAGGCTCAAAAGTCAATACCCCCTGTATGTAACTCTGGCCTGCTGTGTCAGACTGTCCCTCAGGACAGATAGATAGTGGTTGGTGAGGAAGGTGGATGGTGTCTGTGTGTGATAGCAAGGTCTGACTGTTTGAATAAAGCTGAGGGACATCTCCATCACCACATGCAGATGCAGGTGATATTCCAGGACCTCTCTGCTCTGCAGCTATGAGACAGGGAACGTAAAACCTTTAGCTTAAGCAAGAATTAAAAACTGTGCTGTAACATATTTCTTGGCTGTTTATGACTTTGTGGGATCTCAGTGGAGTTGGGACTGACCTGATGCAGTCTTAGGTCTACTTAGCTTCCTTGCCCAATAACCAGAGGGGAGGTGACAGTACCTGATATTTCATTCTTATGGCGACCCACAATTTTCATCTTAGTGTCAGAACCTGGGGTTGATTGGAAAGGTAGCCTGAAGGGACCTTACAGACTCAAGCTGCCAAAAGTGAGGACCTTTCCGTTCAGGTTGATTTGCATGCAACAGCTCGCCCAGGTGCTGGTGAACAGACAATAACCTTCTTCCTAACTGTAAGCCCAGCAAGTCTGGGCTTGCTCTGGGCAGGCTCTAGCAGGAGCAACATTCTCCTCTGGAGGTGGTTGCACAAGGTGTGACTGTCCGTCCCTTCCTCCCCTTTGCAGATCCATTTTCGTGATTCCTGTGGGCCACACACAGGGCAGCTGTGAGACAGCAGTTGGGGCAGGGGGCTGGAAGACCTGTTAAAGGTGTACCTGTTCCCTTTCCACAAGTACATCCACCTTCAGAATAGCTGGGATGAGCTTGCCAACTCCCTCTGTCACCTTCCCCTGCTCCCTCCTGTTCAGAGGATGAAAATGCCTGGAAGTACCCCAGAAGAATGTGTATACATTCACTTTGCTCCAGCAACCCATATAATAAATGCCATGAAGCTCAGTGTCTGGAGTGTTGGAAAATTGAACCCTGGCTAGTGATTATTTCTGTAAAGAAAAAAGCTGTCCAGCCACAGAGCAAGGAGCAAACTGGCTAAGCTTTGCCCAGTCAAATGTTCCTCACCCTCTCTGATGAACCATGCTTAAAGAAGCTTGCACAGGTTCACTGAGAATCATAGCAGGAAATGCTTGGCCAGACTAAGAACTGGAGGGATATAAAAATGTTAATATCTGGGCAGCCAAGGCTTTTTGCTTATGTGGCAGCTATGTGGGAAGTCCTGGCACCTCCAACTAGGTGCTAATGGGACAGTGAAGGTGTTTGTAGTCAGTAGTGCCTCGCCAAGCATTTTGAAGAATGAGTCACCTCTTCCCAAATCATGAGACGCGTTTGTGAGTTATTAATATTTATTTTCTGACTGAAAATAGGAATAACCTGCCTTTACTCCCAAATCTTTGAATCTGTAGGGTTAATTAGATGCCTACCGAATTTTCAATGCATGCATGAAAACTTGGGGTTGTTTTCTTTGTGTTGCTTTCCCTGCTTTAAAATAAAAATAAAACTGAGATTTTTTTGTCTCTCATCACACAGATCCAAATCTGGGAGGACCTGAGTCTCATTACCTCTTAGGAGATTTACCATAAAACCACAAGGATTTGCACCGGTAATTGAGCAGCCATATGCTCTGCTCAGTGAAGTGCCCTTTTGCACCTCTGACCAAACTGCCTATCTGTCCGCTTTAAACCTCTTCCTGATGGCAAGAGTTTACATTAGCTCAGATAGAGTGAGGATATTACATTTATTCTCTGTTTGCCCTTTTCAGTATTCACAAATAAAATTTGTCTAGCATGATAGATAGCAGTTGCTAGTGGTGTCTGAAAAACTCATAACTGAGAATGCAATGAGCCAAGATGAAAGCAGATCAACCCCATGAACTGCTGTATGCTGGAAAAGCCTTTTGGAAATTCATTCTGCAAACCCCTTGGCTTCTCTTCACCTTTACCCTTTGCTTATAAGGGGAGGACAGAAAAGCTGCTTAGCTGTTACTGATTTGTTATTATTAATCTGAGCTGATTTTAATTGTTTTCGGTGATTTGGATTTAAATAAGGAATGATTTAGAGCAACCATACAACCAGCTATGCTGCTACAATGTCCTTTGTAAAGTCCCAGCCTGAGGCTGCATAGGCCAGTAATAATCGTTAACCAGATTTCTGTTCAAAAAGTAAGACTCATGATAGCTACTATTGTTACGTTGTTCAGGTAAGGACAATTTATTGCCCTGTAGACCAGGATGTTCTAAAAGAAATGTGAAAGGGCCTCAATGCATGTTAAAACTGCAATGAGATCCAAAGTCCTTGAGTCAAGGACACTGAAGGGGGTCTTTCTTTTGAGTCAGTAGTCTGTGGTGGCCACAAAAGCAGCCCCGCGACTCATTTCAGGACACGGGTGTGCATGACCAGAAAGAAGTGACATGACCAGAAAAGAAGAAAGTAAATATCTGGACTGACTCGAAGTATGCTTTTGGGCTAGTACATGTCCATGGAGCCTTGTGGAAAGAATGAGGATTATTGTCCTCCCTGGGATCAAATATTAAACATCAGGATAAATTTTTACAATTATTGCAAGCAGTTCAGAAACCAACTCAGGTGGCAATCATGCACTGTAAAGCACAATCAGGTTGGGAATACAAAAGAAATTGGAGGAAATCACTTAGCAGATAGGACTGCCAGAAAAGCAGCAAAAGAAACATTATAAATGGCATTGATTCCCACCAAAACAGTAGTTCTCCCAAGGGAGAAACCTAATATTCAGAAGAAGATGATAAATTGGGGCAATTTTGAATGCTAGGAAAAATTTAGTGGGATGGTGGGTGATGTCTTATGGACAAGTAATCGTACAACCTCTTTTAACAAGATAAAGAATTCAGGTAAAACATCAGGAATGTTAGTGGGGTGTAGAGGCTTTAGTAACCCTGTTAAAAAGACAAGTAGTATCAGTTAAGATGCTAGGAACTGCCAAAAGGATAACTGCAAAATGCAAAGTGTGCTTGAAAAATAACCCAGTAGTGAAGAAGAGGGTTCAAATGGGTAAGCTCAAATCTGGAACTGAACCAGGAGGCTATTGGCAAGGAGACTTTTCAGAGTTGCCTAGACAAAATGGGTATCAATACATTCCGGTGGGGACTGATACTTTTGCAGGACGGGCAGAAGCCTTTCCTTGTCATACTACTCATGCAAAAGAGATTGTAAAACGGTTACTACAAGAAATAATCCCGAGATTTGGAGTCCCTATTGGGATCTCTTCAGATAGAGGCCCACACTTTGTTGTTGCAGTAGTACAAAGTCTATATAAAACTCTGGGAATTACTTGGGATTTACATACACCATGGAGGCCACAATCCAGTGGAAAGGTAGAAAGAATGAATCAGACCCTAAAATGACAAAGTAGCAAAATATGTCAAGAAACTAATTTAAAGCGGCCTCAGACACTTCTGTTGGCGTTGTTGTGAATCAGGGTACAAACAAAAATTGGCACATCAGTTACTCCTTATGAATTACTATATGGGAAACCTTATGAATCTCTGGAACCAAATCCAAATATGCATGTAAAAGGAAAACAAGATGTGTATAATTATTTACTCTCCTTAGGAAAAACCCTCACTGCAATCCGAAATGCAGTAGTGTGGAACAGACCTCTATCCCTGGAAAATCCAGTACAGGACATTCAACCTGGAGACTATGTCTATGTGAAGATGTGGACTTCTGAACCCTTGCAAGAACGCTGGAAAGGACCCTTTCAAATACTGCTGACTACCTTTACAGCTATCAAAATCGCAGAATCAGATGCGTGGATACACTATACTAGATTGAAGAAGGCATCCCCTTCCTGGAATATCATCAATAGGGATCCAGGAACTTCAACGCTGACTCTAAAATATGTCGAACTTTATATATTAATTGGAAAATGTTTTAGATTTGATTTAAATCTGGAAACTGATGATGGTGGAATTCTGGTGTGAGGTAACAATCAAAAGACAAAATGTGACTGAGAATTATGAGGAACTATTCACAGAATCACAGAATCATCTAGGTTGGAAAACACCTTGAAGACCACCTACTCCAACCATTAACCCAACATTGATGGTTCTCAACTACACCTGAATTAGACCCAAAGGTGAGGAACAGAAGGCAGGGAGAAACAGAAAAGCTAATATACCTCCCAAAGGAAACACCAACAGAAAATTTGATGTTAGGATTGATTAAGGAATTTGACAATTTTCAGAATGTAACACAAATTACCCCTTGTTTACCAATACCAAGACCAGTAGGTGACTCTGTTCCTTGGGGAATTTTAACAATTAATTTGACCAATTTAAGACACAAAAATGAGACTATTCATTGCAAACAAAACCCCTGTGGTTCAGAGGTATGAACAACTGAAAATTATCAGGGAACAATGGAAGTCCCCAGGAAATAAAACAGATGATTGTGAAAAATTGTTAAATTGTGTTTTCACAAAAACAGGGAGATATAGAACTGTTGGGTGGTGTTCTTATGATTAGAAACAATGTAAACAGAAACAGCATGGAATGGAAGTGTGACAAAACCAACCACACTAGACAAGAGAAAGAGGTGCAGTGGGATTCTATATGGTTCATTAATATAATTTTTCAGTTTCAATATATGGCTAGAACTCCTTGTGTTTTACTTGGGATGGGACAATTTTTGCAGCCTTTCCATCAGTAAATGACAAAAGAAGCACGCTGAGAGAAAAGGAAAATTTAGTGTCTTGGTGGCAGTGTGAGGAGGTATATAACTGCAGCAATGTAGACCTAATAATTCAGAGAACTCCTCCTTTGGCTGCTGCCTTAAGACATGGGTGTCTTTGCCGAGGACTTAAAAATTGTCTTAATTTAACCAAAACCTATACACCCAAAGGAAGAGCAATATTTAGCTGCAGAAAGTCTATAATTGAGAGTCCAGGACACTTAGTTTGCTCAATGAGTGACAGAACACGGACAACATATCTGCCCCTGGATGGAAAAGCAAAACAGATTACTTTAGGTATGCCAACATTGTGCACAATTAGAAGAAATCTCCCTTTAAAGACTCCTTAGAAAAATTAAAATTAAAGTGGGTTAAAAAAGCAGAAACATAGCATGAACCCTCAATGGGAGTAAAAATTGGCTGGGCCCTAGAATCCCTTTTGAATCCGATAGCATCATAGAGAAACAGGGAACAGCTGTATCGACTGACTGGACAAGTATCGAGAGACTGGCAAATGTCACAAGGAAAGTATTTGAGGAATTAAATTTACAATTACCGGCAACCTCAAGAATGACTTTGCAAAACAGAAAGGCACTAAACATGCTCTTGTTCAAAAATTGAGTAGATGATTGCTGTATACATATCTCAAATGTGACACGTAGAACATGACCTAGATTTACTAGGAAAAATTAAGGAAGATACTGAAAAGGTCCAAGAAGATATGTCAGAAGATTGGATAGACAACATTTTTAGAGGAATTGGTTGGAATTTAAGTTCATGGATAACATAATTGATTGGCACATTATTTGTCTTGCTGGTTGCTTTCTTGATGATAATGTTGATTTAATCCTTCTTGAAGAAACAATTTAAGAGAAAAACTGCATTCAATCGTCTGATTATAACAGATCGCATGGTCATAAGAGAAATCCCAAGACTCCCGCCAGAACACAGTGAGACAGAAATGTAATAGACTCTGGTATGAAACTGCTGAAATGATTTTCAAAACTTTCAAAGGGGGGAAATGTTACTGATTTGTTATTAACCTGAGCTGATTTTAATTATTTTTGGTGATTTGGATTTAAATAAGGAATGATTTAGAGCAACCATACAACCAGCTATGCTGCTACAAAGTCCTTTGTAAACTCCCAGCCTGAGGCTGCATAGGCTGGTAATAATCGTTAACCAGATTTCTGTTCAAAGAATAAGACTCATGACAGTACTATCCTACTCATTTCAGGACTCAGGTGCACATGACAATAAAGGGGTGGGAGTATGAAAATGAGTTATGGGAATAAGCATGTTTATGTATGAGAATATGTATTACTGTATCCTTTATAATCAGCATGTTACACGAGTTAGGTGTGTGCTGTTGGCGAGACGACTCCCCTGTGCACTCGGCCGTTAATAAAGGAGTGTCTGCTTATCCACATCACATTGGTGTCAATATCACATTTGGTGACACAGCTGTTCACCTGAAAATGCTTAGTGCCTAAAACCTCCATGCTTCCTATTGGTGATGAGAGTAAAAATCTATTGTACACCCTCTTCGTCTTGTCCTTGGAGGTGAAGGATTGTGTTTCTGTGGCGAAGGCCTGGAGCACAGTGTTTGGTAAGGCAGGATGTGCTGAGGCCCACTGTGGGCTACAGCATAGCAGTCAGGGGGTCATATGTGCTATTTTTAGGCACTGTGTACCTGAAACACCCTTGTCTGGCTGCTGGTGATAGGCAAAACCACTGAGCCAGTAACCTTTCTCAGGGTATACTCTGATGGGTGATGGATGGGATGAAGGGTGCTTTGGAGACTCCCACTGTTGCCCAAAAGGAAGCTTTTTGAAGGCTTGTGAAGACTCCAAAGGAAATGCAAGGCAAGAGGGAGGCTTTTCAGGAAGCATCAAGTTCTGGCAGATTGTTGATTTCTGCCAAGGATGTGAAGCATTGGTTGACAGGCTTTGTGTGTACAAAAGGAGGGAAGTGCCCTTTCGCACCTTCCCAACCTGCTTTAGTTGCATAAGCCTGAAAGTGTGGAGCCTGAGGTTGCTATGCCAACTTGCGTCCCTAATTCCTCCCATCCATCTGACATGGGCCTGAAGGAGCGGGAGCCCACCCTGGAATGATCCACCAGCTCTGTCGGTGGAGCAGGCTGAAGGACTCTGGGAGGTGTGTGTACCCATGGCCCTTGTGCCACCGATGAGGGACTTTGCCAGAGCCACTAGTTTGCAGCACTTCTGCTTCATTATCCCAAGTGCTTTACCCTTGCTGCTGAATTTGGTTTCAAGTCCTCACTGGCAGCACTAAGCCTGCACTCTCAGTCATTAAAGGAATCACAAATGCAGCATGAATCTCTGTGCCTGGTTTCCTTTCTGTAACATTAAAATAGCATAAAGTGCCTTTCAAAGACACTGAGAAGGAGGAATAGCTATTTCTGGGTGCTTACATAAACTATCTTCAAGTGCAAAAGTGGAAAAAATTGAACTCCTGATGTTCTTCCCCTACTCCTCCCTTAAGAAGGGCACTATTATAGAATTAGGTTATATGGAAAAAGGTCAAATCCTAGAGACAGAACAAAAATTCAATGTGGCTTAGGTATGTACTGCATGGAAGAGGCTGGCAGATGAAGCAGCTCCAAGTTTTTGCGTTCTATCCTAATTAGCAGTGATTTCCAGCCCCTTCCCTTTCTTTGTTCAACATGCCACATAAATCACAGACCCTTTTCTCTACACTACAGCACTATTAGGAGTGGAAATCCCAATGGGTTATTTTGCCAGTAATTAAATTTGTCCCTTCTGTTCATTTCACAGATGCAGTTGCCCTCTCCTTCAAAGCGAAGTGCAGGTTAGAGCCAATGGGAGTCTTTGATAATCTGGTAGTCTCATCCAGCACTGAAGACGGAAAGTTTTCTTGCTAATTGGATTGATGCAAGATTTTCTGAAGCGAAACAAGTTCCTCTGGGCAGATGGAGGCTGGGAGCATGGCAGAGTGATGGAGAAGGTACTGTGTAAATTTATACTCCTGTAAACGTCCTCCAAGCCTTCAGCCAGAACAAACACATAGAAAACACCTTAGATCTGATTTTCTTTGACTCAGCACATGCTTAGTAATTTATATCAAAGTGAAAGCCACTTTGAGAGGCTTTTACGTCAGAATGATAGCTTTTTACATTGCTAAAACTGAGGTGCCAGGCTAGCACAGTTTGCAACTTGAGCAAAGGCTAGTACTGCCTTACTGCTTCTGCTGGGTAGGGTGTCAGGGCAGACACTCAGAGTGAATCGCCCCAGCCTCGAAATTTTGCCCCTGAGGAGGCAGGCAGCGGCACTGCTGGTGCCATAGAAACAAGAATTGCTCGTAGCTGTCACTGAAAAATCTGAATTTTTCTGATTCCAGATCATCAGAGATGTTTGCAGGCAAAGGAACCAAGGCTTGTTCAGGAAAAATCTCCAATTCACATCAACTAAAGGGACCCATTCAAATTTGGCCCCTGTCAGTAAACATGTGCAAATACATAAGCTTTAGTCAGAGCTCTGATTTCTTACTTAAAAAATAAGACGTTAGTCATTTCCACTGCAGAGAAAAACCTGAACCTGCAGCACCCAGAGGGTGTCTTTCCTCTTATCTAGTTTGGTTTGATCTGCAGTTTTTAAGCCTGTTTCATGATTTTGAGGACCTGACATATATTTGTGGAGAGATTGTAGTAGGCAACAGTGCCTCTTAAAAACTGGGTCAAAGCAGTTTTGTGCTCTGGTTCCTTTCAAGGACGCAGATGAGGTAATCGACATGTCCATTAACTATACTTCCCTGGAAGGTTTTGGTTTCTGCAGTGGGTGTTTGTTATACACACATCTCTGTATGCTTTGTCACCTCCTGGTGACACAGCTGATGCCTGGGACTTGGACAAGAAGATGACTATTTCCTGAAGGCTATTATTTGAGTGTCCCTTTGCAGCCAGATACAACTCATTCTGCTTGTGTTCTGAACAGGCCAAAAGCTATATAATCTCTCAACATGACCGATGAACTCACGCTCAACAGCTCGTTAGTGATGGCTGCTCAGTTTCGAGTTAGTTTGCAGTGTGGGCAATGTAAGCTCCTGTCTGGAGACCTCATCCTGAGTTACCTGGGAGTAACTACTTAAAACCTATATGCACATTCAGTTTTTCCATTTGTAAACTGCTAAAATATTTCTGTTCCTGTTCCATAGGAGGGACTGAGCCTAGCTTCCTACATATTTGCAGAAGATGTAGAGGTATTAGCAAAAAAGTTACACTAAGAGTACATAGTATTACCATTACTATTACAAGGGTTTCACTTTGGATCTTGAGTACGTGACTGCAGTCATCTGAGAGGGGACAACAGAATAAGAACAAAAAGAAATATAAAAGAACAATCTGTCGTTCTCACCTGTTCTTCCCTCTGGAATTATTCCCATTCACTGGCTTCCTTTGATTATAAACAGAAGTGTATAATGTCTTTCAAATCAAAGGAATGAGGCATTTTTCAGCCCCTAAAACTTTCTTACTAATGAAAGGAACAGTAAAAAAAGAACAAGTGCTGTAATTGCTAAGGTTCTAGCATAGCACTGTTCCTTTGGATAGAGGAAGGCACAGAAACAATTAACACAGTATGAGGACACAGTGCCCTAATTCACACTGATCGTCACCATGTTGCTGTTGTTCTTCTTGTAAGTAACCACAGTGAAACCAAGTGCCAAATAAAACCTGTACAGAATCATGCAGATGTAAAGCCAGAGACACCATGAAGCTTCAGGGTGGCAACCCAAGAAGATCACTTAGTACTAGACAGCTTCCATGCTCAGGCTCTGGCTCCAGGAAAACAACCAAGGGAATCCTCTGAGCAATCAGTATGAGATTGCACAGTCCACCCACATGGCTTTAGGGAGCAGCAGTGGTTTTAGAGAAGCCTGTCTCCCAAGCATAAAAAGACAACTGTATTGGCAGAGTTGCCCTAGAAGGATGTACCTGTAAGGATCATCAGATTTCACAGGTGAATTAACCCCTGGCACAGGTGTTGGTGGAGTATGAATGACTGTGAGAAACCAGATCGTTAGAAATGCAATTATTTTGCACTTGACAGCTTGCAAGGCAAGGAGGGCTTCTGAACAGGAGTGTTTCTATGGACCCAGATGATCCCACATATAGTGGTCAGAACCCAGACTTGTAATTGCCACTTCTTAATGGAGGCCAAAATAGAGCAGGTGGTCACAGGCAGCATCGCATGTGCTGCAGAGGGCTCTGGCTTGTCAGACTGTTTCATGTGGGTTTTGTGCATCTCCTCTTGTTCATATGCCATTTGTTTTGTCTTTGTTTTCAGCTCTAACTAATGAGCCTTCATTGTGCTTTTGATCAGAGTTATTTCTGTGAAGACTTACAAGGCTCTACTCCTCAGCCCTCTTCATCTTCTCCCAAACCCTCCTTCCCCTCTGCTCTCCTTACTTGTTCATATTCCCACCGCAGGTAAAAATCTTCCAGAGAAGACTGGGCCTGCTAAGAGGGTCAGAATGGATGGTAAAAGAGGACAAATAAGGGCATATCTTGGGGACCCAAGTAACAGCAGTGGGGACACAGCTATAGACATGGCCCAAAAGAGATCACTCCCTCTCTGTGTTTTAGAAGTGCTGAAATGGTGTCACACAGAGGAGAATTTGGGGGGACCTTTTGAATGAACTCCTTCTTCCCAGCATCATTCAGCAGGAGAGCCATGTACTCGCTCCCTCCCAAGCATGCAGTTATCGGTCTGGACACATGACCCGGGAGCAGATAGGGAAATGAGATGCTGAACAGAGACTGAAAGTCATGATGTGTACCTGCACCCACTCCTTCCTGAAAGGCTGACACAGCACTCCAGCGTCACTGTCAGGTGAGATCATAGGCTATGTGGATGGACATGGTGGGGGTCTCTTTTCCTCCATCAGGACTTGGGAGACTATAAACCAACCTTCCTTGGTATTCACTGAGGGTAAAGAAATTATGTGTACACTTTGGGGTTTTCTCCCCTCCATGTTCTACCCTGAGGCTTTTTTAAATAATGGGGGGTGGGGGTGTGTGTTAAGCTTTAATTTTGTTTCTTAGTAATTTTTCAAAGACAGGGAAAGCTTTTAAAAGTTTCAACAGTGGAATGAAAATGAAAGCGTGCATGCATGTTAGGTGAGGAAATCTGGACATGCTGTGTCAGTGGCAAAAGGAAAGGAGGAGGACTAGAAATGCAGTCTTTTCTCAAAAATATTTCATTAAAATGTCATTTTAAAAATTATTCCCAGCAAATGAGGGAAATAAGAGGTGACTTGGATGCTTTGCACATCAAACCAATGCTTTTCCATTTTGCAGGGATCTCAGTAAATATTAACCCATTTTACACCCTGAGACACTGAGAAATTATAGTCATACACAAATCCTGTTGACAGGACCAGGAATATAAATCAGACTGCCACTTTCTCAAATGCATGCTTTCTCCAGCTGTGTTCTCCCAAGTATTACTGTTTTGACTTGTAACTGATGATCATTATTTATTTTCCCAGTCATTTTAACACCCCTGGAAAGCCCTTCACTGAGTACCCACCTGCCCCAGGGGGTACAGGTAACTCAGGGGCAGTAATACTTGTGCATGCTCATCTACTTGCTGTTCAGACTATGACTTGGTACCTGCAGTTTACTGACTCCCGAACACTAACTTTTCAGCATTATTTGAAGGGAGGGGCACCAAGCAGGAGAAATGAAGGGAAGGAAGGTGAGGGGGTGGAAAAATGAGCTTGCTTTACTGAATAATGAGGGCAGTGAAAATTAATAAGGAAAGAGAGAGAAAAGCTGGTTTAAATATTTAATCTCTGTTGCATTTGCTTTTGAAGAGGAGACAAAAGCCTTGGAACATCTTTTGTCTTGAACTAATTCTGACCAGAGCTGAGCACATGCAATTGTCACTTCTGTCATTTGCCTTAAGGTGGAGAGAAACAGATTGGCCCTGGTGCATCAGCCCATCACAACAGTCTCTGTCTCCAGCATTGACTGGCACCTGGAGCTGCAGAAGGTATAAATTACCCATGACAGTAATAGCTCTGCCCCATGAGCCCACACTGCCCCAGATACTGGTGCAGGGGTAGTCAGCATGTGTGCTGCCTGGGATCTGCACCTTTCTTCAGAGAGAAGGAAGCTGCTCTGAGAAGAAGCTGCCCTCTTGTGTGTCCCACCATAGAGAAAGTAATTTCAATTTAGGTCTTCATCACCATTTGGAGCCAGGTGGTTAGCGCAACACACAACAGCAGCATTTTCTGCTTGTCTCTCCCCACTCTTCTGTATATCTTTTTACCCAGATTCTCCCTGGAACATTTCTCTTCTTCTTCCCTTGACTTGCCCTCTCAGGTTGATGGTCTAGACAGAACCAAAATAAGCACAGCTGTCTTGTCTACTGGCCACAGCTGCACCATCTGCAGGACCTTCCACAGCTGAGGCAGTCCCATTGATGAGCTGGCAGGACCTACACGCCAGCTTCAGAGACAACAGTTATCTGTGCTAATGAGCTGCTGCATCAACAAGGTCATTTGCTTTCAGTTAGTCCTATATAAACCATGTTGTTCAGTTGATACAACTCATCCATCATGCATTCTGTTTCCCTTGTCTTTCACAATGGACACCCAGACTCAAGGACTACACCACAAGCCATGGCTGGTGTCACCCACTGAAGCAGGCACAGCCCTTCATAGCAGTGGTGGTTCCCTGCAGCAAAAGCCTGTCATCCTCTGAGACAGCCTTTGCCAGATAAAAACCTCATTTAGGCTTTCTTTATAGACTGGAGGAGTAAGAGGGAGAAATGCCTCCAGAGGGTAATTCATCGCAAGCCTAGCTTTTAAATTGGTAAATATCTGTGAGCTCTAAGAAAGGCTGATGGTCTCTGACTAACCAGAGGAAACTGCTGAGACTATGAACTTTTTCTCATGTTTTGGCAGTGGCTTTGTCTGTCTGATCCACTTATTCCCTTTACAACCCTAAAAGCAAAGAGATGTTACTATCCCTACTTCTCAGATGGGGGCAGATATAACTGTCTCCTCTATCAGAACCCCTCAGGATGTCTTTGGAAAAGTAGGGATTTTTTGAGCTTTGGTCTCCTGAGCCCTGAGGGAAGGCATGAAAGCCTAGCTTTTTTGTCAACTCCTTAACTAGGAGCACACCAGAAAAAAATGAAGGAAAAAAAAAAAAACAACCCAAAAAGCTACAGCTACTTCTCTTGAGCCTCTGAAGGCTCATAGTTAGCAATTATCTTTCCAGACTTACTTCAGAAGTAATTTACTATCTGTTTGCTAAAGCCAAGATGCCTAGTCAAGTATGTTCCTATTTTATTTTGATATGATTTGAGGAACTCAACTGGCTACTTTAAATGCTGGAGAAGACAGCTGAGTGGGAGTTTGGGCTGGTTGAGAAGCCACCTAGGCAAGAGTTTTGCGTTTGGTTTACAAAAGAGCTTGCTTGAGTAGGCTGATTCCAGGCTGATAATGGTCTCCATAATGACTATACTTAGTTTTTTTGGCAGAGAACCCATACACTCGACATGTGGGCTATAGGGATGAAAGAGGAGTTTATTCTCTGTAGCACTACAAGTCTTGACTTTGTTGATTTTTGCAGCAATTCCTCCCAATTCCTTCCATGATACAAGGATTCTGGTCACTCTGGATCTAAGCTACACAAATCATTGACCAGACACCAAAAATGGCAGCTTTTGGCCCAAGTTTGATCTGAACCAATGACATAGGAATGGAAAGCATCATATCTTATTTTAAAAATTTGCCTGAGCCATAAAAATACTCCTCTACTTTTTGCCAAAGAAAGGACTCAGGAACTGACAAAGGAGTCCTGGTATTGTGGTCTGAAGAGCTGAGTTCAGGTCATGACCCATTACCAGAAGCCAGTGGTGTTTCTACAGTGCTGTTCCAAGCCATGCTCTTCCTTCTCAAATTTAAAGTTGTCTGCATTAGGAGAAAGCCAGGAGCTGCTGCTTCACAATTTAATCAATGGTGTTTTGCCTTTGTGTTAGCTTGGGGGCCCCAAATCTACCTCCTGCTCAGGCCTGACCTTAGTGGGAGCTGCTGCCTTTCGCACATGGTTACAGCAGGATGCAACTCATGGCCTATGTTGTGGCCTTCAAAGTCCATTGGCACAAAGAGATGTACGGGTGTGTCAGACCACATGTCAGCAACAGCCAGGGCACCCTCCTCAGCGGCTATTGATGGCTGCTGTGCAGTGCCAGGAGCACGGGCAAAGGAGGGAAGCATTATACTGAGGGTGACAACAGAAACATTCTTGTGCTCTGAGGAGAGGGAGGAGAAAAAGCAAAGCGTCACAGGAATTCCTTAAAAGCAGCAGGAATTGTTGGGGGGATCTGAAGATGAAACAGACAAGGCGGCTGGAGGAATCTTTGAACTCAACAAAAGGTAAATTTTCTCAAAGAAAAAGAGAGAGAACTGTGGGAGACCTGAAACTATATTTGAATTTGGGAGATCACGCCTCCCTTCCATTGTCTTATTGTCAAAATATCTTGAAAAATGTCAGTGTTTTTCTTCCTCCCCCCCTCTGATTAGGAGTTTTAAGTGGAAAATACTGAAATATTTAATTTCAAAACTTTCAAAATCAATGTTTCTACATCTTTTAAAATAGACTTGTAGGTCTAAACTATTACTTCAGCTCAAAAAGGAGAAAAAAATAGAGTCAGTAAATAGTTGAAATCAACTGCAAACATGATTTTTCACTTAGGGTTGAACAAACTCCTTGAATTCACCCTAGTTTTTCTTTGTTTCTCTTCTTTCTCTGACCCTCAGTCCCTGACACTTTCAGTTTGCTTGACCTCTTTTTTACATTTTTATTACCCAGTCATAGTTTAGTTTTTAATTTATTTAAATATTAATAAAAGAACAGCAGTTACACATTATTCTTCTTTCTTAATCAAATCAACTAACAATCCTAACATAGTGTCTTGGAGGTTGAGGGAACAGCAGAAAGTATTCCATATGGCAGAAGAATTACAGGAATTGCGGACAGAAAGCCCCTACTTGGGAAATGAGTCGGTCCACTTCTGCATAGCAGAAAAGATCAGCGCTGAAGTATAGAGCCTTTAGAAACAGCTTATGAATTTACAGCTTGCAAAAGCAAGTGAAGGCTCTTTGTCTCTTGTACGCACACACGCTAACTCATTCCCCACACATGCACACATAGAGGTCTCTGGTGGAAAGACAGGGAATGTGCAGTCTGCAATGCATATGAACTTTCTGTTTAGAGGAGAAAAGATTTTTTCAATAGGCACAAAATCCCACCCCCTCAGCACCCCTCCCTCCCCAGTGTCTAATACTGATTTCAAGGGAGGAGTTGAGCCAATTATCTGTGTGTCTTACAGAAGGAAAATCTGCAATTTGCCAGTAGTTGTGAGAGAGAGAGGGAGAAAGCCAGGGAGGGAAGGAGAAAGACTAATCAGCAAATGTAAAAAAAAAAAAAGCCACTTCTGTCCTAGAAAGATAGTATTTTAAAGCAAATCTCAGACCAGAAGCTGGTGAGGGAGGCAGTGCCAGGCAAGACCTGTGGAAGCATAGTTTCACCATAGACAACTTCCATGCCGCCGTTGATTTTTCCCCATAGCGCCTGAGGCGGCATAGAGGCAGCATAGGGGCAGGGTGGCCCAGCCGTGTGCACCCACGACCCTGTACGACTAGGTGTCGCTCCAGAGGCCCTTTCCCCCACTGCAGAGCCTACGAAGCACAACTTGCAAGATAAGCCAGTGGGAGTGGGAAAGACCCTGCCTATGCTTCTCTCAAACTGAGTCTATGAGGAGGAGAGCTTATCTCACCAAAGGGAAAAGCTATCACTGGTTCTAATACCCTTCTTTAACCCACGTCAGTGGCCTGATCCAGTACTTACCATTCATGGGGGAACATCTTCTGGAGCCCTATGGTCCTTCCCAATCCTGCTAAATTCCTGGGAAATAGTAGTGAAGTACTGAGCCCAGAGAAAGCAACGTGGGATCCACAGAACAACAGGCTTTTACAGCAGCAGCCACTTCTGATTAAATTTATCAGCTTCACCAGACTGCACCAAGACACAAGATTGCTCCTCCAAGGAAAGAAAGGTAAGAAAGCAGCATGGAGTTTGGGATGAAAGTAGGAAACAAATATCCCACAGGAGTGATTTTGGTGTGCATGAATATTACAAGGATACTAGTAGTGATTAACAAATGACAGGTCTGTTATGCACGATACTCTTTGTGTCTGCCTATGTCTTTTTTAGCTGGGTACAGTGATTTACACTGGGATGGCAAACAGTGACACAAACTGTAACCAAAGAGCATGGATTGCAAAGAGAGAGAGTTTAGGAGATTGTTCATGGATGGGGAGTAGTAGGCAGCATACCCCCTGATGGGAGGAAAACTAAGGTACAAAAACTCTAGACAGGTTGAATGAAGAATGTCTTCCTTAGATACCTCTCTCCAGGTGCTCAGGATCAAATTTGTCAGCACCTCACTGGAATTCAGACAACAGCTCTTCAGAGCATACAAAAGCAGGTTCATTGTCCTTCAATTCAATGTCTGCCTTTGAAACAAGCAGTAGTGGTTAGCAGGTAGAAGATGACACAGGGAATCAAAAGAAATTGGGTTTAATGTCGATTTTGGACAGCTGTTTCAGCTCTCTGTGGGTGTAGGAGCTTTTCCCTTTATTACGTGGAGATAACACTCATTGCCTACATTTGTATGACATTTTTAAATCCCTGTGCTGTATAAAATATATAGTTTTTAGTATCAAGCCAGTGCATAAAGCAGAAGGTACCACTGGAAATTAATCTATGCTTAAGCATTTAACAAAGTGGAAGGAAAAGATGTAGATTAAAGCCAGCTGGAGGTTGTTTGTCTTCTCATTCTCTTCTGATTGATTTTGCTTTACTTAGTACATGAACATGTGGTATCTTTCTGTTTCCTTTCTTCTGCCTTTAATTGTTTTCAGTGTATGAGTCCCCATGCTTCCCCCCACCCCTGGGTGTGAAGGCTGAAGTTTCATTCCTTTTCTGAGGAAAGAAGGCAGATTGTATTGAACTGGAGAAAAACTGGAGGAGGGGCATAAGAAGAGAGAGCACAAAACACAATTATAACTTCTCAGTTCAGTGGTACACCCTGAGTCAGATTTGCAGCAGAGGTGATGAGGAGCAACTCCATAAATCAAAGTGCTGAAAAGCATCTTTAGACTTCTTGTGAAATTATATGTATCAGGAAATAAACACAAGAGTCCTCTTGACTGAATGCCTTGACATGTGGAACGAGGGCAGCATAAAGTCACTATTTACATTAGAATCTACATGTCCTCACATCCCTTCTTCCCCTTCAGTGCATCTACATTCTTGGGGCAAAGTGTCCTGAAATAAGCACATGTCTGCACATAGGATTTGGCCTTTGATGGGGATGTGAAGCAGTGTGATTTAACGACCAGAGATGCAAGGGTGAGGAAAGGTGGGAAGGAGAATGAGTTTGAAAGGTAGGAGTCCCAGAGTCTGTTCACATTTCTCATTTGTTGGACCTTGAGTGGTCACTCAGTTTCCTTGTGCTTGAATCTTCCCCATCTGTGGGTAGTTGTTGTGGGAATTCCTTCTCCAAGTTTTTCAGGGTACAGTGGCATTAACTGGGCTCCAAAGCAGTGGAATTAATTTCAAAGTGGAGGACAAAAGTGCCTCTTGCACTAAAGGTTCAAAATGAAACCTCCAAACAGCTGCAGTGACATAGTCCACCTCCTTTGTTGTGTGATGGGAGTTTCTCTAATCACCAGCAGCTCTGGTTACCTGTCAGTCAGCAGTATAATTTGTCAGATTTGGGCTTATAAAGCTGCTGGCCAGGATCAGGTCCCTCTGTGTGCATGTTCTGTACAGGACATATAAGGCATTTGCTTAAAAAGTGTAGCTGTGCTCACTCCCAGATGCTGCTGCACCAAGTTGTACACAACTGATCTTCAGCAGGTGTGAATCAACATGGTCCACTTGCCCTCATGCAGCTACACTGGTCTGTGCCAGTCTGAAGAGCTGACTCATTTCTAGACACTGATCCTGGGCTGTAGAGAAGTTTATAGTTTTTCTCACAAAATCTATCTCCTTGCTTTTCTCTGCCAGCTAGATAAAGCCTTAGAGGGTGAAAGGAGCGTCCCAATGCAGCTCAGTTACCATTTGTCTGCCCATGGATGCAGGACAGTAGTGGACTGGCTACATAGGAAAGGGCAGAGACAGCGTACATGGCAGTGTTGTTTCAGAGATTGAAAATAATGTTTCTGCACTCTTGGAGATAGGCCCTATTCTAAAAACACAGAGTCCAGTTCAAATACCATGTGTGCTCCTTGCTGTCATTCCTGCCACAGAAATCCCAACAGCACCATAACTCTGCATATGTGTGTCCATCCAAAGTTATGTTCTGACATTACTGTCTGGCTCTAATATTATGCTGTTCTGCCTGCTGAATATAATTCAGAGTGTAAGCTACTCTGAGGAAAGCATTGCATTTTCTTCTGTGCTTAGCTAGGGCTGAATGTGATGTCGGCGTGCAGCAAATTATAGCAATAATAACTAGTAGTGTGTTTTGCTGTTGCCTTGGGCTATAGCACAGCACCTGTAGTGATGGTGGATAAGAATTCCAGAGAATTCCTTAGCAGTGACTGTATCTTCACTGCTGCTTTGGTGTTTAGAACATGTTAAAGTAAAAGATTTTAAGTTTTTGACTGAGATAAGCATGAGCTACATAAAAGCCTGGGAGATAAAATTCACTCAAGGGAAAGATAGGAATCCAGATCTGGACCCAAAAATGATCTTTCAGTGTACATAAAGTACTTGTGTTGTAATATTAAATAAACAACACCTAGGTTAAATAAACAGTACAGTGGGAACTTGATTATTCTTTAATAAGATCCTAGTAGCAAAATAAACTGTCAAAAATGTGCCTTCTTTGCTCTAACAGTTAGCTAACCCCCACATAGGGGTTATATTTTTCCTTTCAGCACACAGTTAGTTTGAACTGCCTCATGAAAATTGTCTGAGCAGCGCCCTTTTTTTTTCCTATCAAAGTTTTCTGCATCTGAGTGCTATGTCAAAATGCGATCTCCGAGGTCTTGAGACTCATTTTAGTTGCCAGGGGTTGGAAATGTCATCAATTAGGTATTTAAGATGGCTGTCCTTCATCTTTTTTCCTGCTTGTACTTAGCACCCACAAAGCCTGTGACATCCACAACAGCTGTGTATGTATAAAGACTGAAACTCCTATGAAATCTGTTTCTGCAGTTCTATCCATTGCCAGCCACCCTGCTGCAATGCTGATAGTTTGTTGATAGGGATTTCTCACACTACCAGTCCAAGCAGCAGGATTAAAATCTGTTTTCTAAAAGGTCATTGGAGGCACAGATCTTTGAATTTATTATCAGCCAGTGCTATTCTGTGGCTCAAACTCCCTGCAAGAGCAATGAAGGTTGTATGGGACCAGTGATTTAATGTGACAGAAATATCTAACTTCCACTGATGTTAAGCATGATTCTTGTTTTTGTCTGACTTTTGTTTGATCTCAGAAAATAAGTATTATGCACAGCTCCTATCTAGGCAACTAAATGAAGCTATCTAGGTCCTAATGGCATCTGCAGTGGATTCAGTATATCGGGAAATCTTACCTCTGTGTTTATGTACCTAAATGAGAACCAAGCTCTGCTGAAAAATCTGGTAATGTCTAAGTGACACAGATGGTGATAAGGAACCTGGTGTCTAAGCTGAAGCACAGCTGATAAAATTAGCCCTTACTGTTTAAATGAAATAGCAAATTACAATTCAAAACCATGCTATTTTCAGTGTAAACACCTTCATTTTTATGTGACTTTAAAATAAAAGAAAAAACATGACCAAAAAAACTCCCCCAAACCCCCAACAAATCACTCCCTGGAAATGAGACTGAAAAGATTAAGCATTTCCAGTGACAAGATTTCTGTATGGACCATTGATCTACCAACGAGGACTGTGCTCCAGAGTACTCTTAGACAAGCTTGTGGTAAGGACCTGCTCTGCTCCATCCTCCATTTAGTTTCTAGTCTTTCCTCCAACTCTACTATTTACTCTTTCAGGACCAAGCAATGATGAAGACCATGTCTGGTGGAAACTGCACCCTGAATGTGCCAGCCAAGAACTCATACCGCATGGTAGTGCTGGGAGCTGCCAGAGTGGGGAAAAGCTCCATTGTCTCACGCTTTCTCAGTGGCCGGTTTGAGGACCAGTACACTCCCACCATTGAGGATTTTCATCGCAAAGTCTACAACATTCGGGGAGATCTGTATCAGCTGGACATCCTGGACACCTCTGGGAATCACCCTTTCCCTGCTATGAGGAGGCTTTCCATCCTGACAGGTGAGAAAGTGGGGGCAAGTTTGCAGATGGGGAATGGTGAAAGATCATAAGGATAGATACTAGCTTGAAAACTGTAGACAGATGACTGTTTCTTGGCAGGTAGCTAAAGGGACTGCTTGATTTTGCTGCAAGATGGACTTCTCTAGAGAGAGATTTCCTGGCCAGGATGTTCCAGGCACTATAGGGAGTGTATTAGCCACAGAAGAGAAGTCCACTGGGTGAAGATCTGAAATTGTGAGTTCCCCCTAGTTTATTTCCCTCCCACCTTCCCCTCCTGCTCCATATTTTTATTGCAGTCACAGACAAATGGCTGAATAAAATCTTGTGGGCATAAAGAGCAGCAAGGGACAAAATAAGCATGTCATCATAAGACACAAGCAGTGAAAACCAAATGTAAAATGCACAGGAAGGGAATTCTAACCAAAAAAATCTCGGGATTTTTTTGAATCCTAAAATTTCCAGCCTGATTCCCTTGATTTGATATTCCAGTAAAAGGACAGCTCTGCTTTTTCCCTTTCTCCTTAGTCTATGGTTAATCAAATGCATTAAAGGGAAAAAAGGGGAAATGGTGGGCTCATTTTGTACAATCTCATTGTCAAGCAGTTCCTTTGTGAACTAAGATGTATTCTTTAATTGTGAAAGTACAGTGGAGATATATTCAGCCACAGCTAACAACAAAGCTACATTTTAGATTTGCTATCTACCCTTCTATCTAACCAGTGAAACATGATGTTCACATCTGACCAAGCTAGCATCCACATTCAGTTTCTGGGATGCAGATGTGAACTTTTGTCCCAGGAAGCTCTCTTAGCACATTCCACACGAATGTCATTCAACAGGCAATGATTTGCGTTCTTTTATATTTGCAAAAGGAATTGTAAGTCAGGAAATGTCAAACGGAAATGTCAGGAGATCTGTGTCATTTATGTATTTCTTTTTTTCCATGGTCTGTTTCTCTTGAGCAAATTAAATGATAGCAGAGCACTGTGCATTGGGAAACCTCACATTCGTGACTTAGGTGTTCAGGACTGACTAGATGTAAATCTTCAGTTCAGGTGTTGCTTCATGTATTGTGCAATCAAAAGGCCAAGGCTGAGTGGCTACTAGCTCTCCACTCTTCTGGTATCAGAACAGGCTGTGTTTTACACAGAGATACAAATGAAAGGAATAATAATAAAAATAAAAGCAACGCAGCAGAGCTGAGATAGAAACTTGTTTACAAAAGAGAGTAAAATGGGCAATAACTTGCAAGTCCAGTGAAACCTAGGAACATAATCAGATGACATCATAGCCAAAAGTCTTTTCCCTAGCACTACAGAAAGGTGTGGGGAGTTGAATTAGAAGAACTTGATTTAAAGTACAGTTGAGTTAATAGAATCAAAAGGACCAAACAAAAAATATGGGGAGGAGATGGCAGATAAACCTATTGCCTTTTTAAAAATAGCTCCTCTGACACAGGCTGTGATCAACAAGCATTTACAGTATCGTTTTTTAACTGCAGGAGATGTTTTCATCCTGGTATTCAGCCTGGACAACAGAGAATCCTTTGATGAGGTCAAGAGGCTCCAGAAACAGATCCTTGAGGTCAAATCCTGCCTGAAGAACAAGACCAAGGAATCAGCTGACCTCCCCATGGTGATCTGTGGCAATAAAAATGACCACAGTGAAATCTTCCGCAAGGTACGCTCAGATGAAGGTGAGAACCTTGTCTCCAGTGATGAAAACTGTGCTTACTTTGAAGTTTCAGCCAAGAAGAATACCAATGTGGATGAGATGTTCTATGTCCTCTTCAGCATGGCCAAGCTACCTCATGAGATGAGCCCTTCCCTCCACAGGAAAATCTCCATCCAGTATGGTGACCCTTTCCAACAGAAATCCTTCCAGATGCGCCGAGTCAAGGACATGGATGCCTACGGCATGATCTCTCCCTTCGCTCGCCGGCCAAGCGTCAACAGTGACCTGAAGTATATCAAATCGAAGGTTCTCAGAGAAGGTCAGTCCAGGGAAAGAGAGAAATGCACGATCCAGTGAAGGCGGCTTGCCCTTCTGTCTGAAGTCGTCATCCACATGCAGTGCCTTAAAGAAAAATGGTCTGTGGCAGCACAGAATGGGCTCATGGGTTCATTGAGAAAACCCAGCATGGAGAAAGAATAACTCTTCCTGTGGATTATGCTAAGTCACAAATGTAAATAACATCATCCTTGTAAACAACCAGGAAAAATCATATGTCTGAGATATGAGTGCATTTCTCTGCCTTTGTACTGTAGTTCCCCTTCATTCCCTTGTTTAAATAATACAGACCTGAGAAGACATTTCAACCTCATCCTTACAAAGAAAGTAGGTCAAAAATGCACAGAAGGCATTAAAAGTCACCCAGCATGCAGCTCTTGCTAAAAGAGAGGAGTGTGTGTGTGTGTCTGTACATATGTGTGCATGCATGTGTGGAGCACTCCTTTAAAAAACTGGGACTTGCATTTCAAAGGGCAGCAGTCTTAACTGCTTCCCAGATTGGGAGTAGACTCTAGATAAGAACACATGACTCTAACTCGCTTCTGAGAGGACCTGCATTAAGATGGTCTTTATTTTATGTTTGTTGGGACAGTTACCATTTGACATGGACATGAATGTTGTTCTGTATTATAGATTTTATTTGGGATTTTTTTTTTTATTGTCTGGGGTGGGTTCTTAGCAAAATCAGATGGCAAGTGCATTCGACATCAAAACAGTGTCTACTTTCTAGCAGTGAAAGTTGTTTTTCATCTGTAAAACTATATAATACATACATTGATTGAAAATGAAATTGTTCTGCAAAAAGCCAATACATTGGACTGCTTTGTAAGCCTGGTGTGATATTGTTTCTCAAAGCAGCCACACTGACTCTGAATACCATAGTACAAATGTAACTCTTTGCCTTGCTGGCCACCAGAGCAATGGTTCTTTCCTCTGCCTGTATCAGCTGAGACTGACCAAATTCATATGTAGCCTTAGACCACTTCAGAGGCAGGATTGGGTTTTCCTTCAAAATTAAGAACTGAACAGTGGTAGGGCCAGCTCCATCATATTTCTTCTGTTAACATGCCTCTATGCATTTCATTCGTGGTTTTCTCTGTTGTCTGATAAAAGGTTGCCTTGATAGAAACCTGTGCACTGCAGAAGTCCTTCAGAAGAGAAGTTTTGCACTGACTGTCCAAACAGGGCTGAACTGGCTGGCCAGATAAATCTGGGGCCATCCATTCACTTCTTCCCTTTCTCAGCCCAGTCTAGGCTTCCTTGTCTTTAGCTCTCTCCTTGTTCTGCTCTGGCTTTGTTGTTTTTTGTACTCCTTTATGCCCTCAAAGCCCAATATATTCTCTCAGATGTGAGCTTGCTCCTCTCACTGACTGGAATGAGATGTGTGTACACATAACTGTGGGAAAAGCATGGCCCCAAGACTGTACGCAACAGTAGAGTTACATATACCTCAGAATTATCTTCAGATATCTTGTCCCCCGACTCACTCTTAAATTCTGTTCTTGGCTGTATCTGACTTGCTGTGTCCTGGACAAGGCTGTGAGCTAGTTCATGCTATAATTTGACAGGAAAGCTAGAATGATGGTTGTCTGTAAAGTTTTACAAACTTAACCTCTGGGACTCAAATTCCCATATTCATTTATCAGCTTCACTCTTCATTAGTGCTGTATATTGACTGGTAAAATACCCTGTTCTTTTATTCCTGTTGCCAGGGCAGTACCTTTCAGACCACGTTTCCCCTCCCTATCTATAAATCTGTACATGGTTTATGATTAAACCTGTTGTATTTCTTAGCTGTGTCCTGGTCCTTTTTACTTTCTCCAAGAATAATGAAGAAGGTCCTATTTTCTGTTGTGCAGGTGCAGCTAGGCAAGTGAATTGTGGGTTGAGAGCCCTGATGAGATCTCCAGTAAGAAGAGTCTTCTATGTCCTCCAGACACCAGTTGCTGTTTGGAGTGGAACTGTGTCTATATATACATCTTCCTTCCTTCCTTCCTTCCTTCCTTCCTTCCTTCCTTCCTTCCTTCCTTCCTGCCTTCCTGCCTTCCTGCCTTCCTGCCTTCCTGCCTTCCTGCCTTCCTGCCTTCCTTCCTGCCTTCCTCCTTTCCTTCCTCCCTGCCTCCCTGCCTTCCTCCCTTCCTTCCTCCCTGCCTTCCCTCCCTTCCACAGATATCCTCACAAGCAGAACTAGTCAGTGCCTCCAACACAAGAGATCAACAACTCTGTCCTTCATGCACAGAACTGGCATGGTCATGCCTGCTTTTATTTAATGTGGTCTTTGCAGAGACATCACTGTTGCTCTCAGCAGCCTCTCCATCTTAGCACCTACATTTCTCAACCATATGAGTCTTGGTCCCCCTGAGCACATGCCCACCTCTCTACAGACTCTCCACCCAAGTACATCACTACTGAATGCACCAGTGATCAAGCTCTGGGACTCATGTGCCACAGGAACATGGTGGGGTTGAAGATGGAGTGAGAAAGGCACGAGCACCAGCCATCGATTGTGTTAAGGGCCTCCAGGAAGCTAAAAGGGAATGCCTTGCACTACAGACCATGTGTTGCCTTACTGAGCCTATATCCCCTCTCCCTGGCCTGCTGGATAAAGCTGAATTTTAAGAGCCTTCATAATCAAGTCTCTGCCTTTGTCTCACAACACTGACCTTACAATTATTTTCTCTACTGTCCTTCCATCTCCACAAAGACACCAGCTCTCCTCACCCTTCCATGTCCTTCCATTCCTGCTCTTTGCACCATGGCTATGAAGCCACAGGGCATGGAAAAACAACACTGCAGTAACAACAAGAGTAGGGGAAGCTGAAGACCAAGGAGCAGATGCTCACAGAGATATACTGGATCCCACAGGAAGGCCAGTGAGCCCCAGCTTTACAGTCCATCTTGACTTGTCAATGCTCAGGGTGAGAAGCATCTGAGAAACTGGCTGAGAATGAAGGTGAAGCAGCATTACAGTCACCCACAGAAATAAATGGCAATAAGGCAATAAGCAGGAAATCTTATTAAAGTACTGCTAGTCTTCTCTCTGCATTTTGTTACTGATGGCAACTGCTTTTGAAGTTAGATTATCAGGCTCCTAAGGACATTTATTTTTTTGCTTTTTTATATCATTACAGTCATTCTATTAGTATTCATATATTATTTGGGCTCTAGAAATTCTTACAGCCCCTAAACCAGACAGTATGTGTATGTTTATTCACAGTTAGCAGATATTATGTTCTGTGGAAAGGGCTGAGACTGGAAAAGGGAGAACAAGGCTACCTGTCTACAGAGGGAGCAGGAAGAGGAAATGGGAATTGTTTCTTCCCTGATAAACACTGAATGTGTCTGGCTGTAAGACAGAACAGGGAAGGGCTGTATGGGAAACTATTATGTGTGTGCAGAAAATGCAAGACACTGAAAGGAGCAAAGAGCAGACTTACAGCCAGGCCTTGGAGGCAATGGAAAAAAACATTTTTCTTTTACTTTTCCCCTTGGGATTCAAAGGACCTAAACAGAACATACTGTAGCCCAAGAAGTCATGAAAATGCGCAGGACTAAGGCCAAGTCTGGAGGATGGGATCCGTCCAGCAAAGATGCTATGAGCAGGTGTACCCTTACTTGGTCTTACCTAGCATAATTAAGTTGCTTTATTCCACCAGCTAACTTGTCCTGCGTTGCAGTATACAAAACATAGCATTAGTGATACAAAGCTTCACTGATGTTTTTCATGTATTTTCAGGACAATGAGCAGGGACATATACCTGACTGAGGATCAGTCACAGCCTTGGAACAAGACAGGGCTGAGATTTATTTTATACGTTGCTCTACACAGCAAGAAAGTCTTTGTCCTGAAGAAATTACAAGTCAACACATTATAGGAGCTACTATAAATAATGACAAAAACCTAATTAAGCCACAGGGTCAGTACAAATCAGGAAGGAAATCGTGGTCATGGTGAATTAAGTAAATAAATTGAGGGTGGGAAGGGCAGAGCGAAAGTCTGTTTTGAGATCCAGAGGGCTAAATTAGGCTGCTGTTCTGAAGGATCCCCAGGAGGACTGTTGCCACCAGGCCAGCCTGGTGCTAGAAAGAGGCTTTCATGGTGCAGCCTCACAAAGAGCATTGTCTCCTTGAGACCTCAGGGTGCAATAGATTGTCTGGGAGTTCAAAGGGCTTGTTATTATCACAAAGGCAAGTGGGAAATTGTGGTATAATTTTTAAAAGGGCAGCAGAACAGAAAAGAGCTTTAGAAGAGGGCTCACAAAGGTAGGATGGCAATAGGAGGTTGGGTGGGTAAAGAAAAGGTATGTTAAGAGTGTATGCTACAAAATGTACCTTTCACCTTTATTTCATCCTTTTCTACCTGAAGACATTTTATTTAGCTTTTTTGTCCTTTCTCAAATGTTAATTGCCACTTACTGCTGTGTAGAACCCACCACCCACCTCTCATCACACCTTTTGCTGCCTGAGATTTACCTTCCTGTCATGTACCATATTGTGGGCTGCCTTACTATCCCTGCCGCAGTGTCTTGGCTATGGTAGAACATTACAGACAGAGGTGTTTTTGAAGTAAGTGATTATTATTTGATTTGAAATCACTATTACTCTTAGGGGTTTTATTATCTTTAATGTTTCTGTAAAATTACACAGTGGCAGGCTCAGATTAAAGGGTCTCCTTGGAAAAATATATAAAACATGACATAATGTACATTTTCCCCACCGGTTTCTATAGCAACAGCCTTTCTCAGCACTCAGAAAGAGCAGAGAATTTGCAGGGAGGAGATGAGTAGCAGTGGCTCTGCCCTAGATCTTTCACCTCTGAGTCCTCACGGGAAGTTCTCCTCCCTTCAGTTTCTGTTATGTGAAAAAACAAAGACCAGCAGCCAGACCCACCTCGCAGACCACTCAGTATGTCTGGTAAAGCTGTGGGATGGATATGTTATCGCTGATAAGAAAGTAATTCCTATGATGTGATTGTAAACTGGGGTATTGCCCCTGGCACAGTCCCTGACATCACAAAGACATTGAAAAGTGTTATAAACCCAGCTTCTGTACTCATGTTTGGTTACAGCTAGCTATGAGCCTTGCCCAACTTCTCTCTTCTCTGTGTCTTTACAGGCTGCCATCTGGTACAGTCAGAGCCTGAGACTTCCCAGAGAAACATTTCCTTTTGCTCTCTTGACATCAGCCAAAGACCTCTCTTTGCCCCTACCGTCCTTGGCCATCCATAGCATAAGAACTGCCCTAAATCCCAGGCATGACGTTCCTAGAAAGTTATTGACAGTTTGGAAGGAGACCAAGAACTCACAAGCAAAAACATTTTATGAGCCTAGAGAGACTGACGAGTAAGCCTTAAGAAAGCTCTGAAAGGGATAATTCTGTGCCATGTAAGTAAACAAAGTCTGAGAGAGGCTGGCTGAAAACCCCTAGATGTATTTAAAAGGTGAAGATGACAAGAGAGGCTGGCTGAAAACCCCTAGATGTATTTAAAAGGTGAAGATGACAACAGAGACAGCACTTAAATAAAAATTGGACAGTGGGATATCTCAGTGGGAATGAGCATTAAGCTGGAAATCATAGGCAGACTTTAGGGCAGTGGAATCTTTTGGAAAATTTTCTAAGGGATGTCATGAAAGTCCCATTAGGAAAACACTGGTAAAAACATTGAAATCTATATAGTCAACAGGAGTAATTTGGTATTATCAGTGAGCTAGACTGGCTGAGCCAGTAGGCTATTTTGATCCCCCACACTTGTTTCTGTGATGGAGCCTGATCCCAAATCTGTTTCAAAGAAGTTTCCTCAGACTGCCTGTCCTCACTGCATGCTCTCGACCCCCCAAGTGGAGGATTGGTAGTTCACTGGTCCCCTCCAGTCAGACCACTAACAATAGAGACAGGATGTCTTACGTCAGACCTGCTTTTTAGACCATTTCCACAAAGATCCCTGGACTGTTTGCAGCAAACAGCTCCTTTGGTGAATTGTCCATGAACAGTGTCTTGTGCATTTTTTATTGTTCAGAAGTACTTGATGAATGGTTTATGCAAACGTGTCCTGTGCTTTGGCTGGGATGGATGACTAAGATTAATTCAGATTAAACATGAAGACATGGAGGGTAAAGTAAAAGAATATAAATGAAAAAAAAAAAAAAGTCAAATATGTGTCCTCACATGACTCTGAGCTAGAGAGAAGCAAACTCCCTCTCTCCAGCCCATTCCTCCCCTCCGGGCTCTTGAAGGAGGAATTTCAGATAGACTGTATTTATTCAAGAGTGTCCTCTCTCAAGCATTTGGCTTTCAGCACTTAGTATAGAAGGCCAACTCACACACGAGAGCACTGAATATTTTAGTTTGGTTTCAGTGGTAAGACTTGAGTCCATATTTTGAAGTTTAAAAAAAAAAAAAAGAGAAAAGGAAAATAACCTCTACAGTGTGGTGAGTGAAATGAGGAGAGGGGGGAGGGAAGGAAAGGAAAAAAAATTTTGGCTCCATGAAACAATTCCTTAACACATTGAGACCTTATGTGGAAAACTGCACAACTCTATTAAACTGGGACTTGTGGTCTTTCTGTGTTAGACTGGGAACCAAAGCAATATAGAAACACAAGAAACACACTCCCAGCAGTGAAGCTGTATCTTGTATTTTATATCCCACTAATATCAGGACTGTGTCAGATCTGACCTAGTTCCTCAACAACTTTGCAAAGCTCCCGGGAGCTTCAGAGTTAAAATCAGTTAAATTTGCTAACTGGGTACCTAACTGGGTATTAGGTACCATGGGTTTCTGTTTTACCCTTCAGGTCAGACATCTAACAGCCCTACTAGTTTCCAGACTCTTGACATAAATCAGCATCTTGGTTTCCCATCCCTGACAGAGGGCCAATAGCACTCACAGGAGAGCTGAGAGAGGATAAACACCTTCTAGATTGAGAGGCACTTGGGTACCACAATGATGAATAAACATGTTAAAAGGTGAAGAGGCAGACCAGAAACAAGTATTGCCTCAATCAGGAGCTGAGCTGCTGCAGTGCCAGCTACACAGGAGAGCAATTACATTTTGCATAATCCCTGATTTCTGCACTACCTACAGTCTTGTTCTCCTCAGCACTCACTGAAATGGCAAATCCCGGGAACCTCAGGGTTAAAATTACACACTGGCTACCCCCTGCTCTTCAGTCACTACATACCTGTGTGGTAAACAGTAGTATGCTGCAGAAAGGTTTTTCACTCACTTTAGTGGATGCTCGGCATAACCTCTCCATTTACCCTCTCTCTACTGGAGAAAGAATTGCCTCAGGGAAACACAGCCTTGTTAAGCACGACCTGGGGGGTTAGAGGACAGCATAGGGAAGATCAGTGGCCTTGCTTTGGGCTGGTCCATGGCAGAATGTCTCATCTTTTCTGTCAGAAGACAGTCTGCTGCTTGCTGGATGGCTTATTGCCAAGGTAATAAATACAAGTTTCTAAAAAGAAATAAAATTAAAAGGAAAAATAAACACAGAGCAACAACTTGTTCTGCAAACTGACAGGAGACTTGCCTGAGGCAATGGATAAGGGATGACAGGGATGAACAGTTCTCTTGTGGAGCCTTATTAAAGAGTGGACCTGAGCTCTTCCCAGATACTCTTTATGAGATGCTGCCATCTGGGAGAAATCCAGATTGGCAATTATCAGAGAGAACAATTCCAGCAGGCCACAACACTGCCAAAGCAGAAATTATCCCTTTACACAATGGTACTGACTCAGACTGCTTGCAAATTTTGTCAGGTTTGGGGCAGTTACACAAGCTCTGTCATTAGTCATGGTGGTATTTATTTGTATTATGAAGCCCTGCCCACAGACCAGGACCCAGTTATACCAGACAATGTGCAAATGCACACCAAATAGGAAGTCCCAATGTATGCAAAGGCCAGGGAAGAATCTTAATCATTAACTACATCTGCCATATCCATCCTGCGCCTCACAGCATCTGTCTTATCCTGTGATGGCTATCTACCAGTTTCCTAACAGCATCCTATTGGTAATCTAAAGTGAGAAGTTGTTGCTGTATGGAATATTAATCAATCACTTTCCTGATTAACATCTGAGAGCTAATTATTTCTGTAGCGACCTTGTAACTACTACATTGTGGTAGTAGTAGCACCAAGATCTAATATAATTTTAAGAGGATTGACTTTGAATCTCTCTGATGGTCGGTATCAATTTGGAGTTAAACCCTGTATTAATGCCAGACCTGTTACCATCGGTAAAGTAAAAGTGCCTCCTGTGCAGATCCCGGCTGCAACTAAGTTAGTCACAGTGAAGCAGTATAGAATTCCAGGAGGACATGAAGAGATATCACAGACAATTAGAGATTTATTAGATGTAGAAGCTTTAAAGCCAACCACGACAGTGTGGGACAATCCGATATGGCCTGTTGGAGAACGGCTTGCAGAGAGCAAGGCCATGGGTCTGTGCAGGAGCTGATTGCAGCCATCTGAGGTAAACAAAGGAAAAAACCCAGGGTACAGTTATGCTTACAAAGGACTGTTATGTTAACAAAGAGAGAAACTGAAATACACAATGGCCTTGAGTGTGATGGTAAACAACCTTGGGAAAGAAAGCAGGCCAGAAGAAGGAAGATGTTATGACATGCCTGAGATGCCACAAGGGGCTGGGATATTATAATGTAGCCTGTTACATGTATCCAATAGATCTGTGAGTAGTATGCATGATTATTGTAGAGTGCTTATATAAGGTGTGATTTCTTTCAATAAAGTTGAAGATTGCTCTATCATTCATATTGAATCGACTGCTTGCTTCCTCCGCCTGCCACAATGGCCTATCAAGAAACGTGATGGATCCTGAAGAATGACGGTGGATTTTAGAGAACTAAACAAACATACTCCACTGCTTGCAGCAGCCGTGCCAGACACTGTCACTTTAATAGAAAAAGTTCAGAAACATCCAGAAACTGGGTACACTGTAATAGATTTGGCCAATGCATTTTTTACCATCCCAATTGCAGAAGACCACAGGGATGGTTGCATAGCCCCTCTATCGGTCATAGAATTGTAGTTGAACATTTATATGAAATACAGCTGCCTCCTCACACACAATTAAGCCACTATATAGATGATGTTTTGATCCAAGGAAATTATGAGGAGGAGGTACAACAAGTCCTTGAATTAGTGGTAAATCACATGAAACATAAGGGTTGGGAATTTAACCCTGAAAAAAAAAAATATCCAAGGACCGTCTCAGACAGTGAAGTTTCTAGGAATTCAGTGGCACTGTGGGCATCGAGAAATACTGCCTAAAGCCCAAAGAAAAATTTTAGATTTTGCTGTACCACAAAATAAAAAAGAAGCTCAAAGATTCATTGGGCTGTGTGACTTCTGAAGGCAACATATTCCCTGTTTAGGATAAAAGTTAACCCCTTGGTATAAGGTGATAAGGAAAAAATATGAATTTGAATGGGGAAATGAACAGCAAGCTGCTTTTGAATTAGCTAAAGAAACCATCAAAAGGCTTTAGATTTATGGCCTCTGCAGAAAGGATAAGTGGAGTTAAATGTGTCAGTAAACGGATGCCCAAAGATCACAGCATTCTGTCCAAAGGCTCCAACAATTATGCCAGCCCCACATGGCCTTGATCACCCCAGAAATCCATCTCCTTTTCTAGAACAACCTGTCTTAGTTGAACTCCCCACACTGGGAGCAGCACCATTGGTATTGGATACCCCAATAAACAAGTACACCTGGAAAGCCAGAGATGCTCATGGAAAGGAGCACAAAATTAATACAAGGTAAATTATCTCATCCTTCTAATTATAACCCACCTCCGGTTCTCAAAATGAACCGAGAAGCTTTTCTTTCCTTTTTCTTGCAGGTAAACCCCCCGGAGAGAGATATCCTGAGTCACGATGGGGGATCCTTATGTGAATTTAAATTTTTGCATAGTGTTGATGTTGTCTTATTAATGTTTTCAGGATGTATTGTCTATCATTGCAAAATAGCTTTGGGTGACCGTTCTCTTCTCCCTTGGCTCCAGGGGAAGCTCCGGCTTCCAAAGTATTAACCAAGAATGAGAGGAAAGCAAATTTGTGGTTTTAGGTCATTCTGTTGCCAGTATTATGATCAAACAACAGACACCAAATTAGGAGAAGGTCCTTTTGCTAATGGGGCCTGGACTTTAAAAGGTCATTATTGAGCCCATGAAGGCAAGATGGAAATACCAAGGCCTAAACTATTGATGCCCTCTGCGCTGGGAAGTGGAAATACATTTTCCTGCTGTGCAGGCAGACCCCAGCTCCAGCGAGCCAGACCAACATCTTCAACTCCACAATTGACAACAACAACCAGAATTTATCCCCTTTTGATACTTAATTTTGTGGAGGTTGCTCTGTTGGTTCTTGCTATATTTTCTCTTGTGGGATGTATGTGTTCATCTTGTCAGTGTCCAGGTAAACTGTCTTGCAATTGTACTTATCCATGTAGACAATCACGTCCTTCCACCAGTTCCCAAGGACCAGGAGCACATCCTTAGGCCCAGCCTCAGACTCATTTTAGTTAAATATGTTTAGTTAAAATATTATTAACTGACATGGCTATTGTTACTGTTACCTTTATTATATGTTTCATTATAATGTTGTTAAGCATTGTTAGTGTTAATATTGTTTTACTTGTTATTTGTAGTGTTTTTACTAATTTACCTTTGTTTGAATCTGGGATAGGAATTTCTAGGCCCCGATAACATAAGTGCTTTAGGATAAGGGGGAGTGGAAACCAATTTCCCTGCTGCGTATGCTAACTCCAACTTCGGCAAACCAGGGTAGCAGACCGCGTGGACTGCCAGAGCTGCAAACACTCAGTGGTACATTGCCAGAACCGCAGAAAAATAATGGATCACATGTTAGTGGTGATTCCAATTTACTATATAGCCTTATAAAATGTTTTGGTTTTGTAGAGTTAGTTAATTTTGAGCATGACACATTTGTTAGGGATGTTGTTAGATATATGCTTGTTAACTGAAGATATTCATATTTTTTAAAGATATTATTAGTTACATGTTTATTAATGGAAAATGTATATATCTGTTAAAAATGTTATTAGTTATATGTTAGCCAAGAGTGTTATTAGTTATCATGTTGCATTCTATTTCTATCCTTTCTCTCTTTATATATCTATCCTTCATGCCACCACGAGGACAGCAATGTCGAGCCACGAGTTGGTGTAAAAGACTGTGTTAGACTGTGCTTGTCCCAACATTGCTGCTGCATCACTACCACTACCTGGCCTCAACATCCTGTTGCCATGGAGAATTATGCTATGAAGGAGATGAACTGTTCCCGAAGAAACCACCATGTCTGCCTGAAGCCAGAACAACGACATCCTTGGCAGTGCCTGTCAAGCTGCGCTTGTATGTAAGCCGAGTGAAGACCACCATGAACACCTGGGCATGTGCACATGGAAGAACACAGGGTGGCACATCAGACAATGAACTCTGTGGAAATGGGCAGACTCTTTGTAGGAATTGTGGGGACTGGGACAGTAAAAGGACTGTGTACTCTTTTCTCGGGGCTTGGAGCTGGGATTTCGACATCATATCTCTCTCGGAAGAGCTTGGAGCCTATAGCAACCTTATCACCTGCACCAAGACTGAGACAACGGGATGTTGCTGGATTCGTGGTGGTAGTAACGGACCTTGCTGCATCTCTTCCATTTGCTTGCTTGGGTATTCTGACTTTTTCTTCTTCTCTCTGTCCTATCGCTATCATTGCTTGTTACGGGAAATAGAGTTTACAAGGTTGTAGGGCATTTAACCTCATTTGTGTCTTAAGTTCACTCCTAGGATCATTTGAGAACCCTCCCTGATACTGGATTGGGACATGCCTGATGAAACATCATCAACTGATGAATGAAGACTAATGTCAATAACCACAGAATTGGTTTGAGAGTCATGATTCACCTATAGGTCAAAGGACCGAATGAAGTGCTAAGGCTTGGACAACTGGCCCAAGCCAGAGTTGACCTATAGATGAATCCTGTATATTTTATAACTGAAACCATTGTACTAGTAGATATTATACTAAGTTATAACAACGCACTTATGCTGATGTAAAAAGTGCTAAATCTTTGAAGTACTGAAGCCTGAACAACAGGCCCCAAGCCGAAGGTGCTAACTTAGTCTGTAATCATTAACAAAGTATGCAAACTCGCTAGTGACAGATCCAGCTTAGACAAAATATAATCAGTAGTGAGGAGAGAATGTATCCAGCTTCCCTTGTTTAGCCTTGTTCAAGGCTGAGAACCCAAGTATTTGGCCTTGTTAGAAACTCCCTTGGTTTCCCCCCCTGAGCCCTGGCCAGGCTTTGGGTGGAATCCAATAGGAGAATCAAACCAGAAATTTTCTGCTCAAAACAAAGGTGCCAGCTATTCTGGCCTGTTGATCTCTGGTATATGAGGCTGGGCCCGTTTGGAGCGACTTTGGAAGCCTCACCTATGAGTGGAGGCACTGCGTAGGATTTCCCCCTTGCCGGGACAGGCTCTACAAATCCTCGCTGTAACCGGGGCTCCCCAGCCACTGCGGGTCTGGGTGATGATAATATATGCAAGTGGTGATGTATTTTTCTTAATTTCCATTCTCTCTCTCGTGTAGTAATGATTTAATGCATTACTCTGGTTTTTTGCTGTTTGCTGTTTTAAGTGCACTGTTCTGCTTTTTCTTACTGCATGTTTTCTGTATTACACTGTTATCACTAGTAAAATACGCCTGCTCTTTTCACTCTGGTGTCTGAGTTTAATTGGTATCCTTAAGCAGCAGAACATGGGTAAATTCTTTATTAATCTTGCACTTGTTCCTTGCAGTGGTTCCTAGCAGTCTTGCCAAGGAGAGATCTCTTAGGTAGACGGAGCATCTTTGTTCTGTGTTGGTGGTCCTGTGGCTGTGCAAGCCCCAAGCCAGCTGTGGCACATGGGAGTTCAGACCTAACTCCAAACTGTGTCCTGTGACAGGCAGCAGAGCTGCCTTACATATGGCTGTTGTGAAACCTGAATCTGGGCAAGGCAAGGAAGTGAGGCAGCCATGTTGCATTGCCAAGTCATGGAACAAGTGATGAACAAGTCATGCAACACTGCTCTTTCCTTTAGCGACCCTGTTGTGCCTCAAGGGATGCCTGTTCCTCTCCTGCCTGTGAGCCATACCAGGACTTCCCACAGCTCTCAGTGGAAAGAATCATAGAACAGTTTGGGTTGGAAGGGACCTTAAAGATCCTCTAGTTCCAACCCCTGCCATGGGCAGGGATGTCTTCCACTAGACCAGGTTGCTGAAAGCCCTGTCCAACCTGGCCTTGAACACTGCCAGGGAGGGGCAACCTGTTCCAGTGTCTCGCCACCCTCACAGTGAAGAACTGACATCTAATCTAAACCTACCCTCTTTCAGTTTAAAGCCATTATCCTTTGTCCTATCACTACATGCCCTTGTAAAAAGTCCCACTCCATCTTTCTTGTAGGCCCCCTTTAGGTGCTGGAAGGCTACTATAAAATCTCACCAGAGCCTTCTCTTCTCCAGGCTGAACAGCCCTAACCCTCTCAGCCTTTCTTCACAGGAGAGGCACTCCAGCCCTCTGATTGTCCTCTGAACTCGCTCCAGCAAGTCCATGTTCTTCTTCTGTTGGGGGCCCCAGAGCTGGACAGAGTATTCCAGGTGGGGTCTCATGAGAGTGGAGTACAGGGGAAGAATCACCTCCCTTGACCTGCTGGTCGTGCTCCTTTTGATGCAGCCCAGAATATGGTTAGCTTTCTGGGCTGTGAGCACACATTGCCAGGTCATGTTGAGCTTCCCGTCAACAAACACCCCTAAGTCCTCTTCAAGGCTGTTCTCAATCCGCTCTCTGTCCAGCCTGTATTTGTGCTTGGGATTGCCCTCACCCATGTGCAGGACCTTGGCAGGACCTTGCACTTGGCCTAGCTGAACTTCATGAGGTTTGAATGGGTCCACCCCTCAAGCCTCTCAAGGTCACTCTGGATGATGTCCCTTCCCTCCAGCATGTAACCCACACCACAGAGCTTGGTGTCATCAACAAACTTGCTGAGGGTGCACTCAGTCCCACTGTTCTTGTCACCAACAAAGGTGTCAGACAGTGCTGTTCCTAATATCAATCCCTGAGTAACACCACATGTCACTGGTCTCCATGTGGACATCAAGCCATTGACCACAACTATCAGTCATATACTGCTAGAAACCGGGTGTCTACCAACCTCTGAAAAACAAACTGATGGAACAGAAGACATTTTTAGCTACTTACAGAATTTAAAGTTGAAAGCAGTGAAAAAGCATGGAGAGGACTCAGATTCTCCTCAGTGGCCCCTTTGTATTTCTTTAGCCCATGCAAGAGCTGTTATTTGCCCTTGATCTTCCGAAGAATACTTCTGGCACAGGCTTTGGCAAAACAGTTCACAGTATCCTAAAACTTTATTTCCTCCCTCCACAGCATGATCATTGGAGAAAGGTCTGACCTCAGATGGATGGTAAAACCCTCCCGGCTGATACAGAGACTAGCTGATAGAGAGCAGCCCAAGCACAGCAGGACACTTTACTGTGCTAGACACCAAGCAGATGCATAAGAAGTGAATGCCCTTGGTGGAAGGGAGAGCCTTAGGGATGTTTTCTGTCCCTTATTCTTGGGGCTTGACACATCTTCCCCAGTGCATTTTCTCTTTTTAGACACAAATTCTGCCAAAGAGGAAAATGTCTGAAAGCACCTCATTAATTAAGAAGACTTGAGTTTTGCTGATTTTCCATGAGACTTCAGACACTGAATTGACTTCTGAAAATGAGAAGCACTTAGGCTCACTTAAGCACTTTCTCAACTTTATCCAAATTGGTTGCATGAAGAAGGAGCATTTAAGGACTGCAGTTTATCAGGAGGAAACATTATTCTGAACCAAATTTTCACTGAAAGAGAAAACCAAAAAGATAAGTGATTTTGCATGAGAGTTGTTTGAGTATTGAAGGTTTTCTTAGTAAAACAAGAACTGTCTGAGAGGCCCTTCTTCTTTCCCACTCATTTACATTAGAAAAAAAGAGAAGCTTGCTGTTTCTTAAAAGAACTGAGAAAAGGAATGTATGTTCCAGAGTGAAATGTTTTTGCATTTTTTTCCCATAGTATCTTTTTGTCAACCAGGAATTAAAACAAAAGAGACACTGGAGGCCCAAACATAATCTCTTATCTGTGCCCCAACCTGTGTTTAGCTGGGTCTGTGTTCCTTACCTCTATCTTTTCCCTCATTGACAAAAGGAGAATCTGAAGTAAGAACAGGTAGAAGAGCTGGTTTGGTTTTGACTAGAGGTATGTGGGGTGCTCCAACACTTTGAGGCAGTAGGAAGAACAGCATTAGCAAGTGAGTGGGAAAATTATCTCTAAATTAGCTTTAAGTCTTGTGTCAGCTGCTATTCTTCTCTAGAAATGTCCTGTCCTCTTCTGTTTCCCTCCATCTTTTCACAAAAAGTCCAGACAAGGAAAGTTAGCACCTGTTATTTCTAGCCCTCCTAAACTTCAGGGGAAAACTTCCTCTGTTTTCTGCTTAGCTAGGATCAAGAGGAAACCAAATGGTTCTGTTGAGCTGTGTCTATACTGCCAGGTATTCCCCATTTGGCATGTCAGCCCTTGTGCTCTGACTGCCCTCACCACCTGCATGTTGCTGTGTACTGCAGTGTGATGTTTGTGCCTGCTTGATGGCTTTTAGTCCATGCATGTATGCTCAAGACTGCTACCAGCGTCTCCACAGATGTCGTTTCGAGCCTATTGCCTTTTGGCACTTCTAGTGAAATGACTGAGGAGACAAGGGCTTTTCATACACATGGCACAGTGACTCTTCTCTGCACCATCTTGTGTGCCATCTCATAAAGCAATCAGATGTCACTTCATGCCATGACAACAATGCGGGGAGTGACAAATGACTGATCGAACTGAGGGTCTTCCTCTGGCTTGTCCTTCACACAAGTAAGCACTGGTGCCAGGCAAAGCATCAGAAACTATACTGTAAAGAGTAAGCCTAGATTACAGTGCTTATCCTATCTGTGTCCCACACCAGACATGACACATGTTTCGGTCTGCAGAGAAAGGAAACCTGGCTGAATACCATAAAAAGGGACTTGTGGTATGCTCCAGCAGATGCATGTCATGTTTTAACCCTTGTGGGGCACAGACACAGACCATCCCAGAAAAAGGTGTACAGCCAGCCAAAATTACTTTAACTTAAGAAGCAAAAAGTCAAAAAGATAGCACTGTGTAAGCTCTGCAGTGTTATCCAAGACCAGTTATGCAAGCCTGTGCCACGTTCAAACAGCTTGATCTTGGGGTGCTTACAGAAAAGCACAGCTGAGCCCAGAGCTTATGGTCAGCAGCCTCAGAGGGACCAGAGTATGTTGGCACCACACTAAGAAGATAGCATGGTAACTTTAGGGACACACCAGTCTTTGACACCATGACAGCAAGGCAGCAATCTCACAAAGGCCTGTTACATGATAACTGGTCCAACAGTTGTCCACTGTGACAGGAACATCGAAGTTGCTCTGTGGTGTGATGTACTGCCTGCCTTTTTGTCGGGAGGGACAGAAACGGAGCAGCGGAGTATATCAAAAAAGGTCAGGCCAAGAGGTGGAAAGAGTCAATCTTCAGGTTCCTCCAAAACAGATAAGAGTCAATTTACTTTCTGGAACCTGGAAGGGGCAGAGAGAACGCACAAAAAAGGGTGCAGGAACTGGGAAAAATTAAGCAGACAGAGCCATCATCAGGTGAAGTCTGTCCTGGGGACAGGAAATATTTATTTGGGATAGTTTTAAAAGTTTCATTTTCTGCCTCTGCTCCGGAGGCCACAGACAAGAAGCCTGACTATTTTTAAAGATAAGTTTGACGCATTATGAAGGAGGTTGTGTGACATGATATAGGCTGCTGCAGTCAGGAAATGGACACCCTGACCCAGGAGAGGCATTCCAGTGCTGTGCTCCTGAGCTTGGGTTCTGCAGGCTTCACTCCTTCTCAGCAGGAGACAGGAAAAGAAAGAAAAGCCTTCAGTTTCAACTCAAGCAGAAGTAATTGTGATGAAAACAAGAGTCTTTGGGAAGCAAAGTCAGATGAACCAAAAAATGTCTAAGGAGATGAGTATGTCATATGTACCCTTTAACTAACTGACTAGTAGTGCTATTCCTGGGGTCTGGGGTTTGACATCAGACCAGCAGTAGCAGTTGGGCACCAATGGCCTATGACTTTCTTGGCTGACATGAAAACACCAGCCCATGTGAGGTATCACAAAATGTCTGTGCCTCCAAATTGCCTTTGAGAACATGTTGCCGGGGTGAGCCCATACTAACATGTTATCTGATGCAAGCCCAAAAAGCTGGAGGTGTTGATCTTGAGTGTTAACCAAAGACAGTGGAAACTAATACCCCAAAGATGTGCTCTTCTATATCCGACCAGAAAGTCTGAGAAGCTGAACAGTGGTTAAAGCAACAACTTATCTGTTGGAAGTACAGGTCTCATCCTTGTCTAGAAGTCTTGTCTTCTTCCCCCAGCCTGGGGAGCACAGCTTCCCAGCTCTTGCCTCCTCACAGAAACAGCAAATACACACTTGGGCAGGGGGAGACTAAGAAACAGAAGCCATTAAGAAATCTGGGAGGGTTTCCCACTTGGGAAATTTCAGTCTGGTGTTCTCCTGCTAGGAGGTGGAGCAATACGAGTCTCTGCCCTACAGAGAGGGAAATACTGTATGGAAGTTTCTCACCTGCTGCTGCTTTTTGCTCCCCTCCAGCAGGGCTTATGCGGCCTCCATCTTCCCTTTTTCTCTGGCCTGCTGTCACCTCTCACTCTGACATAGAGAAAAGGGCTTTAAGGTGGTAACTGTGTTAGAGGGTTCACAAAATCAAATGCTCAAAGGCAAGAAGCAGCTTGTCCATGACTATATTAATAAATTAAATGGTGTCAGGGCATGTTCCTGGACTCTAGAACTGAATCACCCACTCTGTTAAATTGTTTTTACATTTCCTGTCACAGTTTTGACCTGAACCAAGGAGTGGTCCCCCCAGACAGTCCCTTCAAGCAGCCTGTGACTTAGCCCAGGCTAGGAACAATCCTTCATAAGGAGTTTTCAGGCAGCCACACACTTCTGGAGGGTAATGAGGCTTAATGAAGTGAACGCAGACCTTTCTATTCCAGTTGGTTTCGGTGCTGGAGAAAGATCTTACATTTAATTTTCTAGTACACCTGTAGCCTACAGCACCATTCAAGGAGCAGGGTAGAAAAGGTTACAGGGTTTGGAAGTATCTCTGATGTAACTTTCTCATAGTGTGAAACAACATCATCCTTCACAGAAAGACATTCTTTAATGTGAGTGTGGTGAGACACTGGAACAGGTTACCCAGTGTGAGAGACGAGAAACCAGGCCTGCAAAAAACTAAGAAAAATGGCCTGAGAAAGCAAAAGTTGAGGCTGATCAAATGAATGCCTCAAACACTCGCAAGACAAAACTATGAATCACAGAGTGGACAATGTGGAGGTTGAAGCTGATAAGGCTGCCTGAATAACACAAGATGCAGCTGGAGGAGGGAGTCTTCTGGAGACAGGACGGCTCTGCTCTGGTGCACCTGGTCACATTTCAAGGGTCATCCGTCCGGTGAATGAACTTTGCTTCTTTATCCACAAAATGCATATTAAAGTTAACATCCCTTAGTATGCTAACGAAGGCTAACATGATCATGCTAATTACATCATCCCATGAAACACCTTACCCCTTCCCATACATGGGATATGTAGGTATGTGGGTCGACCTAGGGGACACACCCAAGAAAAGTGTGTATAAATCAAGGGAGAGGAAGAAAGGAAGGGTGCCCTGGAGAGAGCAGTGAAGCGAAGAAGACAGAGGCAAGCGAAAAAGACGGCTGCCTCCTGGAACCCTCACTGGCAGGATCAGTGCAGGAACCCAGACTGGTGACCTGTATTTCCCCATTCCTCTATCTCCCTCTTTTCCCTTTCCCATTAAGAAATGCAAGGCATATTGTATTGCTTGCCACAACTTGCTATATACTTAGCCAATTATCGTGTGTTCAATTAGTACATTGTGGGTAGTTAATAAATGTTTGGACTTGGAGACTTGTTGTCTGCTCCATTGGGGATTTGCGAATCCGAGTCACTTGTCTCCCTCATCTGAGCGGGACGTGACACCCAGAGAAGCTGTGGATGCCCTCTCCCTGGAAGTGTTCAAGGCCAGGTTGGACGGGGCTTTGAGCAGCCTGGTCTAGTGGAAGGTGTTCCTGCCCATGGCAGCATGTTGGAACGAGATGATCTTTAAGGTCCCTTCCAACCCAAACCATTCTGTGACTCTATGATTCTATGATTCACTCCTCTTTGATAAACAGAGCTGTGGCTGCTTCCTTCAGCTCTATCTCTGTTTACACAATGTCCCACTGACAAACTCATTGAAATAAACTAGAACATGCATGAACCTCACCCTTTTGGAAGGTACTGCAGAGAAACAGCAGTACATTTCTACATCTAGGTCTCTGGAGTGGCAAAAAAAATGTGGTGGGGAGGAGGGAAGAAAGAGTGCTCAAAAAGAAAAGAAAATGAGGTGTGAGGGCAGGTCATACAGGACTAGGTTGCTGACTCTAAACATGCTTCAAGGGTTTTCATGCCAATTTACATTGCCCTGCTGATGCTATTTGAAAAACTAAATGTAGCTGTAAGTCAAGTTACAAACCTTCAGCTCCATTCATCTTTTGCATCAGAAGTACTTGGAGCACAAAAGCAGTAAATTAGTGCCAGCTATCCTGCTGAGATAATTCAAAGTATCTTTCCCTGCCCAGCAGGGCCTGATTTTTCATGTCGATTACATATTGTATTAATATGGAGGCATTTGCTCATTTACCAGGGGAAAAAAAAAAAAAAAACAAAAAAAAACACAAAACCCAACAACCAAAACCCAAGTCCTAAACCATTCACCAAATAGGGCTTTTGGGGGGGAAACGTGCTTTGTTTATTCTTCTCCATTCAGTGAATTATTAATTTCAATGAAGAACCATGCCAGTGATGGGCAATGATACAGAGATTTATTGATCCACTCTGTTTCACCCTCACATACCTATTGGGGTACATTACATTCTGAGTGAGGCTTGTCAATCACCTCGGTGCTTGATATTGTCTCTACCTCCCACACCACTGATTAGCATCACTCACTGAATGAGCAGAGAGGGCGTGGAGGTAGATTCTGCCAACAGTAAGACACTTACTTCAAATCAAACCTGTGAAATACAGCCTAAGATTCATGCCATGCAGGTGGAGAGGGGAGGAGGTGAGGAGAGGAAAACATCTCTCCCTTGAAGGACTCATGGCTGCTTTTATGTCTTGTAAAAAATAAATGGTCTAGTTACTAAAGGAGGAGAGAAGGTAGGTTGATTTTAGGAACACTGTGTGATGTCTTGGCAATGAAATGATTCAGAATCAGTGGGTGGGTGAATTTACCCGGAAATTATGCTACTTGCAGGGGGTCCCTGTGAAGGCAGGTGATCAATATCCATCTGCCAGGGATAGCTAGATTGTCTTTATGGGATTAGCTCCACATGGCAGGAGCCCAAGAGACTTTGCAGAGGTAGGGAAGGAAGGGAGAGGGAGGTAGGAGTCTGGTTTTCATGTCTGCATGTTGACAGCCAACATCTTGGAAGCTCAGTGCAGAAGGCTTTTGCTTAAAGGCTGGTCTAAGGAGAGGTGACATGTGGTAGCTAGAAATTGTGCTGAGCTGCAAGATCTGAGTTGGAATTTCTCAAAAGCTTGAGTATGCTTGGGAATTGGAGCTGTGGTCACCATCCAGTGAAGGGTTAATTTGGATGTTACAAAATTGTGAAGGAGTGTTGGAGGGTTTCAAACTAAATCTGGCTGAAGATGAAGAACAGGAATTTATGTCTCTGATTGGGGTGTGACAGAAGTGTCTGTGTTGCTTAGTGGTTATTCAGTGCATTTGGAGCCAGGAATTTTGGAGCAGGAGAGAAAGTCCTGTCTGCAGTGAGACAGAGATTTAATTGTATGGTATGAGTTCTATCTTCTGCAAAATGAGGCTGTTAATATTGCTGAGATAGACACTGTGAGGCTTAAGGCATGCTTGCAAATGGGTACAAGGAAGCCCAAATACCCATCCCAAGAGATACCTGGAAGTATGATGCTGAGCACTCACCACTTCCCCTGATGACAGTGACATCAGAGCAGTGAGAAGAGGATGGGGGAAGCTTGTGATCTAGTTGGACTGGGCTTTTAAAAGACCCATATCCTTAGAGTCCTATGAGCATTGACATGTGCAGGATGAGGAGCCTGGGCAGGTCAACTTTGCTGTGGGAAGGGAAGAGTTAAGGAGAGAGGATGTCAAAGGAGATGGAGGGCTAGGAGAGAGCTCTTAAGGGTAGAGGTAGATGCTCCTGCAGTCATGTAGGGGAAAGAGAATACCGGGCTGGTGCAGTGGTTGCTCTTCCCAATACTGATCATCATTCTCCCCACCCCCCCCACCCCCAAAGTCTGCCAGGAGCCTCAGCCAGCCCCAGGGGTCCTGGTGGAGGCAAGGTCAGCTGCAGGAGCAGCACTGCCTTATGTCTATCCAACAGACTGCTGCTCAAGGCAGCTGCCTGTCCTGCCTATACAGACCCTGTGCTACACCGGCCCTTTGCAGCACCTAGCACATAGAAGTCCACCCCCCTCCTTGGGGCTCTAACTACAACCCACAAAGTCATCACTACCATTACCTAATGATACAATTAGTGGTTAGAACACGCCTTGATTCTGCACTCTCTGACACTGATGACAGCCCTGCTAGGGCAGGAGCCCTTTTTAGGGCAGTGATGGGGTTTTCCACATGGCATTCACACTCTGAGGAACTGATCATTTCACTGTCAGAAGCCATACGGCTGCATTCCATACACAAATAACTCCATCTAGAAATAGATGTCCAATTAAGGGAAAATATGTTTCCAAAAAAAATTTTGTTTCCTGGAGTTTATAAGCTTTCTGTTGGTTTGTTGGTTTTGGTTTGTTTTTTGGTTTGTTTTTTTTTTAACTGACTTTTCATGTCAGTCATTTTGGGGTTGGTTTATTTTTAACTGAGTTAATAAACTCCTATGCACCAAACCCATTATAAAGAAAGAACAGTCTCTGCTATTTGTTTTTGGTTTTTTAATCGCAAGACAGCTATCACATTTTCCACTCCATCTTTTTCACCAAAGCCTTTCATGCCACTGTAATTCAATGGATCTAAGATCTGTTTTTAAGGGAAGCTGCAGAGGCTCAGAAGACCCAAAACCAGGCCCTGTGAACTTTTAAGTGCTCTTAATCAAGATAAAGAGAAGCAAAATGTTTTAAGATGAGGAGATTAGTGCAATGATGTAGTTTACACCCCTGAGAAAGTCCATCCAACAGTCTTGGCATCAAATAAATGACCTCTAATGATGAAAAAAAGCTGAGAGTTCACATAGCAGATCCTTCTTCCCAGCAGAGATCCCTGCACACCTCACACATAATCGTCCCTTGGAGGTGGTGAAGACAATAGGACACTTGTAGAGAAGATGGGAAAGCTGCTTGGAGCAGGTGCATTCTATAGGCAGGTCTGGTTGCTTGGGGTGCTTGTGTGCCACATCATTTTTCTGGACTTGACCATCTTCAGTGGCTCAGGATTACTGTACTTCAGCAAGTGCTGGGGTCGGATGGAGGTAAGGGTCCCTGTCCTTCCCAGGCCTCCGGCAGGAACTGCAAAGCCTCATGCAGGTGTGCTTTGCAGGAGTGCTGAGCTAGAGTTGTCCAGCTGGTTTAATACCAGGTTTCACCAGGATTTCACCTCTCTCATGTTTCTTTGTTCTGCATCCCTCAGCATGTGAGCCGTTGTCACAGGGCAGTCACAAACGCAGGGGAGGCCAGCGGTGCAGGCAGAGCTGCCAGCAGGGACCAGAGGACGGGAAGGATGAGAAGGGAGATTCAATTCACCTTCACCACACTTAACACAGATTTGATCCACTGCGGGTATCAGCGTGTGACCGGGGACCTGCGGACCCTCACTGTGGGTGCTCTCAAGCTGTCTGGGGGCCACCTTGTCATTACTGAGAGACAAGTAAGGGAAAAGTACACTGCCAGGAACCTGACAAACACTTAGGAGTCTGCAAACCAGTGGGAAGCCATTATCCTAAAGTCAACCTGCCTCTAAAATCCTTGCTGGGTTTCTGTTCCACCAGAGCCGCTCCGCAGGGTTATTGTGCGGGAGAGCGGCTCCAGCTGCGCCGCGCAGCCGGCGGGGATCTGTGGGCAGCAGCGGGATGGGGCCGCGCGTTCCCCCTGCCGGGGCTGTCCACAAACCGGCTTTCACGCTCCTCTACCGCTGCTGGCGGCTGGGATCGCACCGCAGCGCTGCGCATCCCCCGCCTCACCCAGAGACCGCTGCATAGCTCCCTAGACTGTCTCCAGGAGAGGTTGGGGAGGGGAAAAAAAAAAATACCCGCCGGGGCGGCTGTCGGGGGCGCGAGGCGCCAGGGCGCCACCTTGTGGCGCCTCCCCGCCAGCGACCGGCCACCGTGGGGCGGCGGGGACCGGCCTCCGCCCTGCGCCTGCCGGACCCCGCGCACCGCGTCCCCGCTGCCCGGCCGCGGCTGTCCCCTCGGTGCGAGGCAGGCAGGAGCGGCCAGTCCCCGGCGCCGTCCTCGCCCCAGGGTGCAACCGAAATGCGAATTCCCGCACTGAGGGACCGAATTATTTGTGGGGAGAGTGGAAACGCTAGGGAAGGATTTCTCATCTTTTTAGCGACGGCACAAAAAGTTGTTGTGACCCTAATGCAGCCGGGTTGAAAGCGGTCCCCTGAAATAAAGCATCTCAAGCCCACACAGAGGTGCCTTCCTCCCATCCGTGGCGCACCCAAGCCAGGGGAGCACAGCTGTCAAACGTGAGGGCTCCTGGGGCAGCTGCTCCACCAGCTCCACTCACCCAAACCATGTTTCTCCCCCCCAAGGCCAAGCACGGCATGCAGTTCCCAGCAGCTCAGCTTTCCCAGTGGACCAGGGAGGAATTTTCTGACAAAAATGGTTCAAATTAGCAAATGTTGGTTTGTTAAACCTCATGCTTTTCAAGCAAATCCGCTTTAACCACTGTGAAGCCTGGTGGTGTGCTAAAAGCCTGAGTAACTGTTCCTTTACCATGTATGCCAGGTGGGCAAATTCTCAACTGGGAAATTAGATAGCAGTAAGGTCCTTGCCTATGGGCAGCTTGCCTTGGCAGTGTTACAGGAAGGTTTCTATGTCCCATCATGGAAATTCTAGCCAAAGCAAGAGGGAAGGCAAAATAAAAGTCCCTATGAGCAGCCATCAGGCAGATATTATCTCTGTGCTCACCTCAGAGTGCTCAGCCAACATTTGGAGAAATGATCCCAAAGCTCAGGAAGAAAAGATGGTGAAAATGACTTCTCAAGGTTTATTCCAAGCATAGTTCTGAAGTGCAGCAGCAGAACTGAAAAGTTTGGTACCTTCATTTCTGAATGAATTGGTTTTGACCTGCTTAGTCACTGGACTCAATGCAATGAGTCAAGCCTGAGAGAGTAAGGGCACCTGCATTTGAAAGCTTCTCCTCCCACATAATGGTTTGATGCTGTTTGGCTTGACTGCAAATGTGGCAATCCAACACATCTACTAAGTGGAGGGAAGACTGTTGTGACAGTATTGACCACAACATCCTATGTATAACTCAGCACCCCTCACACAACGTTCGTGTTTGCCCCAGCATCTTTGGTGTACCTTACAAGTGCAATTATCTTCTTTGGATTTTTTTTTCTGGTTCTTTTCTTCAAAGATTACAGTGTAGTTAAGTCAAAGGTGGCAAAGGAATTGCTTCTGTAGTCTGAAATAAATATGGAAGAGGTAAAGACCTATGGAAAAGAAACCCTTGCATGCATTTTTCTTTCAGATGATCTCCTTAGAAGTTTGTTTCAAATTCTTTAGGGAAGGCAAATTCCTTCCTGCCTATAGGGTTCCCAGGTGGTGCTGCTGTTTCTGACAAAGAGAAGGCTATTTTAAACCAGAGAGCAGCCTCCTGTCAAACTAGGAACCAAGTTGGGTTTGAGTTTTTCTGAGAGGTTACAAGTCTCCTAGCCCAATGTTGCAATGTGGGCTGCCATATGGGATGACATCAGGTGTGGTACTCTCTAGAGAAGATATCTGTCCTTCTGTTGCCTCTCCATCCCCATCAGAAATTCACATAAAAACCTTTCCTTAAAATCTGAGACAATGAAAGGAATTTCAAAATTTACTCCAAAATTCCACATAGAAGGAGCCTTTGAACTTCCCGTTTCTGTTCTTTATGACATCAGAGCAAACGTAGGCTGGACAAGTCCTGGTAAAATCTTTTATAGGAACTCTTGCGCTCTGTGTGCTGCATAGTGATACACAGACATACATATACACAATGGCAGAGCTAGGTATGAACCTCATGTCTTTGAATATCACATCTCTTTTTTTTTTTTCTTGTACCTTGAAATTATCACATCCCATAGATATGCACAGGTTTTGAAAACATAAGGAACTGTTCTCCTGCTTTGTCTGCATTCAGTGCTCTGTCCTCTTCAGGTTAATTCTAACGACAGTCACCAGAAGTGCTATAGCAGCACTTCTCATCTTAAACTAGAAAAATAGATTTGCTTTTTCGTCAGAAAATAGTAGAGATATCTAACATCTGAGGTAATTTCATCCGTCCTTCAATACAGCAGGGATAAAGAATTTCCCTCTATAAACTTTGGGTGGAGTTCACAATTAAGCTAACGTTCAGTGTGTCATGCCTTTTTATATCTGCAGCTGAATTCAGTTTTGTTGCAATCTGCATCTCCTTTACCTGGTTGCTCTGTACCCAAGCCAAGCTGCCTCTTACCCTGACACCTTCTACCTGCTTGAATCACCCTTTGCAAGTGCTTTGTGTCATGGTGCCTGCTTTTACAGATATACTGTGTTATCTTTCAGGACAACTCAAAGGAGTTCTGTGGAGAACAAACAGATCCATCTGACTGTATTTTCTGTCTGAGTGGTGTTGCTTTTGTACAGTTTAAAGCTGTGTTGAGTCTATGAGGTCATGTAATGAAATAATGTCATATTACCTTGTGCAACAGGACATAACGTTCGGAAGAAAATGAGCCAAAGTCTGTCTTTTGTTGAAGTGAAGAGACTTTTCTGGAGCAGGTTACACCTAGAAGAAGAACAGCATGAGTCAACAGCTGCACTTCAGGCAGGCTATGCTTACACTCAACTTTTCTTGAGGAACATTAGAAGTTATTCTACAAAATTGCACATGGTCTTCTGTAACAATTATGTCAATGCAAATTTGAACCTCCTGCAAAAAGCAGGCAGATAGCTTAAGGAATGATAGCCATGTTAATCTTATTTTTTCATATTCGTGTGGAGTGAAGCAGAATACTTTTATCTAATTGGAAAATGGTCATGGTGCAACCCTCACTGGCAAGAACAAGCCAGCTCAGCAAGGTTGTCTAGGTGGGTGTGGAGCAGGAACTACCAGGTGTCCAACATCTGGCTAGATGTTGCTGTGTGAGCAGCTGTCTCACACCTGAGACACTGGGCAGCAACAGGTTATCTGAGTGGGAGAAGATAGTCTGAACCAGTCATTCAGCTCCCTTGACCTGCTGGCCATGCTTCTTTTGATGCAGCCCAGGATAAAATTGACTTTCCAGGCTGTGAGCTGTTTTGCTGGCTCACATCCAATTTTTCATCCATCAGTATCCCCAAGTCCTTTGCAGCACAGCTCTTAATCAGTTCATCACTCAGTCTGTACTGACACTGGGGATTGCCCCAATTCAGGTAGAGGATCTTGTGCTTGGCCTTGTTGGACTTCGTTAGGTTCACATGGGCCTACCTCTCAAGCTTGTCAAGGTCCCTCTGGATGGCGTCCCTTCCCACTGGTGTATCAGCTGCACCACTCAGTTTGATGTCATCTGCAAACTTGCTGAGGATGCACTCAATCACACTACCTGTGCCATTAATATTAAATAGTATTAATATTAAATAGTATTGGCCCCAGTATGGATCCTTGATGGACACCATTCACACCACGGGGACACCACTCTGCCTCCACAGAGTGCATAGCTAGTGCCACTTTTGCTCTTTTCTCCATTTGCTTCAGTATCACCCCAATGAGAACAGCCTAACAGGGAACAAGGCAAATGAATATGAGCCTTGGTATACATAGGAATTTGTAGCCAATTTACCATCCAGAATTCTTAATAGCCCTCTATAGGATCCCAGCAGGCTATTGTCCAAGCAGAGAAACCCTGCACTTGGCCAGCTCTGACACCAATCAGTCTAGTGCAGAGGATGAGAGTTAAACAAAATGGTTAGTAAAGAAAAACAAAACAAAACAATACAAAACATCTCAGCAGCTTCTGTAAAAGGATCTGGCTGAGCCCTTCTGTTTTCCTGCAACACTTACCCACTCATGCAGTTTTAAAGTTCATGTTTAAGGATCAACTGTTGAGTTGAGAATGAGTTTGCTGCTGTTAACATAGAACAGAGGCTGGCAGTCATGCCACATGGATTTGTCCATGACATCTGTGAGGATGCAGAACTAGGCCATGAGAACAGCAGTGTCGTCTTCTCCTTGAATGCCCTGTAAGGGGGATAAATGAAAGAGGGTGACTATGAAGCAAGGAATATAAATTGCAGCATGACTTCCCCAAGCAACCTAGCCTCCCTCCAAGCAGCAAACCACCAAGAAGGAGCCAAAGCCCATCTTCATGTGGCAGGAGTCGGGTAACTGTCGCTAACTGGGATGGAGCCCAGCCTTTGAGCATCTACACAATGAGTTCATTTTGACTCACTTATATGGACATCTGCTTCTACTACATCTGCTGTAGGGAACTGCAGTTTGAAGGCTTAGCACTTTAAATAGATCACAGCTATTGCCACAAAAGGCACTAATAAAAGGGGCTTATACTGCAGCTGATGAATAGATGCAGAGCTAGTTTCCAAGTTTCTACTGCATCATGAGCAGAATGAAACGAGTGGTCCCAAGCCTGTGGCAAAAAAATTGCTGTATGAATCCAGGTCTTTGCAAGGTCTGACACCCACTGAAATTAATGAGTGTTGAGAGGCTGCGTACCTTTGGGGCTCCGGAACAAAACATTTAGTTCTGTGTATTAACTATAGGCTTTGTACCGTACATGCATACACACACCCACACACAGAGTCTCTCATCACAGGCTTAATTGTAAGCTAAGCACTCCCAACAGGAGTGAAATTAAATGCACAAAGAAATGTTATTCCTTAAATTTATTTCTAAGACACTCTGCCCTCAAGATACATGCAATGTATGTTCAGTCCTTCTCTCTTTCAATACATACTCTCTAGTATGTATCTCATCTCACCAACACCAGTACTTGAAAGGATGACGTACTCTGCATCACTTATTCTGTTTAACGTTGAAAGATTCTAACACATTCTTCACAGATACAATTAACCCCTTTACTGAGGTGGATGCAGTTGTCCATCTCCAATGACTGTAGGTGGAAAGAAAAAGCATTTCTTCCATTTCTATTTTTATCCCCACTGTATGTTGCCAGAAGGATTGGAACTGAAGACTTCCCAGCTATGAGCCACTATGTGTACAAACACAGACATGATGAAGTTAGGAAATATTTCTTGACCATCATACATGAGATCTGTAAATTCCTTCCAGTCAGGCACAGCTGCAAACTATCCTCAAAACAGAGCAATGAGTAAAGAAAACCTTTCTTCTGTTGCACTAGCTCTCTTCCGTGGAGAATTGTGAGTGCGGGTAGATCCAGATGTTACTGTCAATGAGGTCAGACAGGAAGTTGCAAGCATAGCTCTCAGGATAAAAAAAAAAAACAAACTTCCTGAACACCATATAGCAGACTCTCACATAGCCTGTTGCTCCCAAACAGATCCTTCATGCTTTGCAGTATGTCATTTAATGCTAGGCACTGAAATATTTTCTTCCTCTTCTCTCCATTTTACTTTTCAAAGACACTACCTTTGGGAAGGGGTGGTCCCATCAAGATAGTAACAGCCTCAAACATGTATGAAGGCTTTTAGACAGCTCTGGTTGCTGGAGATAAATATGAAGGCTGAGCTACTTTCCCAGGACTCCAGCACACCACTAGAGTTTGGTGGTTCAAAAAGGATTCAGCCAGCTGTGTGCTGAGTGGGGAGAGCTATATAAGCGCAGCCAGTATGAAATGCAGATCTGTTGGGGGTTTTTTTTTTCAAAGCCTACTCCTTTAGAGCCTAGGCTCCCAAGTCAGGCAGAAATTCATCACCCAAGCCTGGTCTCCTGAAGGCAAGCCCTTTCCAAAATGGACTGCAAGGCACAGCTCATTTCTGAAAGACCACAGGAGTAAGAGCTGAATAATCTACATGTTAACAGTCGTTTACCTGAACCTTGTTCACTAACCACACTGTTGGATGGAAGTGTCTGGAACTGCATTTTTTGAAGGTCAGATGTAGGCGAAGTATGACTGGTTTCTGCCAGATCAGGCAGAGGAAGAGGTCACTTCTGAGGATTATAAATTAATTTAGGCAGATGAACACTCATTGGATTAGACCCGCACAAACTGGTGGGAGATCGGGCCATAGCAGAGGCTGAATGTCAGAAGTCAAGGAGGGGGTTACAGATGAAAACATAAGCATATAAAAAATTACACAGGAGTATTTCAGGTTCATACACTTGGATTTAGGGACCTCACTTCTGCCAGTAACCTGTTTTAGATATTTACAGCCTTTATTATCTCGGTCCAAGGCCTTTTTCTTTGAAAGTGAGAAGACTAGCAGTGTCCCAAGTGGTACCATAGTTCTTTAATCTCCAGAGCACTTCATTCCAAGTTCAGCCCAAAGGTCTTTTGGTAGCATCTGTAATCTATCTGGGTATTTACACCACACTACTATTTCAAATGAACCTCTACATACAGGATGTGCTTTGACAACTGCTGAAATGCAACCACATCAAAGCAAGAACTGCTTACTGGCAGATGGCACAACTTCACATGTCTTCCTACACAAGAAGTTTACAAACATCCTCTGTCATGCAGTCAGCAGCCTGGCCTAGTGGACAGCTGAATGACCAAAGCATGAAACAATGGATGTGCTGGTGCCTGGCTCTGCATCATTTTACCCTCTGTAAAATGGGACTAATTGCACGGTTCCATAGATGGAAAGCACGAATAGGTCTCTAACTAAAGTTTAGGGTGAAAACAGTATAGCAAATAACTCAGGCATATTGTAAGAAGGATGCTGTTTCAGATTGATAGTGTATTTTATAGATTGAGAGTTTTAAACTGGATTAAACAGAGTTCTTAATTACCATTAAACATCAGAACAGTGTGTCCCAGATGACACAGTCAACTAGTTTCTGATCTAAAACAGACAAGAAATCTACAGCACAGATGAACTAGAAAAAACATAGTAGCAAATATGTTAAATATTATTGTCTAATCATTCTTGTTGTTATGAACTAGCAATATGTGATGGTTACAGAGAGCTCCATTTCAGGACAGAGAATTTTGATTGGAAAGAAAAAAAATTATGACTGTGCACTGAGGGATTATTTCAGTTGTAGAAGGAACATAGCAGAAGACATAGGGACAGCATGTGACATGTAGAAATTAGCTGGGGGATTATCTGGGTTAGTGTGGTGGTTTAGGTCCTGCGGGGACCCAAGACCACGCCACCATTGTCCCTCCCCCACCCTTGAACCAGACGGGGCAGAGAGTAAAATATAAACCCTGGGGTTGAGATAAGGTAAGATTTAATAATAAACTCAACAACAACAACAATGACAGTAATGACAATGAGCAGAGTAAGAGATATACAGCAGAGTACAGCAGTGAGGGTACTGACCACGAACACCACACGTGCCCCCAGCTCTTCCCATGCTTGGCGCCCGGATCTGACGTCAGCATGGTATTGAATAACCCAGCTAGAGCTCCCTCCCCACATTCTGGGGAAACTTAACCCTATCCTAGATGAACCAGGACAGTTAGCAATACATGCTATTGTCAAGGCAAAACCAAAATGCACAAAAAGTTTTGTTCCATGATTTATGGGCCAGCTTTGTGAAAGCATCATATCCATAGTGCTAGCACTATGATAAAACTCAAAATCCATCTTTCTTCCCATACAAAAGCACACAGATTACCAGTTTGTGTTAGGAAACATCCTCCATCACATTACAGAAGAGTGAGTGTCAGAATGATGCTATTGCTCTTCAGAAGGCACTGATAGCAGTAAATAGCCTTTGGGGGGGGGCAGTTGTGCCTCCGTTTCCCACCTGCATTTCATTTTTCATTCTTCCTTACCAACACCACAGATACATCTGCCTTCAGAGGGGGTTAACTGCAAGCGTGGCATGTGGCAGGCCCTGCCTGCTTTTCCTCCATCTCTATACAGCTTGTCTGGTGCAAACCCCATGCTCAGTGCAGGCTCTCCCACAGACTCTGCAGGGACACAGTGTGATTGGTTTAGGCAAAGCTTTGGGTTTTTTCTCCTTTCTTCCCAACCAACCCACAGTTAATCTATGACATACTACATCCATCAAAGGGCACCAGACTATTCATCCGTCTGAGAGGTGAGTGAAAAAATACAGGCCCACTTTGACACCATATCAGCTAATGCTCCAGATAACCCAAAAGCTCACCAAGAGTCAAGAGGACAAGCGTGATGTCATGCAAGCCCTGGGCAGAGCAGTCTGATACAGAGAAATGATTACTTGTTTTGAGATTTATTTACTTATAGAAAACTGCTTAGCAACTTATTTACTTATAGTATTTTTTAAAATATTGCTAAGAATCCTGCTTGCCCAGACTGTTCTGTGGAATTTTACCAAGGACTACTGTGTTCATCAAAACAAAGCAGTTCACTGTGAAAATCACCAAGGACTACAGTGTTCAGCAAAATATTATACTTTGTCCTTGGTGGCTCTAACTAGTTGGAATTTTGCTAATGAGTAAAGATAGCTATATATGAATGGTAGAAGTTCTATTGGTTCTCTTAGATAAGATAGAAAGTAAACCATCTGAAAAAGACTCTTGTTATTCAAGAATGGTCAAGAGAATCTGCACATGCTCTGGGGAAAAAACAAGGTGAGAAAGACTACGAGCCTTCCTCCCAAAGACCCCCCAAACACGCCCACCAGGAGGCAATGCACAGGTGCAAAGATGACATAAACTGCTGACATCAGCCTTTCGAACTAACCCAGCCTTACTCATGCGTATGTATGTTTGTGTTATGTAATCCAGTGAATATGGATATCCACACTCTATAAGTTTTTGGTAAAATGTGCTGTGGGTGTGCAAGCTTTGTGGAGAAATCCCCTTGCACTCCAGCCGGAGTAAAACATACCTGCTGTATAACTCTATTTGAGTTGGAGAGTCTTTTTTCCAGGAATCAAGTCCCAGATTTTAATAGGGTATTAGGTCCAGGAATTTTTCACCCCTTTGGTGAGAGCTTGGATGCTGAAATTTAACTTGAAGAAGGAAACAGATAGATGTGTTGGGGGGGGTGTGTGTGTGTGACAGAAGATATGAAAACTTCAATGAATAAAAGCACCATTACTTATACACACTGGGAAGTAACAGGAGAGCCACAAGTTAAGCATGGAGATGGGGAGAATTAAGTGCCAATTATCCAGAAGGTCTTCCACCCAAAGCTGTTTGGTCACTGGAACATATGAACCTGCTTTAAGGATGATCTAAAATAAGATCAGGGGCCCAGCAGCTGTATTCATACCAAGCTTTCCTTGGAGAGGGGAAACAGGCATAATTTTCTTTAAATTCTACTCCAGACATAAGGCTGCAACTAAGATATACATGCCAGTATTAGCTTGAAAGTAGCCTTCTTGGATATCAGTAACAGCATAACTACAGCCCCCTTCTCAGCCCTACAACCTGGGGAAATTCATGAATTCCTAGACAAGGCTATCTGTGTTGTATTAAACCTGAGATAGTTAACTGAAAAACTGTTTTGGGCTTGTGTACATCTGGATTGCTGGGTAGCCATACCAGCAGCAGCCTCCTCTCACCAGCTCTGGGCAAATCCAGTAAAGCAGCCCCACAGCCCCATGACATGTATCCGAGACATTGCTTTAAATGAAGTGGAATAGCCTCACATCCAGGCTGTCCCCGCTGACCTCACAGCACTTGCATTTGCATTTGCGTGGACATACCCCAAGTGGCCATTTGTCCAGCTTAGGGCCACTGAACTGCTGTTTCTCTCAGCATGAGATGCTTTTACTGGGACGTGGGGGTAGGGACAGAGACTCCAATACCATCCCCATCCCAAATCCACATTGCCTTGCCCCCCCAACTACCAGCTACGCTGGTATGCCCTGCGCCAGGCCTTGCCTTGCCTTGCCCAGCAGAGCCCTAGACCTGCCTCTGTCTGACATAGATTCCCACAGGTGGTCTCTACAGGGCTAAAGGGTAAGGTGGAGGCAGCCCGTTCTGTTTGTATATTTACAGGGGATGACAGACAAACTGGGAAAGAACTTTGGTGCAGTGCAGCCAAGTAACTATAAAGTACTGCTTTAAAAAGCCACAAGGTCACCCTTACTGACATTTGGATAAGGATTTTATAGAAGTCACAGGACTGGGAGATTGGCTTGCTGTGCCTACATTCACAGGGGATGGAGGGATTTATGTGCTGGTCAGGAAGGCTGCATTGTTATGACACTTTCATGTTCCTAAATGCTCATTTATTAGCCTGTTTGATAAAAGGGGATGACTGGGATTTCTCTTCTCACTTACTGTAGTTCCAGGTGGCTTCCTTGACTCTGGCAGCACATCTTCAAGAAATTAACAGCCTGCTACTTACCAGTACTCTCCAGGTACCATGTCCTTGCACAGTCTGTTTTCTCACTTGGTTAGACCTTAGCAAAACTTGTTTTCACGGACATAATTCATCTAAGCACTATCTGAGAACTAATATTTATCATCCTCTCAAATGAAGAACCAGCACACAAGCATGCTGGAATCTGAAGAATTTGGACAGCTAATGATGTCTGTTGTGAAGCTGGTGCTTGTGTGGAGATATCCATATGTGTTTGTGCTCAGTCTAAGAAGCAGCACAGGCTCTGATTGTTAAGCTCTGCACAGCCTAAACAAGCAAGGATGCAGCCTTGAGCAAATCTGAGAGGAATAAGTCCAGGAAGGAGGAGAACATGGTCTGATGCCATGCACCTTCTAAGAAAAAATGTTACGGGCAAGCAAGTCTACAACAAAGAAACACCTGGCTCTATCACTGGTATCTTTTCCTCAGTCCCATAACATATGCGACAGGTTTTGGCCAGACAGTAGAAAACTTGGGATCGTGACAAAAGTAATCCTCATCTGAAAGTATGTGATATAGGTGAGCATTTGAGTCTCCTTGTTAAATTACAGTGTCATATAGACATTACAGCCTTTAGGCACTGTCTGTGCCTCAATACCCAGAAACCAGACCTACCCATTTGGTGACTATGATGTGGACTGGAAACTTCTCTGCCCTTTTCTCATGTTAGCCCTCCAGGTATATGCAAACATGAGGAATGCCACAAGTTTCATGTTAATGTGCTAAATATTTAACATTATAGTCACTGGAGCCCCATCCCTTTCTCCCACTGAGGTGACCAAGAGTCACATCATGGGATTAATAGCATGGTCCCCAGCACTTGCTCCTTGATGCTACTTGATGCGGGCAGGTGTATTTGAGCCAGGCAAGATCAGCAGGCAGAAGTAAAGACTACGGGGACAGGCAGCACAGCCTGCGGTATTGTTGCACCCTAGCTGGGGCTGATTGGCTCATTTGCACAGCACTTGGGGAGGGCCTGCTCCCCGTGTCTGATATCCTGATGAGCTGCTGGCATCTGACACCAAAGCCCAAGAGAATGCAGACAGGTCACTGGCTCGGTGCCATGGGGAGATCTGCCATGCAATGGAAATGGCAGCACTGGGAGAAGAATAGTATGTCAGGTGCAAAGCAGCAAGGATGTTTTTTAACTTAGGGATACAAGTGCATAACCCATTTGCTGCCAGAATGAGCATTGTTAGCATAAAAGAAATTGCAGGAGTGCATGGAAAACACAGGACAGCTATAAGCCTGACCTGGGTGTAGTCGGTGTTTATGTGCTGGAGCAAGGACGCTGGCAGCCACATAGTCCACATCCCATCATGTGACCAGGAATGGATACATGACACCAAATGGTGGACGCACAACCCTCTGGGACCCATCCTCTTTATGTAAAACTATTACTGGAAAGGAGGCAGGAAAATTTCTGGGGTTATGCTGGTATGGTTTATCTCTAAGGGACTTTGTCCCTTACATGAACCAGAAGAGCTGTGTGTGCTAGTAGCACAGTGGAAAGGGTGACTCCAACAAAGATGCTGAATCAATATATCATGGAGCTGAAAAATCCTTTCCCTGCGATCCCCTTTCCTCTAGGAAACTTCCCCTGTCACTAAAGCAGGGGCTGTAGCAGGAATTTTGGAGACTCACTGTGTAGAAATTACATATATTGCTACACTACTGTCCTGGATGAGTGGTTTAGATCACTTAAAGAATTACCGTCAAAGGTAATTACTGCAAAAGGGATTTTTAATGTGAATTTATAAAAGTGCAACTTAGCAAATTTTGATGGCAAGGTTCACTCTATTACTTACTACATGAAGGAAACATACAAAGGAAAATCAAGTTAGAATCGATTTAAAGTGATATTTACAGAGACCAAAGATGTTTTTACATGAGGGAGACACTCCCATTGAATCATGAGGTTCAGACTGAACTCCCTTGCTTTCTAAACTCCTCATAGAGGAGTCTAGGTGTGGCTAGATCCAAACTTTGTCTCAGACTTTGTCAGTGGTTTATGGCTAATGGAATTACTACAAAGGGTAAGGAAAATATCTTATTGAGTTATTACATTAATTTGTTGGGGAATGAGCAATTATGGATCCTACACAATTCTGAGGTAGCAGCAATTTAAGATTTTTTTAACACTATTATGATAAACCACAAGATTAGGTTGAATGATTTTTAACAATACTTAATCATCAGCTAATTATAAGGGTGATTTGATAACATTTGTTATAATCAACACTATAAAGTTTCCTAAATCGAATGCACACACACAAACACACATACACAGAGATAGAGAGATATAGGGTGAACCTATGATAGTAAATTATTGGTATCAAATGATCTTTGAAACCTTGTGAAATCTAATTGTAGTGAATTACTCACTACTTTCCTCTATCAGCATTCATCAGCAGATGATCTTTGAACCCTTTTCCTTTGTTGGCATCTATCAGCAGGTCATCTTGGAAGTCATTGTGAAATCTATTCTTCAAAATCCTCATGAAATCTGCCCTGAGAAGCATCCCAGTGCAGGGGGAAATACTGGGTCTCAGCCTGCTGCAATCCTAGAGAGCTCAAAGGGTCTCATTTAGGGTCACTATTTACAGAATCACAATATGATTGACTTTGGTCAGTTATTTTTCATTTCGTTTCGGCCAGAATTCTCCTAGGTAATTCTGGTACCTTTGAGAGCTGGCCATGATCCAGGCTGCAGAAGTTATAGGTACAGTTCCCAGGCAACAAGAGTTCCAGGTATGGTTAGGGAGCACCTAATTGTCCTAACTCACTGTCAGGCAGCAGGAGTTTTGGGTATGGTTAGGGAGTTCCTAATCATCCCAACTCACTGCACTTGCATAAAGGACAAGAAAGTACCAGATCGTCCCAGCTCACTGCACTTGTAACCAAGACAATAGCACGACACTTGCTGGACCTGACATTGTAATGTGGCCCAGGGGGTCTGCTCCACCACAGCTGTGTCCAGACTGCAGCCAAGGGCATACTCAGTACCCAGAGGAGCAAAGGTGCAGACATGGATTTCACCACGAGCATCCTAACCCATTGAGCCCACTTGGAGATAGCTCCACTCCTGTTGGTATCTGAACTTTCTGGTTTGTCTCAGCTTGCACATTTTCACTGGGCCATAGGCACAACCAGAAAACCTACATCAGGCCCCACATCTGACCAGCACAGATTTAAGGATGGTCCCTAGACCACTGACACAGTGGAGTAAGGCAGGCAGAGCGAAGGGTCCATGCACCCAATGGGCCAATATTTATTCCAGGTACCTAATAACCAGTAGCTAGGCACAACATATATGCAAACCCTCCCTCCTCCACCACATTGCCCTACATAAAAATATCAAGAGACGATTCCAGCCCCACCCAGACTGACAGAGGCAGCTGCTATAGCAGAGCTTTTAATCCTAAAGCAGAGCCTGTTGTCACTGGCAGGAAATCTTATTGTGTTGGACAGGCAATTCCAGACCTTAATTAAATAGGCTGCCCTCCCGGCAAAGCCAGGCAGACTAGACTGGAGTCAGACGAAGCAAGTTGCTTAAGCCAGTGACCACCTGGCTGTAACTTCATCTCGGTGACAGCATATGCTTTTGTGACCCTCTCTGAAAGGTTGAAATCCCAAGCAAGCTCACAGAGGTAAAGTGAGGATTTGTAAAGAGCAAGAAATCAGAGATGTTCTGTCCTGGGAAGGAATTCATTCCTTCTCCTTTCAGAGACTGAAATTTTGTGGCCAAAGACACAGCAGATCATGCTGGTTCAGGATTGATTCTTAAGGGAGCTGGTGGCTCCTCCTCTTTCTCCATTGCACACAGTGTAGCAGGGGGTACTTTGAACCAGACCTTATTAGTAGTTCCTAACAGTGAGCACCTAATTTTTCTTTCTCATGCTTGCCCTCCCACTCTCTCTGGCATTACTTTCTCCATACCAGAAAAAAACAGCCATGTCGACTCCACGAATCTCTGCTAGCCATGACCCAGCTGCTTGCCTCTCTGTAGCATCCCACTGCTGTGCCAAGATACGACCCTGCCATGAATTCTTTTGACCCTGTGCAAATATACAGCATGCTGCTCATCCACCTTGCTATTTGCATGGAGACAGCTTGAGTGCATAAACCAGAAGAGACTGCAGCACCCTACTACTGAGGTCCTGAGCTGGATGATGGGGATGGATGAAGAGGAGAGAATGAAGACCCCAGTGCTCATTGTGGGGTATAACTGCATCTCTGACTAGGTCCAGCCAGAGAAACTGCACAATTCCCAAAGAGCTAGCTAGGTCTCTGGGACATCAAGAATTTGCACTCAAAAACTCTTTCCAGGCCCCAGCCATTTCTGACTAACCCTTGAGCAGCCTTAGGCACAATGTGGCCCTCAGTCTCTCCCCCACCTCAGTAAAATTAGGTCACTTGTACTTCACTGTGGTACCAGGATGGGGAGAGGGCAATGGGCAAAGGTAGGTGCCTTGTCACTGTGTCTGTCCCTTAAGCTCCCCCACAGGATATGGTTATGTATCTGTAAACACAGTGTAGCATGCACTAAGAGACACCTCAGCAAAAATGCAAAATGCTGCAGAGACCAAAGCTTGGGTCTTAAGACCGTACACTGCCATTGCAACCTTCCTCCTGGGCTAATCAGCCCTGCTTTCCATTGTCTGGAGGGAGCAACGCACAGTGCTGCTGCTGGGACCAGAGGCCACTTGCATGTGCTACCTCCCCATAAATAAGCAAAGGGCCTTCCCTCATCACAGTAACCCCAACACAGCAGTGGCCATGGCCTTTAGTCAGGGAGCGCTTCTCTCAGCTCTGAGGCACTGAGTCTAGGCTGCTGTTTCATGTTGTGAAGTCCGGTAACCAGGTCATGACCCCATGGGGACATCTAAGTGCCCCAAGTCCCCTGGCTGAGAGAGGTGCCATGTGCTGCTCAAGTCACGGACTGACACCACAGGATGTGGTGCAGCTGGATACATATGCAAAACACCTCTCTGCTTTCTGCATCTCCCCCACTTCTCACTGGAGTGCCTGGAAAGCCAGGAACAAACACACAACACTGATGCAGGAATTTTTATTTTCTGAGAAACACATACTTTACTTCCCGGTGCAACAGAACTTCAGATGCGTAGCAGCAGTTACCAGAAACCTACTGAATGCAGGGAGTACTGCTCTTTACAGTTTTGCTAATGTGAGTTTAGCAGCTAATGCAAGTTTCTGAGCTGACAGACCCTAGAGACTTACTGGCTGCATTCACCCCCACGAAGCAAGGTAATACTATGCTGGAAGCACTCCACACTAACCTGCTAACAGTCCCACCTGTGGGAGGAACACAATGCTGTAACCCTGCTTCCCATCCTGACATCCTTCTCATACCATTTGAGTCAGTCCTTCACTCTCTTCTTTACCACACTCCTCAACATTCCCCTGTTCCTCCACATTCCTTCATTTCTGGCCATGCCATTTGCCTCCCAGATAAGGATAGGCAGAAGCTCACAGATAACCCCTTATGTTATTTTTCCTAAGAAAGCAGATTATTTCTCTTGTATACATGAAGCTAGGAAACAACAGTTTATAATGGATATCACTCTGAGTGCTTCTAAACTGCCTGGAGTGATTCTTGGCCTCTCATCAAAGCTTTCCCATACATCTTGGATGGCCAATTGTGAGATGTCCAAAACAGTGCTGGGGAAGCTACTCTAAGATGCACGGCCAGGCCTCCACCATGGTGTTTCTCTGTGCATATGTGCTAACCCTGGAAACCGAACTCCTTGTACTTGCTGGCCATATCATTTCGGAACAGCTCCAGGGCCTTCTTCATCGCAGCCTGGGTATCAGCCCCAAAGTCTGCAGAGTGTTTTTCGGCAATGACCTTGATAATGACTTCAGAAATGAACTGTGAGGAAGGAAGAAGAGAGAACAACTGAAGGGACACTCAAGGTTTATTTTCAGAAAAAAACGGGCTAAGAAATAGGTTGCAGAGCTTGGAAATATCTCTGAGCTAATTCAGTAGCTCTTCCCACAGTCTCTGGAGAGGCAGCGAGGTCTCTAACATGCAAGGAGTCTGGGCTGGGCAGAACAACTGGGCTCTATTTCTAGCTCTGATGCTTATCTGCTTCATGACCTTGAGTAGACTATGGCCCTTCCCACTTTTTGTCTGCCTCATCCATTAAGGTCGAAAATTCTTGCCCTGTGTTTGTACAACACTTAGTTTTGTGGGTCTTGGTTTCCAATGGATCCTCCAGGGTTTACTCTAAAATGGTATGTGCCTTGTGTCCAGCCACTGACAGTTCTTATGTAATGTAGTTTCCCAGGCATGCAGAGGCTGCCTGGGCTGGTTTATTATTGTCAAGGGTTGCTCAGACTGCATGGGGTGTTAGGAATGGGAAATCTAAACTTGGATATTCACATTCCATTCACATACCATGACCCCCTTCTCTGTCTCCTCCTGCCTGTGCAGAGAGACCTTGGACTTGAGGGAGAGCTCACTTAAGTCCAACTAGCCATCAGTAAATAAAAGCACAGCTCTCACATAGCTGTGTTGCAAACATTCACTACACATCAGACAGCAGGATACCCTGCCCTTTTCCATACCTCCAGATATTTGACAGGGATTTTGTGCTTAGTTGCATGGGTTTGAGCCAGGGGCTTCAACTCTGACTCATGATTACCCTTCTGCTTCAGGATTTTGCCCAGCTGGGTAAGAACAGTAACTCCATGTTTCTTCAGATCTTCAGAGCCCTTCATCTGATCAGGGGTCTTCAGGCCTTTGAACTTTTCAAAGCGCTCCAAGGTCTCAGGGTGGTCCTGAAAGAGTCTGTGGACAAAAATAGAGGAATTTGTGAGACTTGAGAGAGCTATCATCCAGGCTAGAGCTGAGTTCCAGCTGGTCCTGGTATTTCAGAGTATATGAACAGGCAAAGGTGTGATAACCCACTTCCCTCCCCAAAGCAACTTCTTAGATAGTTCCTGCTAGCAGAGACTACTTCAGCCTGGGAACTCAGACATTTTAGATCCTTTCCAAGTTACCACCATTCACAATTTAGCAAGTTACCACCATACCACCATTTAGCATGTATATAAAGCAGGGAAACATCTGACCCTACTCTGATTCTGGTTTATGTGGTTTTTATCCTTCCTCTGGTAGGTTGTTCCACAACCTGATGACATTCTGTGTGCAGAAGTTTCCTTTCTATTTAATTTGTACAGGCTGCTTTTTATCATTAACAAATGATAAAAAGCCTCTTGTCTCTGGACAACAGAAGCTCCTGGCACACCTCCCTTTGAGTGCTGTATCTACTTTAATCCCATCCTCTTACACATGTCCTAACACAATCACTGCTGTCTTTTTCCATTCCCTCTGGCTGTGACAAAGACACTGCCCTAAACATGTCCAACTAGAGTAACAGAGCAAGTGTCCATATTTTTTTTTATATAGCTCCGCTAACTTTTTGGCATGAGTCCCCTGGGTTATGTCAACTGTATTAAGATAGAGACAAGAGACAAGGCTGGTCATGGTACTGAGAAGTGAGTTCTTGCATTCATCTGAAGGAAAAACAAAACCAAACAAAACCACCTGTCTTCACGGACTTACTGTTGCTTAGGAGCTGACCTGTAGATCGCTGGGTCTCACCAGGACCCTCTTCCCAGGCCATCTCTGAATTAGCCAGGAGAGTTCCAGAGGCTTCTCATATACAAAAAAAAGGGATCAGCCCCCAGCCTCAGGTACCTCACAACTGGAGGTCAGGTGTTCTTGAACATCAGCTGCATGGGACAGATTAATGTGCCCCCACTCTGTGATTGCAGACACAGAGGAATTTGGTGTCTTCCCTTTTCTCCCACCCCCCAGCTCAGCCCAGCTGCCTGCAGTTTGGTTCCTCCATTGGGAACTGCGGCACCTCAGAAAGTCCTTGGGAGCAAATGGATAAGCGTCCCATCTAGAACTGGACATTCCTCCTAAGTATGTTACCATAAGGGCCAGACTCTCCACTGTATGGTCTAAGTATAGGTTAAACTACACTAACAAATAAATCACAGAAATCACAGAATTATCAAGGTTGGAAAAGACCTTGAATATCATCTAGTCCAATCATTAACCTCACACTGACCATTCTCAACTGCACAAGATCCCTCAGTGCTATGTCAGCCCGACGCTTAAACACCTCCAAGGATGGGGACTCCACCACCTCCCTGGGCAGCCCATTCCAATGCCCAACAAGCCGTTCTGTAAAGAAATGCTTCCCAATATCCAGTCTAAACCTTCCCTGGCGCAACTTGAGGCCATTCCCTCTTGTCCTATCACTTGTTACTTGGTTAAAGAGGCTCATCCCCAGCTCTCTGCAGCTTCCTTTCAGGTAGTTGTAGAGGGCGATGAGGTCTCCCCTCAGCCTCCTCTTCTCCAGACTAAACACCCCCAGTTCCCTCAGCCGCTCCTCGTACGACCTGTGCTCCAGACCCTGCACCAGCTTCGTTGCCCTGCTCTGGACACGCTCCAGTAATTCAATGTCCTTTTTGGAGTGAGGCACCCAAAACTGAACACAGTAAATTCATCCCTTTCCACAACCAGAAACAGAAGGGCTGACCGCCGGGCCCAGCCTGCAGGTCCCACTTGGAGAAAACCAGCTTTAGCATCAGGATTTTGTCCCTCCAGCCTGCCCACTCCAGTTTCCTTGGCCCAGTGCCCTGTCCTGCACCCATGAGGGGAGCAGCCCTTGAGGCGAGACCCCAGGGCAGAGGGACACCGAGCCCTCTGTCAGAGCAAAACATGCTGAACCAGAGTTTCTGCACATCTCGCTGCACAGTTCCTGACGAACCAGAGTGAAAAATTTTCCTCCTCTTCCCCCTGTAGAGCAGAGGCCAAGCAGAGCATGCAGAAACCTTTATGAGATACTACAGCACTTGCAATGACAAAGATTTGTGATTGTCACGGTCACCCAGAGCTGCAAATGATTTGCCTCCAACACAATACCTCAAGCACATGGAAAACACAATCTGTTTTGTGGCAAAAAGATTTTGTAGGTAAGTGACAGTCTTTGCTGGTGTTTCATTTCAAAGGTCTCCCAAGGATTTCTGTACTCTACCAGCTGCTGAGCAACACCACCATCGGCCTTTCCTTTTTTCCTGTATCCTTCCATGATACAGGCTGTGTCCCACCCAGAGAGATGAAAAAACCTTGCACCTTGAAATGGGATGGAGTTATTTCTAAAAGTCTCTCCCTCCATCGTGTCTGGCTGAGGTTAAAACATATCTGCCAAAGATGTTATACTCCCAAGACTCTTGAAAATTATTCTGAGGAGTATTTTGTTGTTTCCTTTGGAAAATATCCAGTTGAATCAGTATTTTCTAAACATATTCCCAGGATGTGACCTTGGAGGTCTTTAACAATTCACATGTGGGTACATTTCTAAACTATGAGCTGCTGGGCTTCCCCCTGCCCCTCTCCTCCCTCAGAAACCCCTTGAAGGAACAAGAAATGACCTGGGTTGGCTGGGGAACACAATGTCACAGGGCTGTCATCTATTTATTTAATGCTCTGCCCTACAATACCTGTGAGAAAAATGGTATTACCTTTCCAGTTGGAAACTGATTTTACTTCTTAGTGGCACTTCCAGAACCAAAGTAGCCACCTCACAGAGCTGGACTGGTGGGGACTGCTCAGGTCCTGCTACCTCTCCAGCATACCTGCTCTGGACCATATGAGGGGAGAGCCTTCATGTGGCCACCGAGCTGCCCCCATCTCTCCTTTCTCTTCAAATGGTAACTGAACTGGGCCATGATAAAGAAGGTAAATAGAACAGTCCCCTGCTTTGGGTCATCTTTGAAAAAGCTTTTCAAAGATTTCAGTGTTCAGTGGACTTGCCTGGTGGGATGGGGACCTTTAGCCGTGCTTAGGCTAGGAAATCCCCCAGGCGGGTGCTGCATTCCCCATCGCTCTCCTCAGCATCTGTACCCTTTCAGCACATTGTACTGCACACAGGCTGAGGGAGAGATCAGGAGAGAAATTCCTCAAAGTCTCCATCCCTGCTGGTCTTTAAGGACAGACTAGGATCCAGTGCCCACCCAATGTTGTTTCCCACTCTGCAGCCCTGAGATCCCTTCCAGATTGCATTTCCATGACTTGCTGCTGGCACTAGGGGTGCTCCCCTCTTGAGGACAGCAAGGGGGTGGCGGGTCCTCTCAGATGGAGGACACACAAGCACTCCCGCTCTGACACCAGCATCATGGAGGAGGGAAGCAGGGGGATGGATGTGCCTTGTTTCACACCCAGACTTCAAATTCATCATCAGGAAGTGGACAATTGTAACCACCCAGATTTCTGGCCAAAAAGCAGGATGGACAGGACTCTGCCAGGTGAGACTAAGGTGGGGAGAGGTACTTCACTGAAATCATAGATTCTGAGAAGATTGACACAGAAGTGGTTTTCCTGTCCAGTCCTTCCCTGCCTCCCCACATCCTTGCTGCAGAGAATCTGAAGGCCCAGGATACACAATTCACTCCAGCATTTCTCACCACGGTGCTTGGGCAATGAGGATCTGAAACAGAGCTTTGACAGCAGAGGCACAGGGAGTGACAAAGACCCACCATCTTTTGAAAGCAGCACTGGCCTGCTCCTGCACCCACAGACAGATGGAGAGACAGGAGAACAGCCACTTTACACTGTGAGTAATTTTTAACCCATAAGCCACAGCAATGGTAAAAACCACCACCCTACAAGAAAGAAAACAGCCTGTTGAAATAAAGATTGACAAACGGAAGCCCCCATACTAAATATATGCCTTCCTTGGTCTCATCAAATGCTCTCAGCTTTATGCTTAGGACTGACATTTCTTGCCTACCTGATTAAAACTGCATGCCCATGGCCAGGGAGGTCAGACTCCACCTTTCCCCAGATGGTCAGGACGTGCTGCCATTCCTGATCACTGAGCCCCATGGTTCACTGAAAGCAGGTCCCGAGTGCTCCCCGCAGCTCTTCGTCTTTCCCCAAAGGGTGGTTAGAGAGCTCAACCGTGGGATTTATAGCCCCTGCTCACAGACTTACACCTGTCAATCGTCAGCTGGATGTCTTTCTCTCTTTCAGGCTTGTCTAACCTAATCAGCCTCCCTGTTTTTTTCTAGGAAGCTATTTTGGGTCAGGTGCTATTGTGGGTGCCACTGATGGCATCGTTTCTGCTCTTCGTATTGGACTGGCACATGTCCCACTCTAGACAGAAAGGGCACTGCCAAAACACAGTGCCAGGAGCCTGTCCCAGGTTCCCAAGGACCCAAAGACAGTGTCAAGCTGTATGTCAGGAGATTCCTGAAGAACGCTGTCATCTGCAAGGCTACCTCACCTCCCTCCCACCAAGGGCAGGCAGGAGAAAAGGCTGGGACAGCCGGTAGCATCGGCTGTACCACTCCAAAGGCCTTTCCTTTCCCATGCTGATCTCAGTGTCCTTTTGCCCTGGAGTAACACTTAGTTAAGTGTTAACTTAAATTAAAATTTAACATTTACTAATAGAGAAGAGCACAGTGTTAGAAGAGGCACATCCTTAAGAGCTAAGCATTTTCAAAGTGGTCCAGTCATGTCCCCAGCCTCTGCAGCAGGGAGGAAGGGGATAAGAGCCATATGGGAGCCAGTTACCCTGCACCTGCCTGCTGGGGTCCTTCTGCTTGCCTCTCTGGGGAGCACTCAGGGTTAGCCACTGGCTGAGCCTGGATATTGGAGCCAACAGACATAAAGCTGAGCCAGGAGGGTAATTTGCAGCAGGCCAGAGACGCAAGGACACAGCAGGGCTTCACTCAACATGTACCCAGGCAGCAGTTAAGGTCTCTGGCTACCTCTGTCAAGCTAAGTATCAGTGTTGGGAGGAAAAGCCACTGGGCTGACAAACAACATGGGTATGCTCTGGAATACCTCCCAGCCTTTCTCCTCCAGCCCCATCAAGACTGATAACGGCCTGTCACACCAACAGGCTGATTCGTCTCTTACAGGGGGGCAACTGCAGTCAGAGCCTAGACTGATAACAAAGACCAGGTAATGCTGATGTTCCAAAGCATACACCCACCTCTGGACATTTCTAAGGGGGCACACGCCACAGGCTTTGGCAGGTGAGAAATGTCAACCGAGGGCTGAAGACACCTGCCTTGGAGTTTAGGAGAAGAGCGTGCAACCCCTCTGTCCCTACCACAGTGCTGCAGGACCTGAGGTGCATCTCTGCCTCTGCACCTATCCACTCTGCATCATGGGAACAGTCTTCCTGACCCAGCCTTGCAAGGGGAGAGAAGTGCCCCTGTACAAGGGTAATCAGGCAGTGAGGAGGATGAAGGCACAGAGCCTCACACCCCTTGGGTAAGGAGGGTGGCAAAAGCCAACTGGACGTGTCAGCTGATATCCAAGTGCAGAGGTAAAGGGAATTTTGGCCATTACACATTGCAAAACTCTGTCAGCCAAGTCAACTTTTGACCCTGCAGTCTTTGCCCTTCTCTCTCGTCTATGCACCAGTTCACGTCACATCCAAAAAATCCACATCCTAAACACTTTGAGGCAAAGATTTCACCCTGATTTACCTGTGCAAATGCCAGGCCCCTACCAATTATCCAAGCTAAGCTAAACTGATGGAAGATAGCTTAGAATCCCTCCAGCTCATTCCTTATGTTGTTTTCCATAGCACAGGGCTGAGATGGGCGAGATCACATACCTGCAGCCTCACTCTCCAAGTACTTAAAGCAGTAAACAAGCATTTGAACCATCCCAGGCTCAGCCTTGGGTAGGATCCTGAATACTGATCTTACTGTTTTACATGTGTTTCAGACATGACAGAAATGTGCTTCTGGTACTTGAGAGGCTACTACTAATTATGCGCCGAGCTCTGCCATATTCCCCAGGCTGAAAACTACTTAGCTGCTGTAATAACCTAATATGAAGTTGGTCAACTCTCTGCTCTCTGTAGCTTTCCCCAGGGTTGTGAAGCCAACAGTCCTGGTATGGGCATTAATGTTAAATGGTCAGAAGGCTTAAAAAGAGTATGAGATTCCATAATACTTTTTTCACAAGTGAAGTAGTAATGAAATTAAATCGTAAGATGTTTTCCCTAGAGCTTAAATAAATAGTCTGCAGAAATACTAAAAGCTTTATAGCACACCAGAACATGCCTCAACCCTGCAGCCACGAAAAGGACATAACATTTTCGCATCTACAGGCCTCTCCTCTCCCCCTCGGGGCAAAAATCTATCACTTCCATAATCATCTCAATAAACGCAAACTGCGGGGAGCCAGCATAGTGGCTGCCCTCTCTAAAAAGCACTGGGTGATTGAATAACCTATTTAAAACACCACTGGCCACACCATGCATCCACACCTATGGTGCGCTCACTAAACGAGTGTAAAACGTATCATTAATAACTCTGGTCACGTTTTGGGGTGCATCTCTGCCGCTGGATGCGGCGCGGTCGCCTCGGTGCAAAGCCCCCCGGGAGGGGGGACGCGACCACCCGGCGCTCCCCCTGCCCGGGCAGGATGCGCCACAGCACTTCGGTTCCGTCGGCCAGGACTTGCTACCATCTAGTGGCCACGGGTGACAAAGCCACGGGGACTGGAGGCCACGTCCAAGTCCCTGCCCGGGATTTGGAGGTCCAGGGGGGTGGCCAACATGTAGCCCTCAAATTTCAGAGACAGGAGAGTGCCCCGAGGACACGCAGGACTGCAGTGTCCTAGTGCTGGCAGCAGCACAGGGCTCTCGCTGCGGTTGGGTGGCAAAGCTTCCTTAAGGGGCACGTTTTCAGTGCAGGGCATAGACAGAGCCTGTTTTCCTCTGAAAGGGTTGGTGTCGGGGCAGCAGGGCCCTGGACTGGCCGGGTGGCTTTGCTCCCAGCCTTGTGGCAGGTCGGTGGCACAGGGAGGACGCTGTGCCTTACCCTCAACCTTGAGTGCTGGAGAGGGTTGGCGTGGTGGGATTGGGGCAGAGGAAGATCCCATGGTACAGAAGCAGAGCCACAGTCAAGCCTTGAGGTACTGCCAAGGAAGAAGGCTGTCCTAGGGGCTTCATGAGGATTGTTTCTACCTTAAAATGCTACCAAAAGCCCCCCCATCTAACAGGCACAGCAGGCAGGGGAAGAGCCGTTTCTGGCAAAACAGTGGATGCAATGTCACCTCTGCCTTGCTCCTCCATTAATGCTTGAAAAACCTTTCTACAAGCATTAATGCCACGATGCCATGAGTGGAAAAGCCACTTCTTTTCCCCATTTATGAGGGAACAGAGAAGTTCTATGACTTGCTTGAGCCCACAGACACACCAGTGAGAGAGCAAGGGCTGGCTCTTGGGTATGGTTTTAGAAACACCAGCTGTCTGGTGGCTATTAATACAGGGCACAGACGCACAGGAGGAGCTGGGAGGCATGGTAGGAATCGCACACCAGCCACAGGGAGGGACCAGCTCCAAGTCTGTTTGGCCACATTAATCTTTTTTCTTAGAGTATCACTGTTGTGAAGAGAAAAATTCAGCCCCAGCCTGTAAAGTGAACATTGGAGACCAGCAGTCTCTCACATTGCCTTGGCAGTTAATATAACAGCTCACCAATGATTTCTTGCCCTGTCTTCTCTGCAGTCAGACCTGCTGCAAGTAAGGAAGTTGTGTACCCAAGAGAGAGGCACTAGCAGAAATCATAGATTTTTTTTAATTTGAAGTAAGTTCATGAAATAAACTTTCAAGCAAGGAGGAGAGATATGCTCCAAAACTCAGTCCATTTTCCTCAAGAAACAACCCAAATCATCTTGTGTTCTTACTCAGCAAAACAGCTCAGAGGGACCAACAAATTTTTTGACCAAATACTTTTTTCTTTTCAATGAGCCTTTTCCCCCACAATACAATTTAAAAACAAACCCTGAGAGCAGCTGAGGGTCCTGCAGCTGGCGGTGGCAGTGACAGCAGCCCCAGCTCTGCCATGACCCTGGGATGTATAATGCGTGGCATGACATAAGGGTGGTACAGGCTGCTCTGTCAGGGGAGCAGTTGAGGGAGGAGCTTGGCACTCCAAAAAAGCCAGGAATATTATATAACACCAACTTACATAATTACCAGTTGCATAATGCTGAGGAAACAGCCCTCCATAACGCAGCTGTGGTTTCTATGGCATTTTGCTGATACACGGCTGCTTCTAAAAGATTCATTTGCACTTTGTTTCAGGAGCCTGCAGCTCAGTCCATGCAGACAGCTGAGACCTCACGGTCCCAGCAGCATTAACTGGTGAGTTAAGGGTAGTAGGATCTTATAGCTGTAGCAATGCAAGAGCACTGGTTTTATGCAGCTGGGCTACTGACTTCAGTATTCAGAGGGTCAGAAGACTGTCACATAAGAGCACCTTATGAAGCTGCATGTACTGCTTAGCCTCTGCTGCTTGTAGGGAACAAGGCAGAGTCTAACTGGTGGTGGCAGTGGCCAAATCCCTTCCAGACTCACTCCTCTCTTCCTCTTGCTCTTAAACACTATTATTAGCAGTGCCTCCAGGCAGGGCTTCCTCGAACTGATGGATTTCAGCAGCTGAGAGGTGATCCAAGCCACTTGCTTAAAAGGAACAGGAAGGATTAGGAGGAGGAGATTTCAGCATCGGACAAGATTTAGGCTGTGAGTTTGCAGAGCTGTGCTATGTACTTACCAGTATCTCAGCATGGATTCTTTCAGGGATCATGCCCTGTGCCATAAAGTCAGAGGTAGCTTTACCTTTGCTTCAGTGCTTACAGGATCCAGACTTTGGTAACTATCAGACAGGCAACTGTATGAGTCAGTCATTTTCTTTTTCCAGAAGGTGCACAAGTTAACACAGGCATGACCCACAGCTCCCATGCAATCATCAAGGCATCTCACGGTGTACGTGACACTGCACAGCACCTGGACAAAACATTTATCTGGGCTAAGCAGGACACATTTTGCAGGCCAGTACTTGGGATTCAGTGGGAGAACAAGCAGGAAAGCAGCAGGGCCGTCCAGGACCAGAAAATTTAGCCTCTAATATAGAAGCTGAAGCTGTCTCCAAGGCTGCATTAGCTCTCTCTGGGGATGCAAATCGCTACTGAAGGGTTGGGAAATGAGAGCACAAAAGGACTGAGGACTTCTGTGGGAAACTGTGAGTGCAGTTAAAGGAAGGAGAAATACGATTAGAAAACAACAGGCAGATTTTAAAGCCTTGCCCATTCCAGGAGCAAAGAGGAAATTATTTTTTGGAGGTCAGAACATGAATTATACCAAGCGAGGCTCGGGAGATCTCTAGGAGTTGGTGGGAAGACATGAAGGAATTGTGGCATACAGCAGTCCCTTCAGGTGGATTAAACTTTATAACACTGTAATGACACACAGAGATTTGTGTACTACTTACTGAAATAATAAAGCAAGAGGGGAATTCCTCCCTCATCCCTCACCACCAACAAAATACTGTAACTAGAGCCTGCCAAGGGACATCCAGAAAAGGCAAGGGCCAAAAAACTACATATGGGCAAAAAAAGTCAAGCAATCAGCACTACTTTTGTCTGCCTGACACACTGAATTCTGTAGCTCAGAGCTATGCATAGGAAACTGTAGCAGATGCTTGCAGTGTGGCTGAGGCTGGGATTTCATGATCAGGTTAGACTGAAATCCAGGCAGCTGGAAGGAGTGGCTGTTCCCACACAATGCCTTATGCCAGAGAGGGCCCTCATCCCCCCCCTCTTAGTGCCTGAGGAATATGGGTGCAAGGGGCACCTTTCAAGGTGCTTTGCCCTGCAGGAGTGTGGGGTGTGCTTCAGGCATGGCTGAGTGCTGCTGGAGAGGCATTCACATGCCTGCAAAGGCAACAGCAATTGCAGCATGGCCAAGACCAGAGCGAGAGCAGCGTCAGAGGTGACAAAGCTGAGCCACTGTATAAACAAGCACCCTGTCTGCAGACGACCATTCGTTGGGACATACATACACACATGCCCAGAGTCAGCTGGGAGCTGGCAGTGCCTGGCTGCTGGTTAAGCTCTCTCAACAATGAAAACTTCTTCCTGTCTGAGCTGCTCCCTGAGGAAGAGGAATTAACCCAGGCCACCACGCACAGTGCACAGCTCAGCTGTGGGCTCTCAGACTCCCAAAAAAGGGGTGGGAGAACCCATCGCTGCATGGTAAAATTGGGTGATACAGGCGCACATTGTCTTGCCCAGGTCCCAGTGGGCAAGCAAGTAGCCCTCAAGGTACCAGCACTTAATATGAGGCTTTGCGTGTATTTAAGTTGGATTTGGAGGCAATGTCAGCAGAGCCTCCCCCACCCCATGAAGCTTGTGAAGCTCTTTAGGAGGGCTTGAAATGAACTGGTCTGAGTTTAAAGTAACTGCTGTTATTTTTTGGTGAGTTTATTTCAAAGCCAGATCAGTTTTGCAGTCTGGTTTGTCACACAGCCACATGACACGCTGGGAGGGGGGAAGGGGGAGGCAGAGCTACTTATGTAGACATCGCTTGTGAAAGACACACCCATCTAGCCATCCTCCAAAATCCCAGGCAGCACTGTCTAACCAGTGTCACAGCACACACAAGTTAGGGTTTCCCTTTGCCTGAGTTTCGTGGGGTGAAATGTGAGGAAACAGACACACTTTTTTATTCCCTTTGCCTGCAAAACGGACTCTCATCCACAAAGCACAGAGTTTCTGCATGATGAAAGCTCGTGGGAAAGCCAAGATCTACCCCTCATTCGTATTGATGTTTACACTTGCCTTTTAATGAGCTCCAACAGGTTCTCACTTCCAGCTGCAGTTGGACCTTTTCAAAGTTCACAGTCTCATTTTGCATTATTGTTCCAACACCAAGTGTTCCCTTAGGAAGGAGAGGTACAACCAGGTCTTTCTCTCTTATTGAGAAGCAGCACCAGTTTATGCAGTGCCTAAATCCAGTACTGCTTTCTGTGCTCCACCAGTGTTATGGGGAATGCCTACAGGCAAACTGACCCCTCTGCAAAAAAATACTTGGCAAAAAATAAATGTTTTCTTCAAGCAGATTGATACCACGTGGCAGTGAGCACCCTAAACACAGCCACCCAACCAGAGCACTTACCACTGAACTTGGGATGGGAGTGTCTGTTCTGCATCTCTTCCCCATTATTGTCATTCTTGCATTTTCATCTCATTTTCATTGCTGTGATTACCATCAGATCTTTTGACTTGTCCAATTTTGGATGCTGCTGGCAAGACAGCCACAGTGGTGGGGCTTGATACAGGCTGCAAGATACTGGCCCCAAACCCCAGAGACTGGAAGATCTCACCTATGCTGAGAATCCTGGTCCCGTGGTTGCTTTGGTAGCGGTACAAGTATAACACAGCCAAATCCCTGCCAAATGTTCCGTCTGGCTAGGCCTCTCAGCTATTTGGGTTGCATATATGGATGTCCCAGGCTGGGCACTGTCGGGGTAGGCGGTGGGTTTGCTGAACACCTGACAGAGCAGATGGAATTCGACCTTAGCCAGATTGTCCCGTACCCGTGAGAAGCCTGCATGCAGGAGGGCATACCACAGATAAGGAGCAAGGACAGGGAACATCTGCTGCAAGAAACATGAAACTGTTGACCACAGATAAGGAACTATGTGAATTATGTTCAGAAGTAAAACTTTAAGAAAGCTATCCATTCATGTACCGTTGCTATGGGTGTACCGTTGCTATGGGTTTAGCCAATTATGTTAGAGCTTGCAGTAGTTGTAAAAGATATATAAAGTATGTAAAAAAACAATAAAGTGTTCCACTCCTTTTGCTTCTAACTTGATTATTGATTGTCGCTTGACCGTCTCTACCGCGACAGGGCACCTTTGAAAAGTTCACTTTTCAAGTGAACATCTTACATGCATGGGATTCACAGACAGCTAGAAGCTCATCGAGCCTCCTCCCCCAACAGCACTAGAGGCAGATGGCCAGGAAAAGTGTAAGAAGCAGGAACAGTCCTACTCTGTCACAGCAACTTGAGGCTAAAGAAATTCCCAAGGTTATATTTGCATGATTGTGTTTAACAGCCTTAAGCAGAATTCTGCATGAGTTTCTAATTTTTTAATCTTCTTGCACATGCTCCCCAAAACATACTTCAGACATGGCTGCAACCTTACTAGGTCAAAGTGTTAAAAAAACCATGCTGACTTGGTGACTCTGCAACAGATTAACCAAGACAAAGACAGTGCTAATCACTTTCTAACTATTCACAAACGGCTTCAAGTATTGCCCATTCAAAAAAAACCCAAACCAACAACAAAAAAACCCAATAAAAATGAAGATCCATTACCTTCCAAGATCTCTGCACCATGCAGGGCTCCCACCTCTGGTGCCTTTTTAATTGTGAGTTTCCCAGACACCATGTTTTTTATTTTTTGATCCTCCTCCTTCCGCTAAGTGCTCCAGTGCTGGTGGCTCAGCTGGTCGAATCCAGCTGAGCTGTGGCTGCATCTACCTGGAAATTGCTTATCTTAGCCTGCTGTCCTTTTATTTCCTTCCCTGTCAGCTGCAGCACAGATCTCGCTGCATGTGGTGTCTCCCTGCTCTAAATAAATCCTTCTCTAGTTTTCATCGTTAATTTTCTGTCTATCTATAAATTTAAAACAAGGGCCAAATTACAATGGATTTATTAACCTCCTGATCAAAAGGCCAGTGTTTATCTGCTGCTCTTGCAGACCTGCAGCTCATAGAGCTGAGAGGTGCATTGACCCCTGCAGGACAGACTGTCCTCATCAGTTTATTGGAGCAGAGAGGGTCCACATCATAAAAAAGAAAAACAGGCAAGGGACAACTGTAGGACCACGGGTCAAATAGGAGAAGAAATGGCACTGCAGATGGACCAGAAAAAACAGGTATTACGAAAGTCTCACCCATTGAGCATAACTTGGGCTAAGAGACAGTCTTCGGGGCCAGGGAGAGAATTCAGGTGGGAACATGGCCAAGTTTTGGTTTGTTTGGATTTTTTCTAAAAAAAAGACTGACTTGAGCAACATGAGAGGAAAGCAGAAAAGTGAAGTCCTGGACAGTCTGACCTGTGAGGAGTGAGCACAGGAAGTCAATGATTCAGTATCTGCTCTTTTTTCAGGACTATGGGTCCTGCTTTCAGGTGTTTAGCTTTACGGAGAGAGGGGTGCCTCCTGTCTGCTGAGCAATGAACCTAATGCCAGGGCATTCCAGGTGCTGGCTCTTGGCCTAATCCACATGGATATTTAATACATGAGTTATTATGAACCATCACATCCAACCATCTTATTACAGCTTGTAATAAAACCATCAGAGGTTCAAGGCTGCTAGCAGCACCGGCAACTATCAGACACGACAAAAAACAGAAGGGAGTGTCCACCAGAGGGAGAGGTGGTGCCGGTCTCGACTGTGATTTTGTGCAAACAGCACTTTGCTGCCTGGCAATTGTAAGAGAGCCCTTGCTTCACTTCCCCCAGCAGAAATGTTTCCTTCTCCTGGAGATTCCCCTTTCTACATTCTTTTCCCTCTCCTCTTTCTCCAGATGGCCAGTATTCCATCTTCTTTGCATGGGCCATGGCTAAGGCCACACTATACATGAACTAGACATTGTGCCATTGGAAGGGCAATGTGATTAAGATGGTTTCTCTGCTCTTGCTGCCACTCTGCTCCTCTTTCCTCCCACTTCCATTGTGCCATGCTGGAAGGGCACCCCCCCATCAGCCCCAGTATAGGCATCCACTCCTCTCACCCATCACTCAGAGATGGCACCCCATATCGGCTCCTCTGAGGAGCCCTATTAGACTCCGTGGGCACACACATAAAATACTGGCTGTTCCTGCTGGGTTCTGAGATCAGCCTGAACACCCCAAGCCTAAAACAGACTCCACTGAGACATGGGATTTTCAATCCATTTTCCAAAAATAGTTGATGGCTACCAGCAACAAGACCGTAGACATCTCTGAGCTTCTACAGGACAAAGCTTACAGTGAGGAAGCAGTAGAAGACACTGATGATGTGGAAATGACAAAGGATAGGATGGACCAAGAGAGAGGTAAAGCCAAGAGATTCAATGGCCAGAAGAAGTTCCTTCATACACAGCAATTTTAATTTGTGGGTCAATGCCTGCATATGCAGACACAAAAAGGGAAAAAAAAAAAAAGAAAAGAAAACCAGCAGTAAGCTGATATGGGAAATTGGGAAATCAGGTGTCCTGGAAGTTACCCGTATGGTTTAGGGTTAGTGGAAATTTTTACTGGGTTCACATGTGGTCTAAGTATTTTTGTGAGCAGCATCAGACATGTCCAAAGCAAAGCAGACCAGCAACTGTCCCCTTCCGGAGCTGTCCTTTCCTAGCTGGAGCAGTGTTTCCTGCAACCTCTCCATCAGATTTTTTTTTCCAAATGCTATCCTGATCAAATATCCACATTTATGAACATTTTGTGGTCCCAGTTCTTGCAGAATTAGTAGGATGTCTATCTTGCCTCATAGTTACTCTGCATTTGTTTTTCTCCTATTTTCCTTGCTTTGCCCTTTTGGTCTTTTCTCTTGATCCCTCTGGAATTGTCTGGAGCTCTGAATAAATTAGAGTCAGAAGTACCAGCCCTTCAAAACAATGAGCTGCTTCCAGTCCATCCCACCCCAGAGAGATGTGCAGCTGTGGCTTAGTTTCCACAAGTCAGAGTGGGTTAGGGGCACCATAAACTGCTCTGGCAGCAGCTGATCTCTTCCCTACCTCCTTCTAATCACCCTCACATCCACAGAGGGAGGAGGCATGGACCAGTGGTCAACCAGGTGCAATAGGGGTGAGCACCTGCCAGCTGCAGGTCCACATGCCTCTCCCTTGCCACGGTCCATACATCCTGCACTGTGCAGCCTTTCCCAGGGTGAATTCTTCACCCTGAACGGTCAGGGCTCCATGCCAGCCCCAGCTGATCTCGCTCTTCCCTTTTTTTCCATGCTCTCCTCCACCAGAGTTTTGGTGAGAAGTTCTCCACTCTGCAGCCTCTGTGGTTGGAGGTGCTTCTTGGTGCTGTCACAGCATGAGCACCAGCAGGATCTTCCCTGTGGGATCATCCCACCAGCTCCACAGGTCATCATCCCTAGGTCACCAGGTCCAAAAGCTTTCAAGATACATTTTGATGATTTTGGGTAGTGATTTAGCAGAAATTGTAATGAAGCTCGTAGCATTCCTGGGGCAGTTTCCTAACCTGAAAGCTTAGAGAAATGTATCCAGAGGAGATCCATATGAACCACATTAGCCAGGGTCACCACAAAAACCCCAAGAGTAGCTGCCAGCACCTTGGCCACCCTCTGGCCACCACTAGCCTCTGACTGCCAGAGCAAGCCTTGCTTGTACTCAGCTGGCTGTGGCGTGGTGGCAGCAGCAGCCAGTGGTGTTTCTGGAAGTGCGTAGGAGAAAGTCAGCTCTCCAGGGGAAAGGAACAAAGCAGGGGAGCTGCTGGCAGAGAGGTGATGCCAAACAGGGCTGCTGGCTCCCTCTGGGAAGAGGGATTTCCAGCCTGAGGAACAAAGCTAGGGATGCTTCCTCTGAAGCACATTGCACCTGCTGGTGTTAACATTTCAGGCATTGCATGCAGAACTGCCCTGGAAAGAACTGACATGCAAGTGTATGAGCTCCTAAGTCTGACCACTGGCCAAACAGCTCACCACAGCGGTGAGTGTGGTCCATAGCCCAGCTGGGGTCTTTGGGCAAGCAGGGCGAGAAGAGCTCTACTGTGCCCAAAGTAAGATGATTTATCAGCACGCCCCCAGTCTCTGCCTTGCAGGACATCCACAACGTCGTGAAAAACGCCGCACGTTTGGGGGGAGGTGGGAATGCAAATCTATGGAAAACACTGAGGGAGGAGAGCGAGATGCCAGCTTTATTGTAAACCAAAGCCTTAATCACTCTGCACCAAATTATAACTCTAGGACTGGGTGAGCTCATGCACCCAGCTAGCCTTTTAGTGCAGCTTATCACCATCCAGCAGGTTCAGAAATGCACAGCTTGAAGAACCAGCACCTAATCCCAGGTCCTGCAGTCAGTCAGAGCATCTCGTTCAGCATTATCTGCTCATATAGGGCAACCTGAGCAGATAAATAAGACAACACTGTGAGCAGCAGCTTAGCAAATACGACAAACTACTGTAGGCAGCATATTTTAACTAGGCTTTAGGCACGCTGACAGGAAATAACATAGCCAAAAGCCATCAGAGGTGAGAAGGTAAAGAAGAAAGAGAAGGGCCACCCCTTGGCAGGGGTGAGACAGGTTATTTACAAAACAGCCAGTGGATATATGTCTTATTTATACAGGATAAGAGAAATAAAAGCCTCTACTGCTAGTACAAAATAATCCTATGTCAAGTGGGATCATTTAATAATATAGAATTATTTCATACAGATTAAGATAAAAGTAATTAAAAGTAAGGTGGTGCTCTGAGGCAGAGTTCCCCTGGCACTGAATTCAGGTCCACAGGGAAGCTCTCACTTGTAGACACTCCCAAAATCAAATCCCCAAACTTCAGACCATTTTCCCTAGCAGCTTAGATACCTGCTGTGCCCTTTGCAGTAATATTTTAGGTTTAAATTTGAATATTCATCCTCCTTTCTTACCTTTAACTTCTCTCAAGTTTATTATCCACACAGCTATGAATTGCATAGTTTCCTGCCCTTGTAAACACCCCCTGATGTGTCTGCGTTATACTGGGTCTTCACTGGACAGCATGTGAAGTCCAGAGGAGACTCCCCGTGTGCACTGTTGAGAGCCTGGGTTCTCTGGGGCAGGTTCCCGTGCTCCTGCCGGGCAGGACGAGGGAGCCCCTGGTTGTGCAGGCTCGGGCAGGGAGGAGGCAGCTGCAGTGGATGCTGGATGGTGGCTTGCTCCCTGCCCTGATGCAGGACTTGAAGATCAGAGTTTGGGAGCATGTTAAGGGTTAGAAGGAGGCCTGCCTTGGGACCAGAGCTGAGAACAAGGTTGCCTGTGAAACATTTTCGTCTGAAAGTGAAATCAAATCATGTAGACCCCTGATGCAACAGACCACCAGGATGTGAGGAGGCTTTTGGCTTGCTAGGAACCTAAAAGAAATATCTTCAGCCTAAGTGAGTTTGACATCAACATTTTCTTTCTTTCCCCCCGCCCCCATGAGCTCACAGGTGGCCAGAAGCCACAGTTTTGGCCATCTCAGGAGTGAAATTACAACAGCAACAAATGATTTTCAAGTGCTTCAATGAAGTATGAAACCTGTTCCTTCCTTTCTGTCTTTGGCATGTGTGATCAGCTCCCTTTCATCTCTGCAAGAGCATAGCTTCCAGTACTCTTGCAGCAGGAAAACATTAAACCATATTTGACCCAGATCTCCATCATTTTTCATACCTGTGCAGCAGGCATGGGCCATGCCATGGACAGGGGTGCTGTGTCACAGATGTGTTTCCAGCACTGCCATGGCACACATGTGCTGCATTGCACCCACATTGAGGCGACCTGGACAGCACCCTTGGTCCAGGGCATCAATGATTCCACCGGAACGAGAGCCCAGCTGGTGAGACAGTGCTGAGGAGCCCAGCCAGCCAGGAAGAGGGTGGGTTGAAGACCTTTCCCTCACCTCCATACACACAGCACACATCCCCAGCACGTCCTGGCCTAGAAACTAATAGAGCTGATTTCCACAGTGATGAACCCAGGGAAAAAAAGAAATGGAGAGGTATTTTGTGAAGCCTAAACACCCACACCAGCTTTGCAGAAGCATCTTCCTCTTTAGCTTCTTATTCCCATCATGCTTAGGCAGCCTAATACTGACTTCTTGTTCATACTTTAAAAAAAAAAAAAAATCATTTGAAACAAAACAATCTAATTACAGAATAAATATTTAGCTTGAAATGAGCAGACAGATGTTCAAAACCATTTTCCCACATGACAGATGATGTAAAAGGATCTGTGCTGCAGGCATTGTATGCCGTTCAAACCCAATTTAAAAATACAGGGCATAGTAGCAAAAATAGACATGACTCTAAGCACAAACATCACCACACAGACAAACGTCTCCTGTAAAATGCCATTGGTGATTTGCATGGCAGCTGAACCTGGCAGCAGTGGAACAGCATCACCCACTTCCCTCAGTGCTGCTGTGATAAACCCATGCAAACATCATTGCAGCATATTCCCGTGGCAGGGCTTGCCTGGCTGCTCCAGTTTGGGGACCCCAAACTGGGTCCCAGCCTTTCTTGAAAACCGAAGGGAAATTTCTGTCCCCTCATGCACATGACCTGACCTCCAACCTTGGCATGCTGTGACAGAGACCCAAAACTACTTGCTACCTTTTCCACATCTAAATTAGTGTGACATCCAAATGACAGGTGAGAACCAGGTAGTGTGGGAAAAATAACCTTTTCACTTTTAAATGCCAAGGAGCTCATGTCCAAGCATTCACACCCCATAGATGCTGAGAAAGAGACACACAGGAGCAGCAGCACTCCCTTAGCAGCTCCAGCTTCATGCCCACATAGCATGACTGGAGATTGACCCACTCCAAAAGTTTTGGCTCAAACCCTGGTGGTCCTGAAGCAACCCTGAGCTTGCAGCAGAAGGGGCTGGAGGCACGACCAGCATTGGTGAGTGGGGTTGGGAAACAAGAGCTCTAGGGCCACACACCACCCACAGGGGAGAAAACCAGCTCTGAGCCTGGGCCCAGCAGCCAGAGCCTGTGCTGGGTCCCTGCAGGAGCAGAGGAGTATGATCAGACATGTGTACAGTTCCACGTGGGAAATACAGCTACAGGGCACAACTTGGTGCAGTCTAGAGATAAGAGAGGCATAAGAGACCTTTGCAGACCCACCTCGCTACCCACCTTCCACACATGGGAAACCAGCAGGGCATTTATGGTGTTAGATACAGAAGGAAAACCCTAAAAGAAGTAGCTCTGGACTGAAAAACATAAGTGAGCAAATCACACAATACCACTGAGTTGCTGTGCCCACATCCCAGAAAAGACATTAACTAAGCAATGCAGTGTCTCCAGGAGGTCATACTGATGTCTAATGACCCACACATTTTGATACCAGAAATATATAAAATTGCAGCACTGGCAATGAAAACATGAACGTCAATGGCTCCTTGTAGGAATGTTGTCTAGAGCACAAATGAGGAAGCCAACTTCAAGCGTGAGCTGCTAGCCCCATTTTTCAAATGGAAGTGATGAACATGACGCACTGAGTGGTCATGTGGGCAGGAGGAGGTGATGCCCCCACCCAGAGGACACAGACTAATCCATCAGTCGCTCCACACCACACTCCAGCCTCCTCCCCTCGGCTGTCACTGAGGCAAAGGGGGCTGTCCGTGCTCTCCTGTGCCTCAGGTTTGGGATGAAACTTCACAGAGCCCCTTCCTCCTGATCCCTCCTGGAGGCCCCAGTGCCAGGATGTCTCCCCAAGGTTACCCTGCCATGATCTCCAGATTGTGTGGTCCCTTCATCCTTTGGTCACCCCGTTGACCTAATTTTTAACATAAGGACCACACTAGCAGTCAAGTCTGAGACTGGGTCCGGGATTTGCAGCTCTTCACTGGTTGGTGACTCAAGGCCAGAGAAGAGGAGAAGCCAGTCCTGTTCCCAGTGTGACTGCAGACCCTCAGCGATGCAGCACAGCTCTGGCTCTGGAAATGGCATTCCTGCACATGGACAGCCAGGAGATCCCTGGGATATCATAGACCCAGGCATCTTACCAGCTCTGGGAGTCAAGGGCTGATAACTCCAAGCTCTGGGGCCTCTCCAGACTGTTTGCAGAAATGCTAGCAAAAGAAAAGATGTGTTAAAAAATAAATTGTAAAATGAAGGGGAATAATAACTGTTCTAGGTAGAGGAATTCCAGAAACATCAATGCCCTGACTGTCCTGGTGGGTAAGACACAGCTCTGGATGTTCAGGATGCTGCCAAGTCTTTCAGTCATGTCCAGGCAACCCACATGCAGAGTAAGTTGAGAGATGTTCTGTGTCCTAGGAAGCAGGCTAGACCCAGATTTATTGGCCCTGGGTTCTCCTTTTAATTTTCTCTACGTGAGCAAACTATTAAAATACCACCCAAAATCTGCCTTTCTGCTTTTACTGCCTTGGATCATCCTGTCTGCTCAAGCCCTGTCATTCCCATGGGTCATTCCCTTGGGTGTACATTCATGGCACGTCGTTTCTCTGACTTCGACGAGGAAATAGCAGTCTTTAAAAGTAGTCCTATTTTCTTCAAAGCCTGGAGGGAAATTGAGGCCAGAAACATTTCTGGGCATGAAACTTGGCTCTGGGCATGTTAGGACTTTGTCCTGTGGGGATTGCCTGGCTACCAGAGGGCAGAAGCAAAGGCTTTGGAAAAGCTGACTTCCCCTCTGCAGCACTCCCCGCGTAACCACCTACTAAAGAACCAAGCAGTCAGGGCAGCATATCAGAGCTCAAAGCTCAGGACCTGATCATTTGCAAAGCAGAAGCGAGGAGATTCACCCATTGCCTCTTCTCTCCTCCTGGCAGCTCTCATTGTATTTCAGGCACAGATGCTAAGACTCAGTGCTGGTAAGTGATCTAGAAACACGTGGCCCCAGGAGACCTATGTAGCTGCAGTTGCAGGGAGGGAATGGGGTGGATCCATGTGGTGAGCAAAATCTCCAGGGTTTGCTTCAGGGAGGTACTGTACCAGGGCCCGGCTGTTTTTCAAGACATGCTTTCTGCAAGGCTTGACAGTGCCCATAAAGATGCTCCTCTGTGCCTCTGGGGCCTCGCAGTTGTGAGGGTCCCCAGTAAGGGGACACGAAACCACACAAGGGCACCGGAGAATCAAGTGTCTCACATCTTCCCAAGGAGACCCGAGTATATATCCACAGTGCATCTGCCCAGCTTCAAGTAGGGCCGGGCGCTGCTGCCTCACAGGGACAACCTAGCTCTGCACCACAGCCGCACGGGACTTGCCTCCAGTACCATCAGCTGCCAGCAGGGAGAGGGATGCTCAGCCACGGTGTTTCCCACAAGACTCCATTATTTTTGTCAAGGTGTTTCATTTCTAGGGGAGAGGACTGGGGAAAAACAGCTGCCAGGGACTTGCAAGAAGAATGAGAGCACACCAAAGATGGGCAAGGCTCCAAGAATACTCATTTATTTTTCTACAAGTGGGTTTACTGCCTACATAGTAGGGAAGCGGGTTGGTTGCCTTTTCCCATACAAGAAACTGGGGGAGGCTTGCTGCTCACCCCCAGCCACAACTCAAACACTCAAATGCTTTTTGTCCCCAAAATGAGAAACATTGAAATATGCGAGCAAATAAATATGGTGAACAAATCTCCCTTCACATGGAGCAGCAATTCACCACCACCAAGATAAAATCTCCCTGGTTCCCTGCCGCAGTGCCAGGTCATTACCTGGCCTTCATGTCACAGGGGGCTTTCTGCAGGTGCCGCGTGTCCCACCTGAGGCACCTCCCAGGGTGGCTGCCATGGCTCTGAGCACCCTGGGGCATTGCTGGGACCCATCAGATGGTCACCACTCCCACAACCTGAGCAGCTCTGGTCAGGCACAAACATGTACGTCCCCTGGAGTGAAATTTGGCTTCAACCTTGTTTTATGTTTCGAGGGCACTGTTCCTCTGTGAAACACAACATGCTTGAGCACTTGAAGGCTCCAGGCTCAGCCAGCACAGAACCAGGAGGTCTGGTATCCCATCCCTGTGATTATTTATGATCCCCCCCGGTGCTAGGGCTGCCTTACAGCCACCTCCCACATGCTGCTCCCTGCAAGAATGACCAAAGCAAGCTCCCTTAGCTCTATGCACAGTTTCAGCATGAGAACACTGTCTGATGGCAAAGAAGTGTTTCACTGTGCCCCATAGCTCCCCAGTAATGGTGGGGACTAGCAACTTGCTGGCATTCATGCCACTCACCAGAAAGGCCCCAATACTTAATTCGTCTGGTGTTAACAGGTCCCGACTCCATATTGCAAGAGGTATTTCATGTCACTAACAAGCCTGTGGGAATGGCACGTTTCACTCAGCTCTACGGTTAGTACAGGTATCTGCTCAAGTCAAAGCTATTTGAGAGCCCAGGGCTGAAAAGTATTTTGCACAGCCACTCAGTGACCTGAACTGCTGAGCCAGGCTCTGCCTGCCCTCCCCATCAGAGCTAACAGCCCTCTCAAGCACAGCGGGACCTGGATCTTAACCAGGAATGAATCAGCTTCACCAGTAGCTGTCATCTCTGTTGCTTCAGGGCTGTCTTATCCAGTTTGACCCTGAGGAGTGTGTTAAACTAATTTCTCCAGATCTCTGGCTTCACCAGCTCTCAGCTAGGTGCCAGTCATGCCACGGTGTTAGTGGTGAGCAAGGGTGGGTCAGATCCACTCCCACACCATGAACCCCATCACCAGCCACAGAGGAGAAATAAGAGGTCACAGCCCTGCAGCCAGCTCAGCCCTCACCCCCTAAAGCAAGTGTGCAAGCTCAGCAGCCACCAGCTTTTCCCCAAGCCTGAACTTTTCATTTTCCCCCTCAAACTCTTCATTCAGCCCCCACAACACAGGCATGAAGCTTCCTACCACCTGCGCAAAGCTATGCACAGGATGGCACCAGTTTTCCCTTCTCCTTTCTCACCACCCAAGCCCTGCAGTCAAGTGGAACAGGGAAGCAGGCAGCCCACATTTGTGCCAGGGTGAGCTGAAAGCCCTCCCCAGCCTCCCACTCCCAGGGCACAGGTGGCTGTGACCACCCTTTGTTGAGGGGAGACCTGCCTCTGTGCTCAGGGTAGCGTGGGGACAGCCAGCAGCATCTCACCCCTGTGAGCTGTACTCAGACAAAAGCAGGAGCTATTTCTGGAGAGCAGCTTCTCTTGGGAGCCGAGGGGGCAGAACCAGGGTGCACTGACCGAAAAAGAAGAGCCCTGGTGTTTCGAAGGCAAAGCGAGGTTTCCCAGCCTCCCGCTGGGAAGGATGGGCAATATCCTTGCAAAAATAAGAGAGGAATGCAACACTCTGCAGCAGGAGGGCTCCAGATGAGCGCAAAGGCTATTTCAATAAAACTGTAAACATGCCAGATCTGCTGTTGCTGTTCCTTGAAATTGGTGATTTCTGAGTGGAGTTCAGCTGGAGAGTGCTGGTGCTATAAAAAAACATGACTTTGGGCTTTGATGCTTCCTCCTGACACACGAAAAGGTGATTTGTGATTCAAAAGAAAGAATTTATCATCAAAAGGAGCTGGGACAGAGCTCAGTGTTTACACATGAAATAACAAGACAGGCACTGAAAGCAGATATATTTATACCAATCCATTAATAAAAAAAGCTAAGTCAACCATACCTTTGTGCTAAAGTTAGACCACAGTACCCAGCATGTCCTTAAAAAGGCAAGAAAGTTTCCGCAAACTGGGACAGCTGCTCTCGGTGCCAGCCCTGTGCATCCCCTCCCTGGCACACAGGGGCTCCCGGCATCGACTGCAGCCAGGAAGGAGCCAAACGCAGTGAGGCTTCTCTAAGAGAGAAGGCTGACACCAGGAGTGTGGTCATGGCTAGTGGCCACTGCATCTCAAGAGCCAAACAGTCCCTGCTCCACCTTCAGAGACCTGCAGAAGGCAACTGCCTTTTCCAGAAATGAAAATCCTCTTGTTTTCAACTCCAGTACACTCTTTGCTTCCCTGGTCATAGGGCTCACAGAAGCCAGAAGCATTCACCTTGCTGCCGGAGAGGACACGAGGGCATGCTGGTTGCAGCAGACTCAGCCTGGCCCCACGGATGAGGACTTGGTTTGCAGGGCTGTCACCATCAGCCGGCAGAGGGAAGAGGAGCCAAAGGTTACAGGTTTGGGCTGTCGCTGGAGGATCAAGCGTGAGTCCAGGGTGAACACGCCACCCAGGACAGTAGATGGTTCATCCCTGATGAGCTTAGCAAAAGGGCTGGCCAGCACAAGTCACTGGAGGCTCTTGGATTAGGATTTGACATTTAGAAATGCTTCAGAAATAACTAATTGCAGCAAGTTCCTTAACCCACAGGTTAAGACTGGAGTTGTCTGGCTTCACCTCCTAAGCGCTGGGGCATGTTACAACATTGATTAGTAGGAAAGGCCTAGAAAAGTCAGGTGCTTCCAGAAAGCAATTAATTGTCCTTCTTCTTGACAAATAAACAGAGAAGCTCTTGCAGTTGTTTTCCTGTTTCCCCTGCATTCCCCCCTCCCCCAGCTTCAGCCCTAAAACCACACTGGAAGCTCTTTGCTGAGCTGCTCCCAGTCATCTGGAGCTGCAGGAGCCAACACCGGATGTACTATGCCAGAAATGATCATGCTTCAGGCAAACTGAGAGCAACCACGAAAAATACATCTCGTCTGAATCAAGAAGTTAAGTGCATTTCAGTTTTTCTTCTCCACACCCCAGTGAAACAGCCACAAGTGACAACCAAGCCTGGCCCATGCAGGGAAGGAAACAGGGCTGTGGGCAAGGACAGGAGGCCGTGGGTCACCTCTCACCTCCCAGGACGTGATGTAGTTGGCACTCCAAGTTGCATTTCACGTCCAAGCTCGTGCTGAAGATGCTACAGTTATGAACTGGACCAACCTTTGAGCAAGATGTGGGGACAGATGACCTCCACACGTCTCTTCCAACCTGAATTATTCCACGACTTTGTAATTTTCTGTATAAAGACAAAAAGGAAGCAAGCAAAAGAACTCTCCCGCCCTTACCAGCTGCTAAGCCCTCCTGTCAGATGGATGCTCAGGCAATCCTTGAGCCAGTATAGTCAGCAGCAAAATCTGGAGAACAAATCAGCTGCGCCACTGGCATGGGGACAGGGGCTTCTTTGCAGCTTTTGGGCTCAAATCTCCTGATGCAGCTTGTCAGTGCCAGACTAAGACACAGTCTTACCAGGCAGTCACACCAACCTCACCCTTGAGCTCTTCTGCAAATTTACTTTGAATTTATAAATCATTTCAATATGATCCAAACACTTCCCTACAAGCCTCATCATTTATTGACTAAACCCCCAAACACAGCCGCATGGCCCAGGGATTCTCACTAAGTGACCATGTTGCTGGACACCAGGTCCCATGGCCTGGAGCCCACGTCCAAGTTGTTAACAAACTCTCTTCCGAGCTACTTACTGTGGTGACACTGGTACCCTCACCCTCAGAAGAAGCCACCTACAAACGCTGACACAGGCACTGCAGCTTGCAGTCAGCTGTGACTTGTGATTTGTCTATTACTTACAATTATTTGCAGCTTATAGAAGGGGAATTTATTACATCAGCAGTGTTTATTTCCTTAGCCGACTTGCAGTGCAAAGAATCTGTATCCGTTTCCTTTGACAAGCTCTATTTTCGATAAACTCACATTGAGCAATGCATAATTACAACATTTTTAATGACTTATTTATTAGTGAACTCGAGGATCAGCCATTTATGGCTTTGCCTTGAAACAAAGCTAGGCTGAAGACCTAGAGCACCTTTGTTTCCTTTGTGAAACATGCCTCTGCCTTGCCTTTCTCCCAACGCAGCAGAGCTTTGTTTCAAGACCTCTCCTAGTCTCACCAGTGCAGAATCCCTTAACCAGCGCTTCCATAAGAATTATTCAGCCCTGATTTCCAGGCATCTAATTTTAGCAGTTTCTGTTGAACATCCTGTTGAGTTATTGTTAGAACCAAATGAGGATCATCTGACAGGAACACATTGCAGCTCCTTGGTAAATACTGGGAAAGAATGCTTAAGGAGCTCACATGCCTTCCTGCATCATTATCAACAATCCTACCACCCAGGGACACACCTTATCCGACCCCCCTTTTGGTCCTGGTACCTTGCATTTCCAAAAGCAGTAAAATACTGTACCAGCCTCAACTGTACTAGGCATATTTCGCTGTATCATTTTGCTCAGTTATCAGTTTCCATAATTACTTGCAAGTTGGCCACAGGGAGATTTATTGTTATTTTTAGGACCATTTCAGCAGAAAAGGCATCTGACTGTATGGATATTTCACTTGAGGATCTCCGAGAACTTTGTAGAATATGAATGAATGTCTCTGCTTGTGTGTAATGATACTCTTTATAGGGAGGACAACGGGAGCAGTGATTAAAAGACATGTCCAAACTCTCAGAGGAAATTTATGCCAAGTGCAGGAGCACTAGCTTCCAGTTGTATGTGTTAACTATTAAACCCATGCTAACACAGACAGCGGGAAGTTGGCTATGCAGGTATTAAAGAAAATGCTGATATCGTAATGTGAAATGATTGTCTCTCCTTCCACACTAACAGGTTCAAACACAGATTAGGCCTGGAGATAAAAAAAAGGCTCCTTATCAAATACCAAAAATGGCCTTTTTCTGCTAACGAGCAGCAACGGGAAAGAATGGCAGGGAAAGGCATGGGGTTATGGAGAGTTTGGTGTACAAACACACAGAGCTGGGTTTTGCCAGCGTGACTTGCCAGGGCTTCACCCTTTATCATTGTTAAGATCTTATCTCCAAAGCTCATTCTTCAAAACAGCTCCCTTTCTTTGCGTTTTACCTGCCAGGGAGGTGCACTGGTAAAATTCATCCAGATGCACTGAAAAACAGAAAACACATGGGAGCCAGCAGACTGGTGTTTCTCTCTTTTATTTAAAAACAGTGCTTCATTACCATTTGCAAAGGGTTAGGAAGAGTTTCCCCCCCCTTGCTTAGAGTTTATAAAAGCCAGCAACATGATCAATAATTTATACACATGGATAGTAATACAAAAAAAAAAAAAGGAATAAAAGCTAAAGATCTAACTACTCCGACCTTCACAATTCCAGCTACTTGATAATAGGAATAACCCAATGAATACTGTATGGTCTGAAAGCTACTATACAATATGATACTTAACGAGGGAGGGTGGGAAGTTAGAGACTGTCACAAAGCCCTGGGATGCAGATACTGCTTCTCCAGAGTCAGCAGGGAAATGGGACCCTGGGCAAGCGGCTCGGGCATCCTAGGAAATGATCCAGGGGAAGGGAAGGCATCCCACTTGGGACACATCCTGTTCCCTGGTGGTACCTGGCAATGGGAGGTGCTGGGGAGGCTGCATGAAGGGGCAAGTCCATCACTGCCACTGAAGGTGCTGCAGCATCTCAGCCTTGTGCTGAAAATCTCCAAGTCTCAAGTAGATCAGCCTGTGAGGTCAGTAAAATACTCCACCAGCTCTATATAGCTCTACAGCCCTGGTTCTCATTTGCTATCAGCCCCAGGTTTTAGCTCCAACTATTTACAAGCGGGATTCATCATATTAAAAAAAAAAAAAAAAAAAAGAAAAAACCAAAAAACCCCAAACCAAATCATATCCCCTGGGGTAAAAGAGGATTATTTCGTCATTTGACAATGCAGCCAAATCAAGCTGCCAAAACTACAACATGCGCGCACACAAAGAATACTGTGAGCAGAAAAAAATAGAAAAATCATGACCAAAACTGAGACTACTAATGCGGGAGGCCAAATTTCTGTAAGAAATTCACTCCTTGAGGAAGCAATAAGCCCCTCCCACCAGCAGAGAACTGGGAATCTGGCAAGAGATTTATACTGACCCACTTCAGAAGAAGCACACACCCCACACTCCCCCTCAAAAGGAGTGAGAAAGAAAAAACATTCCCATGATTAACCAACATTTTGCTGTCTGCCAGCCAAATGACTATTCAGGTGGACGGCTTTAGACACTAGTTATCTCCTGGTGAAATCAGGCAAGATTTTTGGCTGATGCATTCTTGCTCTACCATGAGTCAAGAGGCAGCGTGGGGAGCTTGTCTCCTGCACAAGCCTGGACCAGCTGCAGCCTGCTACCCAGTGAGCACAACCACTGGCAGTGCTTTCAACCACCGCAAAAAGCTGCCTTCCAGGGTTAGCAGAGGCAAGGGAGGCTGGCATCGATGCACATGATGCAGAGGGACGGGGGCTATCCTGCCAACTCCTGGCTAGAGCAAAGAATACCAGGGAGAAACCCTAGAGCCTACTTGAAAAGGGCCCCATTTCATACTCTGGCTGTCAGACTCCTGCTTGCCTTGTTGATTGGAGTTTTCACTGTAGAAGAGAAGTTTAGCAGGGTTGGAGGGCGGAGGGGACAGTCAGTAAGGTGGGGGTGGAGGGAAGGGGCTTTTCAGACATTAACATCACCAAAAATAGTGTTTTATGCAACAAAGAATCAAGTCTCACTGGTGTATACTACAAAATGTTTGACATTTTCCAAGAGCATGACAAAATAAAAACACAAAGAAGTTTACATTGGATGTTAATCTTGTTCACTAGGTTAGGGGGTTTTCTTCCCCCCTCCTATTTTAAAACAGTGCAAACAGGTAACACACTTTAAAAAAATCACCCCTCTGCACTAAGAACAGCATTCCCCCAACCCTGCCAGGCCGGAGGGCCACAGGCAGCAGGCTGTCTGCCACACTGCACAGCTGCTTTCCCTTTGGAGCTAGACTCAGCAAAAGCACTCCCCAGAATTGTGGTCTGGGTTTCCCTTTATTCAATTCGTAAGTGCTCCCCAAACCTGTTCTCCACATGCCTCCTTCTTCAGGGCCAGAACGGGAAGATACAGATAGGGATGGGTTGGGGAAAAGCATGGGTAGGAACTGGGAGGCTCCGCTTTGTATTCCCAGCTGCTCTGGAATTGAAACCCCAGCAGCTGGCACCTCTTTTTGGGCAAGGAAATGGTTTTGTGAACCATTTCACAACTAGCACTCAGAACAGCTATTCAGATAACCCTCCTCTGCTCTTGCTGTGCACTTCACATCCATAGATCTCAAAACAGGTGAGAATTGGAAAAACTTTCATTTCACTTTAGGGACGGGGAAGTGAAGTCTAGAGTAGCAACAGAACTGCTCCACAGTGACCCTCCAGGATCACTGCCAGAGCCCTGTCCAAGACACAGGTCTTGGACTCCTGAGCTAGTGCTCTTTCTCACTGGGCACATCTGCTCTCTCAGGCACTGAAACAGCGAAGCCACAGCTATTTTAACACATGGCTTTGTCTAGCTGAACTCACAACACAGGATCCACATAACTGCTTAACCTGGGAAAAGCTGGCTATAGCAGGCTCATACTGAGCTCCCTGTTGTCTCTGGGTCCCATTATGGCTTTTCTTAGAAAAGCTAATCCACATACAACAGTGCAGCCTCCCTAGCACGGGGACTGTGACAACAGTTTGTTAATGTGCTGGGCATCAACATAACAGCAGAGAATATGCTACACCAGAAGTAGTCACCTTGGTACCAGCACAACTGTACCCACAAGGAAAGGCAGACCAGCATATTAATCAACTCTTCAATCCAAAATTTTATCATGTGCTGGCCAGACCTATTGCAAGACAGTACAAACAGCAACACTTAAATATCTTTTCCTCTAGATCAAGAGGAACCCTGGATGCCACCAGACTAGAAGATGAAAAACAGCAAGCTTTTCACCAGGCTGCCTGCACAGTTTCCCTTGGAAAGCCAAGCCCTGCTTTGCAAGGGACCTGTGACTGCACACCCATCTGGGGACAAGCACTAGCTGCTGTCGGTCAAATAAGCCAGGGCCCAGTTCAATTCATTAAGTGTGATTCATTTTGCATAGGGAGATACAGGCTTTGTCCTTACTTCTTCAGAAGATGGATACAGCCACGGCTTGGCTACCCTGAATGCATCTCAAGTCAGTTCAAAACACTTCTCAGTGAAACCAGAGCTGTTGTTTGCTAAGAGGGGAGAAAGGCTGAAGAGCTCTCCCACCATGGCACAACACTCCCTCAAGAAACCTCACTGCAAAATTCCAGCTGGCATTCAATTTATTGGGAGATCTGGTGCTCCCAAGACATGGAATCTGCGAGCTACCTCCAGCCCCCAGCTGTGCAAGCATCCCAGTGTGCACTCTGCAGCTCACTGCTGAGAAGAGGAAGCCGGGCTATCAGCAAGCTGCCTCTGGGGATCTTGTAGCATTAACTATGGAGTCGAGGAGCTTGGCAGGGAGCAACCGGAGCAGATCGAGCCCAGATACAGGAGGAATCAGGCTGGATGGTCTAGAGCAGGTATTACTTGGAGATCATACAGCAGGGGACCATGGCCCCACAAAGGTTGGGCGCTTCTGCACTAAACCCCTCACACTCCTAATATACTCGGGTAGGCTGAAGCTGCCATGCATAGACTCTGCTCAGAGGCAGAAATGGGGCTGGCCTCCCTACTCCCAGAGAAGCCAAGTGGCAGGGGGGGATTGCAGGTGACACTGCCAGGGCAAGGGAGGGCACTCAGGGAGGGAGAACCCAGCTTTTCAAGAGCTGCAGTCAGAACCAGCTGAACTGAAACGTAGGAAAGGGGCAGAGGGGCTAGCAGTTGCCCCTGCCGGGCTCTGCAAGCTGTGCTCCTCTTTGCTCACAGCCTGCAGACCTGCTGCATGAGGGGCTGCCTGTGGGCGAAGGAAGGGATGGACTTGGCCCCTACGCCCACAGGTAGGTAGAGCCAAGGCCAGTAGAGGCTCTTGCTGCATCTCAGCTCCAGAAGTCCCCTGGCTGCCCTGCGGTCAAAACGGCTCCCCTTGAATATGACAACTTCTACCACTAGTCCTCCCCCCCCTACCCCAACTCAGACAGTAAAAGCCCCCAAACACCCCACGTCCCCCTCATTTCCTAGATTTTATGAAAGCCCCAACACCCTGTGCCCCCCTCCCCATTTTCAAGCTAGCTAAAATATTTATATACAAACAACAAAAAAATTGTCATAACAGCAACAAACCAAACTTTGGCTTGGGAAAATAAAAGTTAAAACCAACAATAAAACCAGAAAAAAACCAACAGGTGGCCAACAGGCTGACAGTTTGGTGTCCCCTTTATCTAGCTATTCCTTCAGAGAATCAATAGCTTCAGGGTCTCTAGCTTAACTAATGGCTTCCCCATTCTTCCCATTTGAGGTGCCTCCTCTCTGCGGCACAGAGAGGCTATGGCTACACTTATCCCTGGGGAAGAACAAAAAAAAAAAAAAAAAAGATGCATGGCTGTGTGTGTCTGGCCAGGACACCTCCCCAGGAGCTCTGCTTGTAGGTATCGCTTAGTGTTAAACACAGGAGGTTTCCTATTCTGGCATCATCAGTGGATGGAGAAGCAGGTGTAGGACAGGAGTTGGAGAGGCTCCACCAACAAACCCACTGCAAACAGCCCTTCTGGGTGCGGTGAGCTATCCCCATTACCAATCGAGGGAATCAAGGCAGCCTAACAAAACTGCACTTCTGCATTTCTCTACTACATGGTTAGAGACTCTGCCTTTGATCACTGGGGTTACTGGGAGCACTCTAGGAGCCAGCAGCTGAGTGGGGAGGTCTGGAGAGCAGCAATTCCCCATCATAGCTCACGCACTGCAGCATCTAAAAATGCTGACTTTGAAATGCTGCAGAATGAATCACTGTACATGACACCAGAAGGGAGATGGTCTTGGGAGTCACAGCCTTCCCCTGAACAGTCTCACTGCTTCCAAGTCTTCCAATATGTAGTGTCTATATGGACTCAGCAGACCAGGTGCAAAACTTTATGAGAGGCAGAGCAAAACACACCCAGGGGTTCCAACACAACTATGCAAGGGCCTGAATTAGTTTATGGTGGGAAGTTCCTATGAATTCAGAGCTTGTGCTAACTGCTTCCCTTAAACTCTTGACAGAAACAAAACTATTTCATGACCACATTTAGATATAAAAGACCCTCTTCCCCCACACAAACCCACACGCCTGCCCCTCACCTCAAGCAGCTTATACATGATATGTTTTTCCTCACTCATGTTATTTGAAACAGAATACTTGCAGAAGCACCTAAGCAGCTCAGAATGAGTAGGAGGAGAGACCTTGCATGCTGGACCTTGGAGCACCTAAGTATGGCACTGATGCAGGGTTCTTCTGCTAGCTTTCTTCCTCTGCAAGGCTGCATGCGCTTCACCTCTGCAAGTTTAACTGCTTGCTGTCTGCAACAGAGGTACTGTGTGATGCTGCACTGCATCTGCACCCTTTGAGGGAAGAAGGGGAGGGACAGCAAGGGAGGAAGATCTTGAGAAGGAGGAAGTAAAACTAAGATAATTACAGCCACCAGCAATGGACAACAATCAGCTACAATAAGCTGGGGGCGGGGGGAAAGACCATCCTCATCAGAAACTCATTTCGAAGTCTTGTCCCCTATACAGCATATAACAGACAAAATTTTTTGGCAGGTTGGAGAAATCTCTTGCCAAGTCTAAAATCCTGACACTGCTGAAACTGTCACAAACCTGTGCGCATCAGATGGTTATAAAAACAAGGAAAGTCTCTGCATTTCCCCCCATTTCCAAATGTAAATGACTATTTCCCACCAGCTTTTAGGTCCCAGCCACAGCGAAAGAGTGCTTCCTTCTGCAGAACAGGAACACAGCAGGTGGAGACTTCTCCCTCATGTCCTCCTGTCTCACAGGCACCAAGCACCAGACCCAGGGAAGTAACCCTGTCTGCATGTTCCGATTAATTGCATGATAGTAGTTTCTAACAGATTTTCTTATCGCTGATCACCTTTTCCGTGATTGGTAGGATAAGCTATGCACCAACATACAGACATGGAAATGCATTATTTTTACCACAGTTAAAAAAAACCAAAACCAAAAAACAACAAAAAATATGCAATCTTTGGAACAAAAGAATTAAAGGCAGAAATTTAAAGGAAAAAAAATACATATTCAAAGAACATAGTGAGGTATAAAAAAGTATTTTCTCTTGTTTTTTTGTTTTTCCTCCTCGTCTTGCTATAGAGTTCCTCTACTAGTAAATATTGCAATAGCCAGGCCTCATGAACTGGGGGGGCTGTCTCACTTGCAGGGGGCTCACGTCACTTCAGTAGGGGGCGAATCGGCTGTAGCCACCTCGGTATAAACTCGCCTGTAGAAATTAAACGAGAGAAGTTGTTAGGAGAACTGTGAAAAAAATACTCAGGACTGCACCCAAATGCTCTCAGAAGGACTAACAGCCATGTCTGCGCCCTGACCCACCACCATCAGCACCTCCAAGAAGCAAGAGAGGAGAACCTTGCCTGCAAAACCAGAGACATGGCTCAGGAGGACATACATGTTCATGGCCTGCCAGCTATAAGTGAAGTTTGGCAAGTGTCAGTTGAAGAGAGTTTAGTACCAGAGAGTGTACTCATGAGTCCTAATCTCTGAGCCAGCTGCCTAGGCTATCTGTAGAGATAGCAGAGACCAGGACTTCTAGGATGCTCTTCATCTCACTTTACGGTAAAGGTCTAAAATAGACACAGGACCTGGCATCCTAGAAGTACCTGTGTTTCCTTCCTCAATCCTAAAGAGAATTCACATGATGAGCTGAGGCTCAAACAGAGGTGTCACACTGCAGATATCTATATTTAGGTGTCTTTTTCTCTGAACGCATTTGTATTCCAGCCTTTGCAACAACTCAGATACTGTGCTGGCTAGCAGATGGGTGAGCATGTGTTTTCAGCAAGCTGCTCCACTCCCCTCCAGTGCCAGCATACCTCATTGCTGTCCCTGTGTAACTACTGCTGGCAGGCAAGACACCACATCCTTCCACTAGCAGAAGCAGGAACCAAGTGAAGCAGCTTTGTTGCAAGATGCCACAAGGACAGCTTATTCCCTTGTCTCCTAGAACTGATTTCTCAACATGCAACATGAGCCTTCAAAGTCAATGAAAAAGGCAAGAAGGGGTGTCTTGCATCTCTAACTATTGCTGATTTTTGCTCTATATATCACCTTGATACAGTTCTACTGATTGACCAACAATGTTCTGGCTCCTGTCATTTCTGGTCATTCTTTTACCATCTCCTTTGTACTAGGTGATGTGCAAGACCAAGTAATAACCGGTCTACAGCCTGGCTCCTTTCCTAGTACACACACACAAGCACATGAATAACTTGGAACCCAGCACTGCAGCCAAGGACCTCCTCCCTCAACAAAGTTTTTCTGGCTGAAGTTTCATTACCTGATACCCAGCACACAGCTGTTCCCCATGCTGGAAACGAGAAACAGCACAAGAAAGAAAATCCCACTTACCACAGCGCCAACTCCGTAGCTAGCGGCAGGGGCAAGGGCATGGTAAGGATCTGCTGTGTACACCCTGCCATAACTGAAGAGAGGGAGAAAAGATATAGAAACAAACAAACAAACAAACAAAGACAGTCACTTCAGAGGGGCACTAAACAGCTGTCTGACCACAGCCAATGGAAGCAGCATACATTCTAAACACATGTATGCATACATGCACACACATGCACACAGGCAGCCCCTCTCTAAAAAGAACCTATGAACATGCTGCCATGCACTGTTATGAGATGGGCAAGAGAACGGCCTGCAAGGAGGAATGTGGCAGAAGCCATAAGCTCAACCTGTAGGAAAGAGGTCAGCACCTTTGAAATGACAGCTGGTGCATCCCTTATCTCACGTGATGCAATCTGGGAGGAGAGTGACTGCTGGTGCTAGTGCTACTGGCACGGCAACAGCTACTAAATGGAAAGCAGTAAGGGATCCTCCAGAATGAGAAGGGAGTATAAACCTGGTCTTGCACGTGCTAGGATTAAAACACGGCCTGTCTCACTGCACAGGAGATGAAAAATCTTAAGGCAAGCACTCTGATGATGACAATCCTTTGCATCTGCACACAGCTGCACAATAAAGCATCCTAGAGTACTGTACGAGCTGAGCAATTTTTACGTTATGGAGGGGGGAAAGAAATGCACCCAGTAATTAAACCACCTGCCCAGAGATACAGAGCAAGGAGCTAGCAAGACAATCCAGGTTTCTGACTCTGAGGCCGTAACCACACTGCCACCCTTTGTGCAGAGAATCACGAGGATAGGGAAGAGGCCAGGGTCTGTGTCGGCTCACATACACCGGAGGGCAATACTGCCCGGGAGCAGAGACAAACCGTGCAAACCATCTTTTATGTTGGGGTTGTGCATGCATGTGTGCACGTGCGAGTGTAAGACAAAAAAACAGGGCAAGAAGTACTGTAATGGATCAATGCTCCTTAAATCCCTGAGCAGAGCAAGCTAGCCCCCATGGACACCTCCCCCTTACATACCCATCGCTGTAAGCTGCTGCAGCGGCTGCAGCGGCCGTGGCTGCTGTTGCAGTAGCAGGCTGTGCATATCTGTAGGCTGCGTATCCACCCTGCAGGAGAGAAGAGAACTGACTTTACAGATACCTGTCCACCCACGCAGAGCATAAAAAACAAAATGAAAAAAAAATGTCACACACATTACAAGGAGAGGAAGTGTTTCAAACTGCATCAGCTCCCATGTCATGCCTATTACAAGCACCACCTGTTATAAATCATGTATATTCCCTTCCTCAGAAGGACCAGGGAGACTCTTCTATTACCCCATTTAGCAGAAGGAATAAACTAAAAGCAGGCCTGAGCATGGTTATATCCCTGCAGGAAATTAAATTTGGCATGGAGGAACTTAAAACCCAAAGACTGCTGCAATCTTTCATGCAATGTAGTTTTTATGTCCCCTTCCTCTCACACTTGAGGACATCAGAAGTGGCCACTTTCTGTAGAAAGAGGACCTTTTTAGAGAAGGGGACCATTCAGAGAAATTCCTGATCTTCACCCCTCTCTCTTTTTAAGCCTGGGAAGCCCAAAGACTATAATTTAATTTGGTCCACATGCATAAAGTATCGATAGCTAGAGAAGCCAAAAAGCAGTCAGGAAAAGATGGTCAGAAAAGACAATTCCTGGTGGTCTCAGGGCTGGCAACAAGCAAACTGACAGTGATACCAGCCAGACTGGTCTCCCCTCCCTCCATATAAGAAGGAAATAGGTCATGGGAAATTATGCCAGAACAGTCTGTACTGCCCACACTACACACCTGTAGTAAAGGTCTTTAAAACGCTTACACTCATGAGAAGTAGTTACTAAAAACATACTTACAGATGGGTTGGCAAAATGTGACTCCTGACCCAGAGGAAGACCTGTAAGTCTCCTCCAGAATTCCCACAAGGAGCTCTTGGGGCAAAGGAAGACCTGGCTCAGACAGGTGGCTCTGCAGACCCTGCAGTAATGAAGGACGGAGGGCCAACCATCTTTGGGCCCAGGTGCAAAGGCTGCATGGCAGGCAGCACAGGGGGCTCTGAAGCCCAGGTTACATCTGTCTTTATTGTACTCTTCCAAACATGTTTTTCTCAACTTGGGGGGGTAAGGCAATGATAAATTATCCATTGCTTTAATTTACTAGGAACACAATGAACCAGAAACAACATCAGAAAATTCCAGATGGCTTCTGGCTTCCCCACCCCCTAGCCCCGCCATTAAAATTTCAGAGTTTGAAGAACCAGCAGGCAGACTTATGTTTCTTGACCTCCAGCACAAGCTCAGCATACCTCTACCACTTCTTCTCTAAAAATCTTCTGCATACATGTAACTAGAAGTACAAAATCAGATCTACTACATGTGTATGTTTGCTTAGCAGCACTCAGAGTTTTGGGCTAGTTATCTTTTAAATTAGAAGTAATGACACCAAATTAATTTTGGTTGCTTTTGTGGGGCCTGCATTATCTCCACTAAGGCTAACACGCTATCCAAAACATGTCTGGGGGACCCTTTCCTACTCCAGAGGAGAAGGACTTACAGTCTCTTCAATCTAGTTAACAGAAAAAAGCACAACATAAATCTACACCTCTGAAACATCCCCACGTTGCCTGAAACAGATGTTACACACTGTTAGTTTTGCCCTTTTAATCCCATCTAGCACTTTCAATTCCTGTGTTTCAGATGTTGGTTTGGGGAGGTTTAGCTTGGCTTTGGCATGCTATCATTGCACCACCATTACTCCTGCTTCCAAAACATGACAGACGAGAGGAATGAGGTGAAGCCTTAATCAAATCAAATCTCCATTGAGCTCACCAAATTAAAACAAAACTTTGTAACAATGTCACTGTGGTATTCCCTTAAATTTATGAGTTTCCTGAACTCTTGATGGGGTCTGTCACTTGGGCATGGCATACAAGGCATTTTTGCTTGGCCCTTAACCTCTGCAGGGCAGCCAGCTTCAGCACCTAGATTCCCACTCTGTCCCACACCTGTCAGCCACATTTCAGATCAGAAGCCATTTCAAATGTGCCTGGCACACACTCTAAACATGACAGCAAGATGCAGTTTGAAACCAAAAAGGGTTATCATGTAATTCTCTTTTAACCAATGTCTCTCGTAAAAGAAAAGAAAACAAAATCAAAACAAAACCAAAAAAAAAAAAAAAAAAAAAAAAAGAGGAAAAGAAAAGAAGGGTTGGAATCAGGTGTGGGAGGGGGAATGGCGTAACATTTATTAATCAAAATTAAAAACTAAGCATGCTGACATCTGGAGCTAGAACAACCAGCAAAGTCACCACGTTCAGACTCATATTGGCTAGTTCTATCCATCCCAGCATTCTCTTGGGACAGCAGTTTGCCCTAGGCTCTACCACAAGCTCAGTGAAGTACACAGCCTCAAGTACTAGAGCGTGCAGCCACAACAACCTGCTATTACGGAAACAGTCAGTCACCACTGGAGTTAACATTCCAACCTCAATAACTCCCGGCAGCCTCCCACCCTCGCCCCCCAAAATGGCTCCCACCCTAGCCCTGTCCCACACCACAATGTTAATAATTATAACAAGCAATAACCCATCTGTTATATCAGAGAAGGGAACAGAGACTCCACTGAGAGATTTAGAGCGGGATGTTAACATTTCTTCAGTCAACTGCACAACAAACAAAAAAAACAGGAGAAATAATTCATTGGAGAAATGAAGTTAAGAAACAGCTGACATGTGTATTGCTTTTAACCATGCACTGATGCAAAATTGAAGCTACTGTTAATTTAAGAGGTACACACACACAGGCAGACCCACTCTGTTCAAAGCGATCTGCAAATTCTACTTGTGTGTACTTCAAATAAAACCAAAAATGGGGATTATAATGGCCATGGTACGTTCCTGTCATAGGAGCAATGAGTGTGGACAGCTGGGGGATTTCTGACACAGGGATGTATTTAGCATGACCAGCAGGTCCAAATACACCAAAACAGGGTGAAGAAAAGGAAAGTTGCGACTACTATTCATTATTTCGTAAATGCTTTCACCAAGCTCTGGGACCAGTATAGAGAAAAGCTTTTTTACTGTGCAGGTTGCCTTAACCAGCTGATGCTCCTAATCTCCATAACCCAGGACACACCTATAATTCTATTAACGTGTCCAAAGCCCTGCTCAGTTTGTCTAATGCACCAGTTATTTTCTCCTGCTATTCCTGTTCCCACACAGCTTTAACTGGTATGCAGACCTCATCTGTCACCTCAGCTACATGGTCCTATCAACCCTAGTGACTTCTGATACCACTCACTTCAGGTACTCTAGTAAATATAAACTGTAACAGAGTAGAGCATGTTCAACAAACATGAACAATTGTGTTTCCCAGTACAAGAAATAATAAAAAAAGGCCCTGGCTAGCTGCATCATACTCCTCCAGTGCCACAGCCAATCTGCAACAGAAGACAACATTGAGTGGCATAGTCCCCGAAACTCAGGACAGCCATGCAAACTCTCACTCCATCTATTTAAGTGAAGTGATTCTACAGGGACAGGTTTACCCATCTAGGTTCAGTTTTTAAGATCTTTAGTCTCACCTCAAAATAAATGAGTGTGGCTGAGGTTCTTGTGACGATGTTAAGTCAGAGACATTTCTATCAAAGGGACAGTTTAAACACTGCCTCAACAACGAAATAGGGGAACTAAGAAAAAGGCTTATGCATTTTTACTAGGCAGTAACAACCAAAAGGACTGTCTGTATCAAGATTGGTCCTTTCTGGCACAGTCTTTTGGACTATCTGGGGAGCATACGAGAGAGACGAACACAACCCTAAATGTCGCTTATCTTAATTCAAGCTCTTTCTGTGAATATCCTGCCAGTGTTGCTGCAGCTGTGCTAAACCCCTTTCCCCATGTGAATGTGTAGCACTTGAGCCTATAGATCTCAACTGTCAAAACAACAGTATTTGCTCAGGTATTCATAAAAGCCCAAATTCAAAATGACTCTTCTGTGATGTTATCGTCCTTGGCTCATCAATGAAGCAAGAAAGTTATTTCTTTAAAATGCTTTCTTTAACATTAAATGATAGCTTTTTCAATATCATAATGTATTCTCTGAAATAACATAAACATGGCAAAACAACATATACAAGAAGCTGCAATCCCAACTAAAGCAGCATTCCAATTACTGAACATGTTAACATAGATAAATGATCACTTTAAGACTACACAGTTCAGCTCAAAGTAAGTCCATCTTCTCTTCCACTCTTCAGGTCCGTATTAGGTGATCAATCCAACGAGAACATGAGGAAATCCAAAACCCCTTCTCTTTTTCCCTTGCTGCCTTGGATTGGCACACAAAGTGTGTTGCAGCCCCTCTTTACTCCGAAGAGCCTTTATGCCACTAAAACACGAGTGTTCCCATGCCCCTGGAGAAATGTGCAACTCATGGTACCAGTTAGATACATTTGACCACGTGCCAGGTTTAGGCAGCGAGCACAATTTTAGGATGTTTTATTTGTCGTATCTCAAATGTGTCTTCTCCACCTTCAAACTGCACTATAACAGAAGTTAAGAAGCAGAAAGGGCTAGAACCGTTTCCAGTATTTCTGTATTAGAAGGGTGGCATATGTGCACCAGGAATGAGCATGAATGAATTAGAAGAGATGACAGGACAACAGTGTCCATTGCAGCAGGTGCTTCTACATGGTAATGGGACAAGCATGACCTTGTTAACCCTTCCATTGAATTTACTTTTTTTTTTTTTTTTTTTTTTTTTTTTTTTTTTAAAAATGAAATGCCACTTGGTGTGAAATCTGGACACACGCCACCCTGCTACAGCAGGGGCTCGGATCACACGTGAGTCTGTGCTGCCCTAAAAAAAAGCCTCTGTTCCCATCTCTAATGTGGTGCTGGAATGGTTAGTATAATTCAGTTTTTTCCACTGCAATCCACAATCTGATCGGTTGGCAGGTCACACTGGCACTCCTACCTGAGGTATTTTAGCGCTAATGATTGGTTCCTGTAAGACTATTCTATAACAGAACACAGGAAGAGCAGTTCAAAAAAACACAGCTGTGGAAAGAAACAATCATACAAACAGCCCACAGCGGGGCTCACCAGCCTTTTCTTTCCAGTGGATGCAAGCAAGCTTTTCACAGGCAGGAGCGGTCTTCGCACGGGTGGGTTTGTTTGGGTTTCCCCCCCGCCACCCAGATTGACCCCATTGTAGAAGAAAGATAACCTTTCTTATGATCCAAAATGAAGCCCTCTGCGTCCTGGGGCATGTTGTTTTATGAATTCAGGTGTCTTGCCAGAGTGGGATGCATCCAACAAAAGATGGAATGCTTTCTTCACAGAAGAAGAGGCTAGCAGGATGGTTGCCCCAGGAAAGAAAAAAGGACTGAGGAAGAGGAGGAGGAGGAAAATGAGAAATCAATGCATAGCATTGATCAATGCAGAAAAAGCAGCCCAAACTTGGGACGCTTCCCCTTCATCTTGCCTGCCACTAACCACTCCTTGCCAGCTCAGCTTCCCACCCTTCCTTGACACAGCCCTACAGACTCAGAAGATGTAAGGGAACCGCAATTCAACTTTCCCCCCAGTCCTAACTGAAGTACCCTCTGCCATCCTTTCCACAATCTGGACAAGCCTTTCACAGCAACCTGAAGGATGGAAGCACTGCATGGAAAAGCACCACAAATCAGTGGGGCACAGTGGGATGCTGTAATCATTCCAGCTGTGCCAAGCAAATTATTTGGAAAGATAACTTCATGTTTGGATTATGATAACTTTTTCCTGAGCTCCATTGGAGGGCTTTGCGCAGCGGTAACATAGGAAAAAGCACCATCATCTACTGGATGAGTCCCTTCTCTCATCCTGCTGACAGTGAGACCAAGGTCACCACCAGCAACATCCTCAGAAGTCCACCTAATGGTTCTAAGCTGTCTTGGGGGCTTGGTTTTGTGTTACATGATGCTACTTCACTGTAGCACCAAGTGGTTAGAGGTATTCTTTATTACTAAAGTCCTTAAAACATGTTAAATAAGCCTCTCCTACCCACCTGCAATAGAAGCTCTAAAGGAGCTTTCTCAAAAGGAATAGGGAGAAACCCTGGCCAGTCTTCCTTTCAGTACGACAGCCTCTTATATGCCAGACTCTGATGGAAGAGGCACAAAGCAATGCTCATTTGCTTCTTACTTGCTGTAGCAAAGCCAGTGGTCTGTAAAGCTGGTGTTTTAGGAATGAGGCAGGAAAATCCAGAACACTCTGTAGTCCTTGACACAGTTTTATAAAGGAACACTTGACTAGGCAGATCAATTTTTAAAGGACTGCACACATGACAGTATATGTAAGAATGAAGAACTGCACCCAATATCTCTATGCTCAGAGAGCACACCTTCCAACTGCTATAACTGTGCTGGGAAAAGCACCTTTATAAGACTTGACCCTCCATATAAATGAACAAAATCTAAAAGCTAATTCCATCCATTATCTGGAGTCTAACCCCAGGGACCTCTTCACAAAATAGCACCTTCAAAAGAGCAGGGATGTGAAATCCATACTGACAACTGTGCCAGTACTCAACTACAAAACTTCTCCAGCTCCAAAGAGCTATTAGCTGTAACACCACAAAAGAGAACTCTGCTAAAGCTAGGCAGGCCACAAGTTGTGATGTCAGTAGTGGACGTGAACATTTTGGCTTTGAAAGCCATATTCCGACCATAGCTGCTCTGCAACGGTTCTCCATCAGAGAGAAAACCACTTTTCTCACTGGCCAGTCAGAATCCCTCCACCCACGACCCACCTACATATACACAGATGCCTGGAGATTTGCAATACAGACTGGCTGGATATGACAAAGACAATGACAGGACAAAGTCTCTCATGGTATCAGAGCTAATTCCCAGACAGGAGAAGGCTGCTGACTCTTCTAACTGAACATCTCCACATATTTGTACTTTACAATTCCCCAAAGAGGCAAGAGAATCTAGCCTATTTAAGTACCATTTCTACCAGCAAAATGAGACGTCAGTTTTCACTCTAGCATCTCAGTCTCCATTTTTAATCAGTCCCAGTGTCTTCCCCAAAGGGATAATCTCCACATCCCAGTGGCACATGAACATTTTTAAACATACAGCTCACTCAGTTTAGTGTGGGCTTCACAAATCAAACCTGAAAGGGCCCCAAGAGGAAAGAGAAAGGGGAGGGCAGAGGGGGAGAAGGAAAGGGAAGGTCTGAGGCTAAACCAGTCCTGTTATTTTTATATCCAAATTATGTAAATGAGAGAAGTATTGAGAGAAATTTTAATTTGCTAATCATCTCTCGGGTTGATTAGTAGCAGTGTGCATGTGGGGGACAGGACACCCAGTAAACTGACCCTGGCAATGATCAGGAAACCCAAAGGCTTAGATCTTGCACCCAGGGGCAAGCGCAGTGACAGAGAAGCATGCTTGCATTCCTAAATATATAAATATATATATATATATATCCACAAGGAAGAATAAAATTAAAGTAAATGATATTTTAAAAAAACAAACCAAACCAACCAAACAAACCAAAAGAAAAAAAAAAAAAAAAAAGGCTGGCTTGTCAGGGGTTGGGGACGAGAAGGCTCCGGTGTGTGTACTTACATAGAGGTCAGCACCGTAAAATCCGTCCTGGTAAACCACACTGCAGAAAATCCACACAAAAACAAAAAAAAAAAAAACAAAAAACAAAAAACAAAAGAACAGAAAACACATTCCGGTTATTGAGGACGGCAGCATGCACATGCGTTTTACACAGGCAGGTGATGTATGAATCCACAACCTGGGCTTTTGGCAGGAGCAAATCAGCGAGAGAATGTGTGTGCGCACGCACGCTAGACGGCTCCAAGTCATCTTCCATGGCATGCAAAGGGGGAAGGGGTGGGCAGAGGGGGAGACAGTATGCAAAGGAGAGAGGGAGTGGAACCACCATCTTGTACAATAAAAGTAGACTCAAAAAGAGCTGATGTCCTGAAGAAGAGAAACAAGGGTTTAGGAACCTCCACTCTGGTTATTCTCCTGGAATTATTTTAGTTACCCCCTAAACACATGGAAACATTGGCTTCATGAAGTGGGTTTGTGAAATCGAGGAGCCCCTCAGAAGGCACCCCACAGGGGCTGGAGTCACCTATGTCAGAAGCACATTTCAGAAAGTTATGTATGATTACATATTTTGAGCTTCACTGGGCTGCATGACTGTTTCTGACATCCATACATCACCTGCTTTTACTCTGCACATTAGACATGCGATAAGATATGGCTGATCACACAAGCATGCAAAGTATTATTATTCAGCATCTTAAAGAACCAATGCAACACCTCAGGAAAACAAGTCAATCAACTCTGATCAAAGTAAACACAGAGAAATGTAATTAAAAAGAAAAAACCAAAAATACCCACAATGCATTGCTTTCACAAGCAGAGATAATGAGCTAAAAAGGTTAGGTGACTGGTCCAAGGTCTGAGAATTGAGAGGTGAAGTGGGAGTCCCTGGTAGTAACGACCTATTCCATAGCAGAGAGGAGCAACTGGAAGGGTTTCAATGGGATGGTGCATTTTCTGCTTTAGGGCATAGTTTTCTTTCTCTCAGAACTTCAAGCAGGAAAACTGTTAAACCAGAGCCTGGGGTTCCCAAAGAGCCGCTCTTATTTGCTAGCATAAAACTATGCAGCTCGCTCTGGGGACAGGGGTTGGGGAAGGATGAGGAAGGAAGAGAGGGGATGCCCCCCACCCGTTTGAGTTCAGTGTGTGCTTCATACTGAGGAATTTCCTCCTGCTTTGTCCTGTGAATAGCTCCGCACAAACTCACTCAAAGCTTTAAAAGGCATTAGACCCATCATCTCTGATGTTCATGGATCTGATGTGCATGACTTACCAGTAGCATTAAGGAAAAAGAAGATATGGAACACTACATTTCTTTTGATTAGCATTTTTTACTCATCAGATGGAATGTGAAATGTTGCCAAGAGCCTGCCACCGTGAGACACCCTCCTAGTATAAGGCACGCACACACAAAAAAAGCCCAGCAGATCTTGCCAAAATTCTGCATGCTATTACTAAAAAATAAAATAAAAAAATAATTCTGTTGCAGTGTTAGCTACTGCTTGAATAATTTAGTCTTGCTGTCTTCCCCAGGAAAAGTACACTCCATTCCCAACAAAGTTACTATGGTCTCCAAGAGCACTGGGAGCAGATATGTAGAGACCCTTGTTAGAGGAAGAGGGAAGCCACTTCAGCAGGGAGAAGCAGGCCATAAGATCGTGTTTGTTGAAGCTAAATTTTTACAACCACATAACAAAGAATTTGGCTCCTGGGGCAGTGACTTACATTGCTGGGTTCTCTATCTAGGACCAGGAGTGTTTTGGCAGTGATATTCCACCTGCTCCTGCAGGAAAGGCAAACGCATGACAGAGGAAGTGACTGTTGGTTTATGAACAGGTTAGCAGTTTTAACAGTTACTCCAAGCACAATCAGTTGGATGAATATAAGCATTACCACATTGGATCAGGCCACTATTACTGTAACTTAGAATCCTGTCATCAAGAGATGCTAGTATCAGCTCTCCAGAGAAAACTGCAAGGAACACTAGTAACAGGTAAGGCTAAGACTTCCTGGATCCAAACAACCAAGCGCACGTGCATCCTCCATCTCTCCTTCAGTTAGGACTTGACTAACAACGTCAGGGCTGAAATTTAGAAGGATTATTTATATGCTAGAATATACATATTTATGATTCTTAGTGCTAGCAAAACCTGAGAGAATTCATTTGAGAACCACAGAGACCATTCTGGTTATGTAGACTGACCAGAAGCATAAAGCAGCCCGGCAGCCCATCAAATCTCAGTGACATCTACAAAAATCCCACTAGATGAGCTAAAACACATCTGCATCAATAAGAAATATGCTGGTTTTGTAAAGTACCCATCGTATCATTTAGGTGTACCGATAGTTGACTGTGTTGTAAAAGGAATCAAAACCCCACTCCAAACCCACAGATCTCCCTACAGCCTTACATCTAGTCTGACTTTTATCTGCTTCTGCTTCGAGTCAGTGAACTCTCTATATATTTACATTCCTAGACTAAATTATTCTTTACTATGGCAAGTCTACTCTTCATATAGGTACTTAATGGCCATGAACAAGTCAATGCCTAAGCTATAGCTTGAGAAATAAAATTGATCAAGCTCACTTAGTTTTGAGAATTTTTCAGCAGGCAAGGTTTTTCAGCCTCAGTTCTTACAGCTTTTGGTCTGAAGTGTAATTTGTCAGCATTCTTGTTTAAAAAGCATGGCTGCTTTCAGAGCAATATTCCAGTACAGGTTTTACTCATGCTACATATCAGAGGTTATAATGTCTCCTCACTACTACTGAATGCCACCTTGGTTATAAATTGAAGGTTGCATTTGTATTCTGAGGTCAGGCTCAGGTGACTATCTGACATCCTCTCCAATGGTCTGAGCAATTGCTTTCTAAGGTATGAATAGCCTTCCCTGGATAAACATTCATGTCCATACGTAAGTATGTACATTCCAGGATGAGTTCTTGAAATAACGTTAAAACTATTAAGAATGACGTGATTTCTTGCACCTTCCTCTGGAGTATCTAGCACTAGACACAGTCAAAACTTACTCTAACCTGAATGGCCCCCAGGTCTGATCCAGTATGGCAATTCCAATGACCTTTTATCACTCTGCATTCTGTATTTTTTAAATTCTGCTAAGCTCTCCAATGCAGTGATACCATTGTTTTGTAACTTAAACACCACTGAAGGTTTGTGAAAACCAACTTCTTCTACCAGGCTTGAGTTAACCTGCAGCTTGCTTTACTGTCCTCCTCCACATTACGCACTATGTCCTGACCACTCATGTGTTGCTGTTTGATCATACGGTGTCATCTTTATACTGGCCAGGAAGAGAGCAACTGATGCACGGTAAGGTGTCAGGAATGTGTGCCGGCCTGTGACTCCATGGAAGTCAACTGTTCCACATGGAGCAGTGGCTGTCCTACAGGTTACTGCAACATGAAACTGAACAGCACATTTTTTATTATTCCACAAGGAATCAGATTCCCACTACAAAATATCCTGTAGAGATTCAAACTGATGACAATAAACACCTGAATTAGTTAATTACATCCTGGTGCTTGGGACTAGGGACTGTTCTGGGCTATCTGTGAACCGGACTGTTTACTGGATAGTACACTGCCCATGAAGAGGTGAAATCAATCAGCAGGGTCAGACAAACTCAACGTAATGTAAGTAAACACAGTCATGAGACAGTATTTGGAAGTTATCATCACTGAAGCCTGGCCCATATTCCAAATGGAAATTAACCTTTTATGTGGGACTCAGGCTGGATTTATATCAAAGACAAGCCTAGAGTCCCTCCCAGTGCGCCACTAGTGACAGCCTCTTGCTAGGAATGCTCTAGCTGTTACTCCCAGAGATGAGGGACACATTCCTCCATCCCTGGTGCAAGTTATTTCATATTCTGCTAGACGGCAGCCCTTAGCTCAGCTTTGCTTCTGTGTTCCACTGTGAAGCACTTCCTAACAAAACCAGACTGGGTCATTTTTAGAGCAACATACAGGTAAGTTGCAGGTCAGAGGCTATGGTTAGAAGATACAGAATATGAACTAGGAGTGGTGGCAAAAAGAGATGGATCTGAAAACCCAGAAGAAACGCTCTGTTTGGAAGACCAATGTGTTCAGACAAGAGGTTTCATTTGAAGAAGTCTTTCAGTGAATTAAATACAAACACTGCCACAGAGCAAAGCTAGATACATACATGACCACTGCAGCTTGCTGCTTTGAGCTCTAATTTAAATATCAGACTGGACTCTAAAAAGAAAGGGCCACAGTAGCTCTCAACTTTATCTGCTACAGAAGGTACCACAAACTTATCCAGCATATATCAGGCCAGCTTCTTGCACTGATGTGTGTGGCTTCCACCTCCCTTTTTAATAAAAGATTTAGAATTTATTTTCTTCCCTGTTGGGGCTAGTCTAAAGCAAAAAGGGTCAGTCCACTTCTGTGTTGAAGGATTCGTTCCTACTCCCTATACTTTCTGAAAACATTACCAGAAAATATGGGCAAGTAAAATTCCAGAGACAGGCAACATGAATAAAGCATCCCCAAAATCAGAAACAAAAAAAAGACAGTTTGGAAGGGATTTGCTGATTCATCTGTCATTCCATCACACTTAAACAAAACTCCAAAACAAAACTCACATACAAACCTAGTTCCCTCTATTTTTAAACAGCAGAATACTCTTTTGTAACAGCATCTATTCCACTGCATTACTAGTGAAAAGTCAAGGGGCAAAGAATGCTAAGGCCACCCATTCACCATTGGTTCACAGAAGAAGTTAGAAGAATGCTGTACTTTCGTTCTCCCTGTATCCCAAACACTCCCAGCTTCAAATTAATGGACTTGATTAATCTTTGTTTTAAACCTTTTTAAACCGTCTCCAACAAAGAAAGCAAATCCATTGTGGGTAACTGGCTCTTCTGTGTCCTACTGCCAGATGGTGAGTCATGAAGGTAATGGATAATATTCCTCATTGCTGGATATGAAAATGCAAATGAAGTGCAAAGAACAGAACCTCTTCAGAAATTTTAGACCTCTCTCTGTGTCCTTCTCAGAAGCACTATAACATATTAGGTCAATGGATGATGAATACCTTTTGGACAAATTGAGAAATTATGAGAAGGAATCTGTCAGCACTTTACACTGTTGCAAGTACTGAAAATTGTTTCAGTCAAGTACTTAACACAGAAAAATTTAGATTTGCCCCCACTGGATGCTATCATGTGCAGAATGCTCTGTCACTAGCAATACCCTGACTCTCACCATCCAGACAATTTTAGTTATTTTTTGGTTAACCGATTATCTATTTGACATGGCTGTGCAGAGCACTCTGCTCTCGTGACCAGTGCTTACCCTGGGTAGGCAGGGATGGCTGTGGGAGGTACTGCCCGGACTGCCCCATACACTGTCCTTCCTCGGCCCCTCAGATGGGCTCCCCGAAACGCGGCTGCTGTGGTGGCTGCAGTTGGATAGGGGAAGCCTGGAACTGTAAAGACAGACAAGGTGGAGGGTGAAAAGGATCCAAGCTTCTGCCCAGAGAACAACCATCTGCTTCAAATGAAGTGACACAATAGCTCCACAGCGGTGGGACATTTTGCATCAGTCCTGCAGAGGGGCATGCTTACAATCCAGCAAGCATCCGATATGTACTTCCTGCTACACCATGGCCTTTGGGGGAAGAAGGGTTGCAGGGAGGTTTGGCATGCAAGAGGTTAATGCTTTGGCATGCCTCACCCACCACAAACAGGGTACAAATCCCCCCATCGTCATGCAGTCTGGTTAGAGTCTGAGAAGCGCAGAGAGTTACTATCAATATAGCAGGCGGCTCTTCCAAAACTGCAGAGGCTCTTTAAAATAATTTGTCAAGAGGCCCTTAAAGTCAACCAACTTACATCAGTCTCTTCCCTCCTTTCCCCTCCCACTCTTTGCCACCCAATCCTCTGTATGTTCATTTTACAGCCTGAAAGACAAGATAGCCCATATAACAGCAGTAGCAATTTCCCATAGCGCCAGTTTACTGAGAGCCCACCTTCATTTAACAAGTGTGACCAATAACTGGCTCCACGAATAGTGGGGCCTGCTTTATTATGCTTTACCCTGGAGTAAACTGGCTCGTGATGAAATGATTGATGTAAAACCTCAGAGGCATCTGCCAATACGTAATAAACAGATACCGAGAGGGAAGGAGTCCCAGGGCACAAACCCCATCCACTGTGTGTCCAGGTGCATGCCACTAGGGGCCCTGAAGACTCGCAGCTTAGCAGCTTGTATAATATGTACTTTAGGGATTTGTCTGTGTGGTTTCTTTGATTTCAAAACGGAGAGAGGGGCAAGGGCATGGCCTATTCCTCACACACACCCTCCCCTTGTTCTGCAGCCTCCTCATCACTCAGAAAGACCCATTTACCCGTACAGAAACACACTGCAGATGAACAAGTTACAGCAACTGCACAGTATACTCTGGCTCAAGGTAAACTCATTCCCAGCGAGACCCATCCTTTCAAGTATATATTATACAGACTGGAGAGAAGGGTAACAGGTCATCGTTAACTCAAGCACAGTAACAATACAGGGGCCAACAGGGGCTACTTACTGATTAAAGGAATGTAAGTGTTAATACCCCCCCTTCCTGACAGGGGCACTGCGGCGTCATTGCCCAGCGAGACATCTGCTTGAAAGCTGGATGCTAATTTAATTTAAAAAAATAAAAAAACAAAAACGTAGAAAGGTTATAAAGAAACAGCAGATTGAGAACATAAACAAACACCACTGCAGTTAAATGGCAGAAGTAGAAGTGTCTACTTAAGCTCTACCTGCATATAACTCAGGGCCGTACACCGCTCCAACCACAGGACTCAACTTCCAACCTGAAACAACAAAGACTGCAGTGAATGCCAAAATCTACACCAAGAGAAGGAGCGGGCAGTGTGGGTAGGGGGAACAGCCTCTTGCATGCGTCCCAGCTTCACATGCACAGCTCTTTCCAATTTCTGCTTCGCCTCAACCCCCCTTGGTGTAGATGGAGGCCAACTGCCTTTTTCTAATGTCAAGTTCTAGGTACAGGTCGCTGTATCAGAGAGAACAAAACATCAGCTGATCCACAGCCTGGCAGAGGCACCGCTGAGGGAATGCCAACTACCTTATATGCATATTCACCACAAACACCATGCGACCTTGCCGTCCCTGCATGAACCCTGCTGCCAGCTCCTCCAGCTCCTCCCTGCCTTCACGGGGAACACTGCAGATCCAAAACCTCTCTAAAGCCACTGGCCCAGACTGTCATCCAGGCAAGTCTATTTATAGCCTTAAATTCTCAAAACACCCTTCTGTCTTATTTACTAGAGATATGCTAAAAAGCAACGTCTGAATTTCCTCATTAACTGAATTACATGACTATGGTGCAGAAAAGCAATTCAGTCTGTTCATCTCACATTTTCTCCTGTTATTTTAGTACTTCCTGTCTTCTTTATGCTGCTTTTCAGGTGAAAGCCTTCCCAGAGAACCGATTTTAATATCATCTGGATAACTGGCAAGAATTGCAAACCATCAGCATAAAACCTACAAGAGAATAGTGCTTAAAGAAGTCACCACGTCTTGATACACTCTCTGTACTTTACCACCTCGAACCAGCCTAGAAACCACATGAACAACTTTGTGAACTGCAGCACATCAACACCAACCCTCCACCTGCTGGCAGAGTATCAATGAGAGATGCAATGCACACTCCCTCCACAACACTGGGCACACTGCTGCTGCTACACTGCCCACCTTGATGGCAAAATACTTGAGTGGTGGCAATGAGAGAACTGAGATCCACCTTCAAGTTTAGTAACAGTTGTATGACCACTTGTCAGTATGCCTTAAGCCTGGCCTAATACTAAATACCTTGGCATAGCTTCAAAGCTGGCTTTAAACTGTTGGCTGCAAAAGCAAAATATTCGTGCCTGTTATCAGAGTTCCACAAATAAACCAAGTTTCGTTACCAAACAGTCATATGTACTTTCTACCCTTGTTTTCAGGAAAACGTAACATGCCTGTGTTGCCTTTTGTTACAAAATCTCCCGGTTCCTTTCAAACACTGAGACTCAAAATCCCAGCCTTTCTGCCTGGCCTTGTTTCTCTAGATCTGTAACCAAAGTAAGATTTATTTGCCAAGAGCCACGTAAGTCAGTAGCAGAGCCACAGATAAAATCCGTATCTTCTGACTTCTGAGTCTTATGTTGCAACCAGAATGGATTCTCACACCAGCAACTACCTATATGCAGCTTCTTGCCTTGCTAAAGCTGCTTGGGAACATTTTCAGACCAAAAAACTTTTTTGCCTGTTTCAGGACAAAGACTCAGACTCAAAATCTCTATCAAAGCAGCATTCAGTTCTGCTGGGAGAACAACTTTTTATGCTATATATGCCTACACAATAAAATTACTGCACAGACAGAACCACCAAGATATCCCGATTAAACAGGACGCTTCATTAAGCAACTTGGTCTTTCTCTATTCAGGTTCAGTGGAAAATGACTGAACACAGGCACAGTCTGTAACAAAAAGCAAGTAAACAAGCAGCACAATGCCTGTGTTTTGCCGGCTGCTTGGGGACAGCTGTACTTTTACAGTTAGAACCTAAACTGAGATACAGACAATAATGTATTGCTATGCTTTTTATAGTTATGCTTCTGCATCCGTATTTAGCTATCTACATGATGGCAATGAGGCTCAGCAGTACTGCACATCCCATTGTACAGCATCAGCCTGCAGTAGTGGCAGGCCACCCATCAGTCCTTGGCTTCTTTACCCAGCTTGGCCATGTTGGACATGTCACTACTCCTCCGTCCTCACTTCTCCATCTGTAAAATGGTATTCCTTCACAAATGCTTCAGGGTTATACTGAAGAATAATTAGGGGTTGTGGGTTTTTTTGGTCCTGAGGAGAGGTCATGACTTTTTCCTTATGTCTGTCTTCAAAACTTTCAGCTCATTGTTAGTACAAACAGTCTCCCTTACCATTTGCATAAGGTGTGACCATCTTCTTATTGGTCATCACTCGCGCAGTGGCGTTGTTAACCTAAAAGTAAGAAAGGGGAGGGGGAGGAGAGGGAAGGAAGCATAGGACATTAGGGAAAATGGTGGAAAACTCAGATACCACATACACACACTATACTTCTCTGAGCAAAAAAAATTCACTAATTTTACAAAAATGAAATCTTTAAATTACTTTTAACAGTTGCCATTTAATTATAAAAGTTACAGCTAAACATGGCACTTTAAAATTATGCATTAAACAAAAGGCCAATGAGAGTAAAGTGCAGATTCTCCAGAGCTCTGCCACTCCCTGGTACATGCTTATTTTCAGTAAAACTTTGTCCAGGTTCTGTTTGAGGCACCGGTAATTTCTCAGAGCAGGGGAACTGAACCAGGTGATGCACAAGGTGACTTGTTTCTCAAGCTCACCATTGGGACTGGGGCCCAGCAGGTCGCTGGCAGGCATACTTTTTGGATAGAAAAAGGTAGCCTGGAGTCCATCATCTTAAGATTTGAACTCCCAAGGTTTAAGGAGACTTCTGAAATGCCACTAAGTATTTGGACAGTCTGCATTCACCGATTTCCTCCCCATCATTTTCAAATCTTTTGCCAGATTATTTTTTCCTTATCACAAATCTCATGGAGCAGAACAGAAATACACAGCAGTAGACCTAGGTCTTTTCCTGGTTTTATTGTGCCCTCCACCCTCTTTACAGAGCTCTGCACAGTTCCAAGCAGTTTGATTGCTCAAGCAAGTGGGGTGTTACCACAGAGATGGTGCTGATAAAGAAAAGATGAACCAGTTTGGAAGCCAAGTTACTGCAGCCCCGTGTCAGACAGCCTCAAAGTTCTTGCAAGGAGGGTGAAGGCTTTATTCAACACTAGTAACTTATCAAAACTCATGCCAAATGGGAATTGAGGCCAGGGTGAAAAAGGATATAAAAATAAAAGCTGCCTCAGGTCCTTGAGACTTATGGATGTGAGTGTACACAGGGTGGTGAGTCTGGAGCTACATTTTACTCTCATTTCAGCCCCGAAACAATAGAAACATTACACATTTAAAAAGAAAGAATGGGAAACAACAATGATGAGACTGAGAGCATGCAGTTAAACACACACTGATAGAAGAAAGAAAAAAAAACAACAACCACAATTGATTCAGAGGGTGGGGAGGGGAGGAGGGAAGAGATAGGGTCTCACAGACAATCATTAAACGGAGTGAGTGCCTGAAATCAGCTGCTACAGCAAAGTGCAACACAAGCACTTAAAGGAAAAAATTGCCAGAACCAATCAGAAACCACCAGTCAGCAAAGAGACCAACAGCTGCATTTAACTGAGTAAAAAAAATAAATCAGGGAAGAGGGGAGAGAGAGAAACAAAAGAGAGAAAACAAACAGCAACAGCTACAAACAGTCTCAGAAAGAGAGAGCAGCAGAAAGAAGGGACAGGAGAGAGAGGAGAAAATGGGTGCATTAATAAAAACCAGCCAAACTGGAGTTGAGTAACTCTGAGTAAGATGTGCAAGGGGAAATCACCATGAAGTCAGTAATCAAACAGCTCAGACTGCTACAAAACGATATGTACATCCAAAGTCCAGGCGGCATTACTCAACAGCATTGAAAATAAAGGGGAGAAGGGGGAAGGAGGTGGGTGGGGACAACAAGTCAAATCACATTTTGTAGTGTTAATGTGAGATGGCAGATGGATTTTTTTCTTTCTTATTTAATTTTGTTTTTTTGTGATTTTAAGAAAATTTTTTTTAAAAAAAGCTTCTTCTCTAGTGCTTTTGTTTCACTTACCGCCAACTCGTACCATCGCCAGCATTGTGTATAGTTACCATGGAAAGAGTGAGTCAAGTGAAGGGCCCTAAACGCTAAACCATTGAAAAGGGAAATAAAAAAAACAAAACAAAAAAGGCAAAATATGCAGACATCTTACTCAAAAATGGTGGCTTTTTGTTTTAATAGTTGTACTTTTTTTCATTTTTTTGTTTGTTTAAAGAAAGGAGGAGAGAGGAAAGACGCCAGTTAGCCTTCAACACAGTGGAACATCAAACTGGTCAACACCAGGCATGCCTGATATACGGCCATGTTGGCCAGCCAACATTAACTCTTCACTCCCCTGCTAGTGAAAGCTAAAAACTTTAAGGATTAGCTTTCACCAAGCTGACTCTTGACCGTGGGCATGTCAAGAAACCAGCGGCGTGTACAGCACAGCCTATCTGGGGCTTCTGCCCCATGTCTGCCCTCCCTCCCACCACAGGCATCATCTCACACTTGGATGGAGGAGAACTGGCCTCAGAGGAAAGACAGGATACTGGTTGGCCCCCTGCTTTCTTTTTTTTGGACACAGAGTTAGAAGTCAGACAGTACTCTTTCAGTTAGTTTTGTTCAGGCCTAGTAACAGGAAATCAGAGCCTCGCAAACTGAAGCAAAGGAAAAATCAAAACAGCAGAAGGGCAAAAATTTGGAGTGGGTGGGAAAAAAAACAGTAACAGAAGAAAGAAAAGAAAAAATACACAAAACAATAATAAAAATATTCTGCAAGGGGTGTAAATTTTTATACATTTCAGTGCAGGGAGGTGAAGGACACAGACACAAACACACACGCACACACGAGACTGGGATTCAAATGTGAAATAAGTGAGGCAAGACAGAAAAAGAAATCAAAAGAATAAATATAAAGAAGAAATTGAATTACTGAAGACATGCACCTCGATTTTACGGCCCTCTACCACGGTGCCGTGTAATTTCTCCCTGGCCCTGTCTGCATCAGCACTATTCTCGAAAGTTACGAACCCGAATCCCTGCATGCAGCGGGAGAAGGGGGGAAAACATGCACATCGTTATATATTGAAATATTGATCTCTAGGTAAATAGAGAAAAAATATCACAGTATGAAATTGACATCAGCACAACTCAGCAATAACCTCCTAGAGTCACATTGTTGGTTCATGCATGTTTCATAAATGAAAGAAATTAAATTTGATAAAGGAACTGAATCATAATAAGAATAATAAGACTAATTAAAAAAGAAAACATCGAAGCAATTGAGGCCAGACCAAAAAAGATGTACAAAGTTACTCGAGACAATTATTTGTTTTGTGAGTTTGTTTAAAACCTAAACCCTACTCTGACATAGGCAAGCTGGTCAAACCCAAGTGGGGCTTCTCTCCCCTCTGCTGATTAACACACATGCTTTGCAGGACCCCCCGCCCACCCCAGACACAGTACAGGACAGCGACACTGAGCAGCACTTCGTTCTCTTGAGAAACTGCTACGAGAGCAAGCAGCGATCTGAGTTCATGCCTGGCATCAGGAATTCTGCGAAGCTTTGGGCAAATCAAACACTGAACCTTGCTTTTCCCACCTGTAAAATGGAGACAATAATAATTACCTACCTTAGAAAACTGTTGAGAGGAAGGGCTGTTTGTAAAGCATCCCTTGTAAGCTCTTCAGGGCACAGCTCATGTCTACTCCTATGTCTGTAACTTTTCTAATAATGCATGGGGCCCTGAAATTAAGCAGGGCTTCTAGGTGGCACCATCAAATAAACATTATTTAATGTGAAGATTTAGAGTATCACATACTCTTAATTTCAGAATTTTCCGGTAAGTATTGTGTTGGACTTGAGTGTAAATCTAAACACCTACATACCAATTCATTGGTAAAGGCAGTTTTTGTCATACAGTGCTGACCCACTGCTACCTCCCTCCCACACTGCTACCCAAGATCTTACTTGGCTTTGTTCTCAGATGGCAACTCTGCACCATGGACAGCAACAAATGTCTACCTAATTGGACCATGAAGTCTGAGAAAAATTGACATGCCCTGCTTGGTGTCTCTAAAGGCACATGCAACATGCCTGTACTACATGCTCGTACTGCTGCCAACTCATGCAGTTGCATAACAGGTCAGGGTAAGAGATCGTGCTTCCTTCAATGGAGATGAATGCACTGAAGACAGAGTCAACATGACTAAGTGAATTAGGATTTTAGCTAGGAACAAATGGTATCTTACTACATACAACTGCGATGAGATATTCTTCATGCCATTACAGAGAGTGGGGCCAAACAAAAAAACTTTGTTGCCTTCTGTTTTTAGGGTATCTTAAGAACTGGAGTAATTGGCTCCCGTGGTTTGGTATAAAGCAAATACTGGTTTAATGTACAGAGAGTAATCTCTGCTGGCTCTGACACTCTCAGGAGCAGAAGAACAAAGCTTGCATTTGATGCAATGGAAACTCCAGATATTAACTGGAGAGTGAGGTAGATCTACAGCTATGCCTTGACAGGGAAATGGCATGCTAGCCTCGTGGCCCCCTCCATGCAGCCTGAGGTCAATATGTATGGACTGGACCCAAAGAAAAAAAGTAGCATCTTGATTTCTAAGCACTGTTAGCAACAAGACACAAACCATCATTCTTCAAGTGCTTTTAAAAGGTCTTTACAATACTAATCTTAAAAAGCCCAAGCCGTTTGCACATGCTGTCCTTTATCATCCACATCTAGTTTCTAGCACAAAACTGTTACAGATTTGTAAAACACAGGATTGGTTTTGTTTTGTTTTTGTGTTTGTTTTTTTTTTTTTTCTGTTTTTTTTTGTTTTTTTTTGTTTTTTGTTTTGTTTTTTGTTTTTTTTTACTTTTTTCCCCCTGAATAGCAGTAATAAAAGAACTTAGCCGAGTACTGCAATGTTGAGATCAACAAGAGTGCTCCTTTGGGCTCCAACCCAATAATCTAAGGCTTCAGAAAATTTCATTTCTCCAGCTATAAATAAAAAGCTATATAAATAACAAACTGATGCCTTTTTCAGAAAAGCATAAAAGTTTTCTGTTTAAATGAGTTAAATCTGAGCTACAAGAAATGTGGGCTAATAAAACAGTCCAATCATAATATAACTCTCAAATATGTTGCAGGGAATCGGGGGGGGGGGGGGCGGGATGCAGGGGATATAATAGCAAAGCTGATTATGAAGGGAAAGGGTATCATGTCTGCTTCAAAGAACCCCTACAGAGAAAGGTAAGACTAAGAAATGGAGCAACACCTTTCCCTCTGGTTCTATATAATGGGGAAAAAACATCTTTAAAAGGTTGGGGGAGGAGGGGACGTAAAGACTGCAACAGGAATCTATTTCCCTCTTTTTACATTAAAATTTCTGTTTGTTCTAGACAAGCCTGTGGAGACCGAATGAAAGTTAGGTCTTCGGTGATGATGTGAACTGAAAGCTGGAGAACAGAGGGAAGGTAATTTTTTAGACATTAATCTGTGCAGGCTAGAACCGAATGAAGACTATTTTAATTCACATTTGTTTGCAATTAGTGAAGTCTGCATGGGATTTTAAAAACCACATTATCCTTAAATATCTTTAAATTGATTAGGAATTTTCAATCTTTTTAAGAAATTAGCTCAAGGTGGGGTACAATCCACATGCAGACTATATGAAAATAATTAACAATGTGAATTACAACAGAATCAATCTAACTCTGAACAACATAGCTAATTAGCCACAAATTTTGTTTTATTGACAGATCAGTCCTTAGCTTGTGCAACTCTCTTTGTTGAGAACCATTTAATGTCAACGCTGAATTAATACTTTATATAGGTATGTCAGTATTTGTGCCCCCCTTTGGTTTGTTGTCTTAATGCATCTCAGACATTCAAATTTTCATCAGGAAAATAGGTGAGTCACGCTTGACATTTTTGTTATATCTAAGTTTAAAAACTAACAATTATATACACATATTTTTGATGTGGCAGAGAAAAAAAAAAAAGCACATACATATATTTTTAATTCCTTCTCACAGATGACCTGTAAAAAATAGGGATTAATTTGTACCTAAAGACATATACCAAAATTCTCGGTTTTTCCCTCCCAAGGTCATCTTGCCCTTGAAATAAAAAAAATTAAAAAGATTACAGATGTCCAATATTTACTAGCTTAGCTTTACAGCAGGTACTGGTTTGCTCCATAGTAGTAGGTATGGAGCCACAGGAAGAGAAGATACAATCCTGGCTAAAAAAAGACTTAAGGTTTCTAAACTTTAGATTATAGAAATAGCTTGCATTTAATCATGCTGTTGTTATAACAAGGCTGAAATTTTCAACAGTTCTTCTCCACCAGACGCTACCAGGAACTTCTCCCAAGCAGAAATTAAGTTTAAGCCCCAGTGTACTCAGCAAATACTAAATAACCCCAGCAAACATTTTAAGGACTGGTGAGTAATTTGCAGTGCCAGACTAATTGCTTTTTACCCAAAGGTTTATTCAAAGGGCCTGAAGCAACCGAGTAACTGCCACCCTTTTAGTCTGGCCTCAGACTCTGCAATAAATAACAAGCAACATGATGAGCAGTAAAAAAATAAATAAATGTGTGTGGATATATATATATAGTATTTGAATGTTTCCATCTCTGAAGAATGAGAAAGAAAATTTACCATGTAACCGTAAAGGGAGAAATCAAAAGCAGACGGTTCTCCTGGGTGTGGCCAGAACACAGAAATTAAACAAAAAACAACAACAAAAAAAGTAAAATAAAAAAAAGAAAAGAAAATCAAAGGAAACTGAACAGAGCCCCTTGAAATCCATGCATTGTTAACCCTTCATTTGTCACGGAACTTAGACCAGTCACCTCAGCAGCAGCGTCTTTGCCTTGTACCACTGGAGCACACAGCCAGCAACCAGCCTTGCTGTCATCTGCTGCTGTGCTTGTTTTAACCAAGTTTTTGCTTCCCACCCCGCCTTATCTTCATAATAAACAAACTTTTAGGAGCCTGAAAAAATGGCCAAGGAGACAGCAGTTTAGGCTACCTGTTTCCAAGGCATTTGGAGAGAGTAGGAGGGTTTCAGCTATAATCCACCTGGGATGAACAGGACTGAATGCACCGACAGAAACACAGCATGAAATTCAGAAACACGTTATTTAAGTTACACACGCGAACACACATTTAAACTGGTGAGGGAATTGGCATAAACCAAGCTGCCACCATTTCACCAGCTCTTCCACCCCCTCCCTGCCCCTGTCCCGCACTCTGAGTGCATTAGGGGACATATGCATAAAGCACCCATGCGTGTACCTGGGCAAGCTGGTGAATCGGATGCAGGAATTTATCTGTCTAAAAAACTAAAAAATATGTCTTCAGAAAAACCTGCAGAGCTATTTTTAAGCCAGATCATTTACCCCATCCAGCTTGTTGTGTTGCTCCACTGACAATCCCTCCTGCAAAACCAAGGAGGGGAGAGGATGGGAGCGCACAGCAGGAGCCCAGCCAGCACTGCTGTGCAGAGAGAGCTTAAGGCTTCAGAGCAGCCACACACAACTTGGGTCAGGGGCTTCACGGCCCCATGCTGTCCCCAGTTGTGTGCTCCTCCTCCTGCCTTTGACTGATCGTGGATCTTACTGTGTGACCTGTGAGTTCAACTAGCTAAACTGGGCAGAAGACAAGTTCATTTCTCTCTCTCACTCCCTGCTGCATCAGATTTTTGCTAATTTAGCACCCTGGATCCAACTCCCTACCCAGTGAAACGAGCGCTGCTGGGGAGGTGCTCCCACAGGAGTGATAAATCAGCTTACACTGTCAAGTCATCAACTTCAGCCTTAATTATTCATGTTTAAATAAACCAGTTCAGTGTATGGACTAATTTAACTCATTAGTTGAGTATTGCAGAGTTGAAGGCATAAAACTGTACTTCACTGAACTAGGATGAAGGGACACAGGTTATGTCTCTGTCATGCCATTGGCATTATAAAGGGATTTGGTGACCTGAGGAAGCAACGCTGGTCGCTGATACTTAATGTTATTAAGCCTCCTTGTGTTAACGCTATTTGTATTTCTAGCTCAACTGATGACATCTGAACAAAAATTATAAAAATAGAACTAAAAGGAAAACAAGACCTCTAATTTATTTTATGCAGTAGGGATCTGTATCTGTTTTGCTGAGTGAAAACTAAGTCAAGAACAAGAATGCCTCAACCCAAAGCATTTAATCTATTCAGAGAAGAAATAAATGCTCATGCAAACGTACAGCCTTTTAGGTACAATTATCAAAATCTTAACCTACAGTTAACTGCAAACATAAAAGACCTCTAAGTGTTTCCACACAGCTTTCTGCACAAGTTTTTAGTTAGCACAGGTTTACTTGGAGAACTCCAGTCACCAATAGAGGCAATTTCTTTGTGAATACAAGATTTAAGCTACTATACAACCAATTATTTAATTAAATACAAAGTGCTTCTAGACACTTCAGAGACACTCCGAGAACTTGGAGATCCACCTCTCCCAAGCAGAAGGCAGTGAGGGATGTAACCTTACTCTTATGAACTCTTCTATCATTTAAAAATCTAAAAAATATATATCTATTTTTTTTAATTGTAAAAAAGCTCCCACTTCAGCCAAGATTTTGCTGTGTGCTTATGCACTCTTGGTCTCTGAATGTCATCGAGGGAACATCTTGGAATGCCACACAGTACACAGCTGATGAGCAAAGAGCCTGGATTCCCTTCCCCTACAGCTTTACAAATGCCACAGGGTACTTGTTACGCAGGCAGACTGCATTAATTCTGCAAATATGTCCACTTGTTTGGTTCAGCACAATAGTGCCAAAATATGCATATAGAGGATGCATCTCCACTAACAAAAGGAGCAGGAATCCTCTCTCTACTTCCTCTGGAGGCATTTTATTCACGGTTCAGTGAAGCGCATAGTAAACTGCAACCATGAGCGGAATGCTATTTAAAGGCACTTATACAGGTCAGAACTAGAAATGTAATGGTAAACAGGATAAATGAAACAAACAGCTAGTTTCCTGGAAGCAAGCAAAAAAACCAAACATATCAAGGGATGACTAACGTCATTCTATTAAAAATGAATAGAACAAAATTAAATTCAAGGGATGTTTCAAGTTTGCATCTCTCATACATAGCAAAGCAGTATGAGTGTGAAGTCACCAGGGCCTATATAATCCTACTAAACAGATTGGATCTGGGCAGAAATCGAGTTGGGAAACAAGAATTCAAATTGATTTGAATCAGCAAAACTGATTATTAACTGCCTCCTTGTCTGCTGTGATACAAGAAAGTCAACAAACAACATAATCCTAAAACAAATGCAAGAACCTGAGGTGCAAGGTGTCTGTGATGGCCACATGGACACACTGCTCTCTCTTTCGTCACCAAAATTTCTAAATAGATCCTGAAGATGCAGCCAGTTTGATATAGTTCCCCCCAAGCTGTCGAAGAAAACTGCCTGGTCATCTCAGGTGGATTCAAAAGAAATATTTCAACCCACAGGCTTCCTCCACTCCCTCCTACTGACCAGCACTGGAGCGATCCCATCAGAGATCTCCCACCACAGCTCGGCAGGGACAAAGCGCTGCTCAACCCCATCATACACTGGGTGGGGGCAAACCCAGGGCAGTTTGGGATTTACCACTGTACTTTTAAAATATTTACAAAACGTATACACAGAACTCTACAACCCGGGGAAGGGGAAG